>NC_135339.1:96280944-96585458 GCF_023851605.1 Tamandua tetradactyla | reverse complement strand
TGTTCCAAGAAATAACTATGATGATGAATATGCAAAAAAAGTATGGGATACAGAAAAGGCCATGGTGAGAGAGAAATTTATAGCTATAATTGCTTATATCAAAAAAGTAAGAAAGGGGCGGGCCGCGGTGGCTCAGCGGGCAAAGTGCTTGCCTGCTATGCCGGAGGACCTCGGTTCGATTCCCGGCCCCAGCCCATGTAACAAAAACGGAGAAACAGAATACAATAAAAAAAACAAGAAAATGTTTAAAAATGTTTCCCTTTCTTCCTTCCTTCCTTCCTTCTATCCTTCCTTCCTTCTCTCTGTCTTTCCTTTAAAAAAAAAAAAAAAAAAAAAAAAAAAAAAAAAAAAGTAAGAAAGATTTCAAACCAGAGACCTTATCCCAAAACTAAAATATCTAGAAAAGGAAGAGTAAACTAAACACAAAGAGAGCAGAAGGGAGGAAATAACAGAGTAGAGTGGAGATAAATGAGGTAGAGAATAAATAAACAAGAGAGAATCAACAAAAACAGAAGTTGGCTCTTTGGAAATGCTACCAAAATTGACAAACCCTTAGTTAACTGACAAAGAAAAAGGAAAAGAGGACAAAAATAGCTAAAATCAGAAATTAAAAGGGGACATTAATATTGATCCCACAGAAATGAGGACTATAAGAGGATACTGTATTACAACTTACACCAAAAATGGGTAACATGTCTGAAATGGACAAATTCCTAGAGACACACAAGCTACCTACACTGACTTATGAAGAAATAGAAGATCTCAACAAACCAATAACCAGTGAAGAGATTGAATCAATCATGTGAAACATCCCCAAAAGAAAAGCACTGGACAAGATGGCTTCAAAGTTGAATTTCATCAAAGATTCCAAGTAGACATAACACCTATCCTGTGCAAAGTCTTCCAAAAAATTGAAGAGAAGGTAACACCCCATGTATTATTTAGGGTTCTCTAGGGAAACAGACCCAACAACAGATACATGTAGATAGTGTGATATTTTTTATAAGAAATGTCTCACATGACTGGGGATGGGCAAGTCCAAATTTCATAGGGCAGAATGCAAGTTGGGAATTCTGATGAAGCTTTTTGATGAATTTCCAGGAAGAGTCTGGCTAGCTCAAGTAGAGATAGAAATTCTCTCTCCTGACTTCTGAAATAATCATTTCTCATTTTAAAACCTTCAACTAATTAGATGAGACATCTCTCACTGCTGAAGGAAATCTCAGTTGACTGTTGATGTAATCAGCTATAGATTACAATGTAGATGTAATTATCAACTTGTTGATTATTGAAGATAAAAAATGTCAGCATAGTAACAATCAGGCCTGTGCTTGCTTCTGGTGGTGTACAGGAAATTTAATTAGGTGAAGCGACTGCACACCATCACCTGACCAAGTTGACACATGACCGTAACCATCACCGTCCATTCCTTGTAAACTAGGCAGTCACCTTAAACTGTATTTAATCTTTAAGTAAGTACAATAATAATCATATTTTTCACCTAATGATACTTAAATTTCTTGCATACCACCAGAAAATCACTAACTCTTTCCAGAATAATATGTGAGTCTTTTGGTAATATTCACTCTCAAACTTGATGTCCTATAACTTAAATACTATAACATAACATTAATACAACTTATGTCATATGATAAGGGCATAAGACAGGGAGAAAACAAAAATATTTGCTTTATGTACACATATAATCATACTTATAACAAAACAAAGAAGAAATATGCATACCATTACAGCCCTCATGTTTATCACTACCTTATTCCATTACCCATTCAATGTTCCCTTTACCCTCAGCAAGCACCTGAGCTGGCCTTTGTCTTTTGCCTGGTGCAGTGACCCACACTTTCATTCCTGAAGTTTGTGGACCATTGGTAGTCCAGCCTGGATTGGGTTGTTGCAGTTTTCCATTGACTTGAATTATAGGGCATGGTAGTAACTAAGAGATGTCCTAGGGGATATTCTGTATTCCAGGAAAATAATTCCTTATCTCCATTGTGTAGTAGTAGTCCTATTTTTTTCTTGTAGAGTCCAAATCAGTCACTCCAGCCAGTACAGTAATTTCCTTCTTTGCCTGTTTATTCAGAGGCATGGGAAACCCAGAGTAGCTAGGTGGCTTCTGTCTCCTGGTGGAAGTACTCCTCCTCTTGGGACTAAGACCTGTAGAACAGCAGAGCTTAAGGTTACAGGGACATGAAGTATAAATATTTCTAGTGCATCATTAAGGGTAGTAGTGTGGGTACTACTCTCATTTCCACCCATGATGACTGGACCCATGAACCCTGGCTATGGGAGAAACAGCATTATAGAGTGAACACCGATTGAGCATACACAGTCTTCTGGAAAACATTGTCCCAGTCTTGCAAAGTATTGTCACCTAGCTGGTGCCACATTTGACTCCTTAAAAGGCCAATCCAGCATTCTATAAATCCAGCTTCTTCAGGATGACAGAGAACATGGTAAGATCACTGAATTCCATGAGCATGTTCTTAATCCTGCACTTCATTTACCAAAAAAATATGCTTCTTGATAAGAAGCAATACTGTGTGGAATACATAATGGTGGATTCTGTAAGTTCATGAATGGTAGTTTTGGCATAAGAATTTTGTGCAGGGTAAGCAAGCCCATATCCAGGTAATGTGTTCTATTCCAGTTAGTAAAAAAACACTGCTTCTTCCATGATGGAATTGGTCCAGTGTAATCAACATCCCACCAGGTAGCAAGCTGATTAATTCAGGGAATTGTGCCATATTGGGACCTGAGTGTTTCCCTCTGCTGCTGCTAGAATTGGTCACTCATCAGTAGCTATAGCCAGGTCAGCCTTAGTGAACAGAAGTTCTTGTTTCTGAGTCCATTTACCACTTCCATCCATAACCACCATAACCACTTTATTTATGAGCCCACTGGGCAATGGCAGAAGAGGCTAGGTAAAGAGACCTCCTGGTATCCACAGAACAGGTAATCTCATCCACTTGATTATTAAAATCCTTCTCTTCTTAAGTCACCCTCTGGTGAGCATTCATGTGGGACACAAATATCTTTACTTTTTGCTCACACAGAAATTTCTGTCCACATAAATCTTCACCAGACATTTTTTGTCACCAACTTTCCAATCATGACTCTTCCAATTCCTGGTTTGTCCAGCAATACATTCGCAACAACCCATAAGTCAGTATACAAATTCACCTCTAGCCATTCCTCTTTGCGAGCAAAATAAACAACAAGGTGCACTGCTCAAAGTCCTGCCTACTGGGAGGACTTCCTCTTACCACTCTTGCTCAGGGACATCCCACAAAGGAGCTGAAGTGCTTCAGCTGTCTACTTTCAGGTGGTACCAGTATATTGTGCAGAACCCTCTATAAGCCAGGCCCAAGTTTTCTCTTCTTCAGTCAATTGATTGTAAGGAATTCCCCAAGAGGCCATCACTTTGGGCTGGGAAAGAGAATTTAATGCGGTAGGGTGGGCCCTTTGTATTTGTGCCCCTTCCTCATGTAGCTTATTTGTGCCTTCAGGAGTCACACAAGACTTATATATATGTCTGCCATTGTATGATGGAGTGCTGCTGTGCACATTCAACTTTATGGCTTTGCAGGTCAAAGAAAGCCCAGCTCATAATAGGCAATTCAGGTGTCATGGAAAATTGGTGGCCCTTGATTAAGGGTTTGGTCTCTGCTAAGGTCAAGTCGCATGCCAAAAGCTATTTCTAAAAAGGTGAGTAGTCATCTGCAGAGGATGACAAAGCTTGGCTCCAAAATCCTAAAGGTCTGAGAAAGGCTCCAGACTGCACTCTATTTGCTACTGTGTTGGTTTGAAAGGATGTATGGACCCTAGAAAAGCCATGTTTTAATCAAAATCCCATTTAACAATGGCAGAATAATCCCTATTCAATACTATATGTTTGAATCTGTAATTAGATAATCTCCCTGGAGATGTGATTTAATCAAGAATGGTTGTTAAGCTGGATTAGGTGATGACATGTCTCCACCCATTTGGGTGGGTGTTGATTAGTTTCTGGAGTCCTATAAAAGAGGAA
Source organism: Tamandua tetradactyla (assembly GCF_023851605.1). Classification (NCBI taxonomy): domain Eukaryota; kingdom Metazoa; phylum Chordata; class Mammalia; order Pilosa; family Myrmecophagidae; genus Tamandua; species Tamandua tetradactyla. Next base: position 96,581,413 of record NC_135339.1, on the reverse strand, counting down.
ACATTTTGGAGAATGAGAGATTCAGAGAGAACAGAGAAGGACAACATAACCATGAGAAGCAGAGAGCCCACAAGCCAGAGATCTTTGAAGATGAAGAAGGAAAATGTCTCCCAGGGAGCTTCATGAAACAGGAAGCCAGGAGAAGAAGCTAGCAGCTGATGCTGTGTTCACCATGTGCCCTTCCAGATGAGAGAGAAACTCTGACTGTGTTTGCCATGTGCCCTTCACCTTAAGAGAGAAACCCTGAGCTTCACTGGCTTTCTTGAACCAAGGTATCTTTCCCTGGATGCCTCTGATTGGACATTTCTATAGACTTGTTTTAATTGGGATACTTTATCAGCCTTAGAACTATAAACAAGCAACCTACTAAATTCCCCTTTTTGAAAGCCATTCCATTTCTGCTATATTGCATTCCAGCAGCTAGCAAACTAGAACAGCCACTAACACTTCTAACTCCATTGGATCTGCTGGATCATATGGCCTAGGTGTCAGAGCAGCTTACAAAGCAGTCTAGATGTGTTGCAGAGCCTCCTCTCTGTTGGTCTCCACTCAACACTAGCAGCTTTTCTGGTCACTCAGTAAATGAGCTAGAGTAGAGCACCCAAATGGGGAATAGGTTATCTCCAAAATCCATCAAGGCCATTGAGGGATTGTGTCTCTTTTTTGGTTATAGGAGATGCCAGATGCAACAGCTTATTCTTCATCTTAGAAAGGGTATCTTAACATGCTTACACACCTGGGTGCCTAAAAATTTCACTGAGGTGGAAGGCACCTAAATTTTTCTTGGATTTATCTCCTATTCCAGATATACAAATGCCTTACCAATAAGTGTAGAGTAGTTGTTACTTCTTGCTCACTTGGTCTAATCAATATGATATCATCAATATGTACTAGAGTGATGTCTTAAGGAAATGAGAGATGATCATGTTCCCTGTGGACTAGATTATGACAGCACTGGAGAGTTGATATAACCTTGAGGTAAGACCATTGAGATGTATTGCTGGTCTTGCGAGCTGAAAGTAGACTGTTTCTGATGGACCTTATCAATGGCAATAGAGATAAAACCATTTTCCAGATCAACAGCTGCTTACAAGAATCTAGAGAACATGTTGATTTGCTCAAGAAATGATACCATATCTTGAAAAATAGATACATTTGGATTCACAGCCTAGTTAAATTTACTTTCATCCTGCAAGATCCATTTGTTTTCTGTACATGTCAAATAGGAGAGTTGAATGAGGGTGTGGTAGGACTCACCACCCCTACCTCCCTCAAGTTCTTGATGGTTGCACTAATCTCTTCCTTTTATACAGCAACTAAGTATTGCTTTTGATTTATTATTTTGCTAAGTATGGGCAGTTTTAATGGCTAACTCATGGCCTTCCTTACCATTATAGCTTTCACTCCATAAATCAGTGAATCAGTGTGATGATTCTGCCAGTTGCTGAATATGTCTAATCCAATTATGCATTCTAGAACTGGGGCAATGACAACAGAATGGGTTGGAGGATAAACTAGACCCTCTGTATTATGGAACTGAGCTAAAATTCTATTGATTACCAGACTTCCTTAAGCCCAAACTCTCACTGGTGGACTATAGTAGACATTTTTGGGCACTATAACATAACATTCTGGAATTAATGTTACTTCTGAGCCACAAATAATAATACTTAGCACTCCCTCACTAAATATTAACAGTGCTCATGAAAACTAATTTTTTCCTTGTTATGCAGGAGGGATTCCAGGAACCTGGGACTTTCCCACAGATTAAATCTTAATGAGGTGAATCCCTCTAATTTTGCTGGGATGAGTCAACCTTTGAAAAGACTGTGAAAAAAGGCACAGCATGTACTTTCAAAACAAGAGGAAAGGACTCTTCTTAAATGAATGAAATATTCCAGGTAATCTCTTAAAAGAACTCAGCTCTGCCTCACACCCAGAGAGGATTTTGCACAGTGCTGGTGGAAAAAATATCCTTATCCTCAAGCAGTGGACAAAGGTCTCTCTCACCACACGTCCTCACCCACCTCAAATGGCTCTAGCATGGTGTAGTCTTGCTGCTGAGAAGTCTAGACACAGCACAGATATATTCATTTAAGTAGAGTAGATTTAGATTTGTGATGTAACCCTAGGGAGTCACTGACATCTCCAGAAGTCATCATCAAAATCCCTCACCTAGACGTCATCAGTGACTACCATCCATAATCACAGAAAACATCAGGAAGTCATGGATGTGAGCAGACATCATAAAGCCATTCACAAAGCAGTGTGTGGGCTTTGTCCCAGGGACAGCATAACAGGACCTCATCCATCTGCATTTTGGTTACACAAGCCTGGAAGACAGAAAGCTGGCTGGGTGCTGGGGTTCTCAGCATCCAGGACTCTAGTGGAGTGAGACAGAAGAGAGTGTCTCTATGAGTGTGGACTCATAGATATTTGTTTCATTCTTTGAGTTATAATTGAACATATTCATTATTTATCCCACTGCTCTGATTTCTAGAATTGTGGCCATTGGAAACACTCTCAGGTGGGCTTCTTTATCACTTTGACATTTGCCTTCCTACTTGTTTGTTTCTTTATTTCTCATCCTTCTTCTTCTTTCACATCTTTTTAGCATTTCCTTGTGTTCTGGCACTACAAGTTGCTCTAAGATCATCTTGAATTTTCCCTGCCCCAACCAAGAATAAATCCACTCTGCAGTGAGGCTAATTATATAGGAGAATTTTCTTTATGAATTGATATCTGAGTGCAGATCTGCCTGTTCATATTAGGGCATCCATCACTGAACAGAGGTAGTGTATAGATGCATACTTATCAGCATGTGAAACTCATTTATAGTTATTACTGTATCTATTTACCCATATGTAATAAAAAAAAAACATGAGTCCATAGTTACAACTCTAACTGCACAGGATTTATCTTGCTTCTTCCTGATCTCTTAAAAATCTCATTCTGAAGCAAGTGGGAAACCAAGCTCTCATTGTCAACAAATATATTTATTTATTTGACAAACTCTCAAATACAAATAAAGTGCTATCTGAATCAATACCCTGTACCCAGTGAGATATAAATTTACCAGCCTGAGTACTGTGTTTATTTGAAGTTCTTTTTCTATTGACCTTACAGATCCAATCTAAACAGAGTTTTCCAAAGTCATGTTTATTAGCTTCTTTCCTGCCAGTCATTCCAGTGGCCATGTTGTTTCTTCATAAAAAGTTAGATTCACTTGTCAGTGCCCCATTCCAACATTCACTTCTTGAGCTGAATCTACCAATATGTGTGTTTTTATGAAGCAAAGGCTCATGCAACCAGTACTACAACCCATATAAAACAATTCCTAAAAATGCTCATGTTGTTCTCTCATGTTGACAACCCCACACACTACGCCTAAATGATTTTGTTCCAACACTCTAATCTAAATTCCATTCAGCTAAAATAGATAAGCATACATGAGTAGTGGGAGAAAAGTCAGAGCCAACTGATTTACCTTAAATGTGCTTACTTATAAGCCCTAGTTCAAAATACTGGTCATCTCGGCTTGCTCCTCAGGTGTCCTAGGATCACTGGAGCCAGAGAGAAAGCTGATTGAACTATGACACAAAGTTTGGATCATCCACAAAATTTGTTTCCTGCCATAGAAATGCCTGATCACTGATGATGCATGAAACATTTCAGGAAAATATCCAGAGTTTCAGGGAAGAACTAGTTCAGCCATCATCCAAAATGGGGCAGCTTTTGTGGGCGAGCATTATTCTAGGCCCTGGTCTCTGGAGATTAAATAGGGGCCTGGATTTTCATTGGAGAAGAATGGAGACAGCACCCCTTGGAGGGAGGTCCACTGAACCCATACCGAATTACTCTTCCCTGTCACAGTCCCTATATGTGAAACCCAACTGTTAGAGCCAGCAGGAATACCCCAATGGAAATGGCATCCAAATGGAGCATTTCAATGAAAGGCTGGACTTGGAGATATCATCTCAAGTTTGTCAGACAAGAGCTGGTGAGTCTCTGGTGAGGTGAGGACTGACCTCCATTTTCTGAATGGTCTCCAGGATCTTATGGGATTCATGATACATCCTGCCATAGAGATACTAAGCATCTGTGTAGCTTAGTAATTATTAATTATTTCATGGTGAGAACTGATATCTTATCATCTCACTTGGTATTCTTGTAAGAATCATTAGTAGGAAAATAGACATAGTGTCACTTTTAAAATTAGCAGTTAACAATGCAAATGCTAAGGCATTACTCATCTAGAAAACTATCATACAAAAGAATGAAGGACTTTGAATGTTTTTGTAATATCCAAGATTGAAAATTTGTTTCTGATCATTTTTAGGTAGTATAAATTATTTGATGTAGATCTGTTCTGGGTCAACTTGCTAGATTATTCCAGAGTTCATCTTTTCAACATTTAAAATGATTGTACTAAATTATCCAGTATTTATCAAGAGACATATGGAATTTTGGTAAAACTCTAGTGAGTGCTCATATTTTAAATTGTGCATTTGTAGGTGTTAATATTAAGGCTACAGCTACTACACCATTTAACTGTTAATAAGCATTTCAGATACATTAAACATTGTACACATGGTGCTGGTGTTCTTGTTTCCATGTTGTAAGAATGTCAGACCTTGGGGAGCCACAGGCAGATTAGGGGAAGACCACTGTGGATCTGGGAGAAGGAGAAGGGAGCCACCCAAGATGTCTGCACCTCCTTCTGATCCCAGAAGGTGAAATTTTGCTCTTCAGGTTATCTGTTTGGCAGATGTGGAATTCCAAGAGTGATGACCCATTAGTTGCTTTGAGTCCCTGAATTCTTAGTGTAAATGGTCTGTGATGGTTAGGTTCTGGTGTCAACTTGGCCACATAATTATGCACAGTTGTCAGATAAGGGAAGCATTGGCTTGACATTTGCTGCAAGGACATTTCATGGCTGATTGATTAGATCATCAGTCAGTTGATTGCATCTGTGACTGATGACATCTGTAACTATCTAAAGCATGTCTGCCACATAGAGATAATACAATCAGTTGAAGGTTTTTAAGGAAGAAGAGAGATTCTTCCATTCCTTCTTCAGCCAGTGAGCCTCTCCTATGGAGTTTGTCCAGACCCTTCACCAAATCTGCCAACTTCACAGTCTAATCTACTCTTCCATTTGAAGATTACATGAGACACCTTATAAATCTCATATACAGGTATCTTCTGTTGATTATGTTTCTCTAGAAAACCCTGACTAATGAAGCTTGGTACCAGAAGTGGAATGTTGCTGCAGTTTGCTAAAACCAGACATGTAGGAATTTTGGGGGGCAGATAGATAAAGGTAAGATTTTGGAGGAACTGTGAGGAGCTTGATGGAGAAGGCCTTGAGTGCTTTGAAGAGACTGCTGGTGTAAACAGAACTACTGCCAATCTGGTCAAAGGGTGGCAGAAAAGCTACAAATTAGAGTTTGCAGAGTGAGAACCTTGAAAGTTAGGGTCTGAAGCCAAGAAAACTTGAGCCAGGAGAGTATACCCACCCATATAAGTGAAGAGCATGAGTTTGCCCCAGGAGCAGAGGGTGGGCCTTCTGTTTCATTGCTTAGGAAGAGTTGTGCTGAGGTGTTGGAGAGGGTGGAGCACAGAAATCGGGGATTGGAGAGAGCCTGACTGCTGCCCTATTGTTCTGGAGAGGTTGGGCATGTACCCCAGAGATGGCAGAGATCCCAGGTGCTTCCCTGAATGTCATTAAGGTGACAATTCTACCCAAATTGATCTACTGAATCAATTAAGTACCAATCCTAATCCCAACAACCTTCCTTAAAAATATGGAAAAGCAAGATATCACAATTATTTGGAAGGGAAAGACATCCCAAATAGTTAATGAAACCATAGAAATGAAAAGTGAAGTGAGAGGACTAACACTTCCTGAAATTATGGTTTACTATAAAGTCACAGTGGTCAAAATGGCATGGTACTGGCACAAGAATAGAAATATCAACTAATGGAATTAAATCAAGTGCAGAGATAAACCACCAAATCTATAGAGTAGATCTTTGATAAGACTCCAAATCCACTCGACTAGGACAAAATAGTATTTTCAATAAATGGGCATGGGAAAATTGAATATCAGTAGCCAAAAGAATGAATGAGGACCCTACCTTACACCATATACAGAAATTAATCCAAAATGGACTAAGGACTGAAATATAAGAACTAGTACCATAAAACCTCTAGAAGAAAATGAAGGGAAACATTTTCAAGTTCTAGTAAGAAGAGGTAGCTTCTTAAACTTTACAACTAAAGTACAAACTGAAAGAAAACATAGATAAATGGGAACTCCTTAATATCAAGAGTTTCTGTGCCTCAAAGGACTTTGTCAAAAGGTGAAGAGACAGCCAACTCAATGGGAGAATATATTTGGAAACAACATATTGAATAAAAGTTTGATGTCCTGTGTACATGAAGAAATTATCCAACTCAACAACAAAAGAACCAAGAACCCAATTATAAAATGAGCAGAAATATGAATAGACAATTTTCTGAAGAGCAGATAGAAATGTCTAAAAAACACATGAAGAAATGCTCATTTTCATTAACTATAAGGGAAATGCAAATCAAGACAGCAATTAGATATCACTTCACACTTATGAGAATGGTTGTTATTAAACAAACAGACAACTACAAATGTTGGAGAATATGTGGAGAAATTGTAACACATACACTGTTGGGGGAAAAATATAATGGTGCAGCCACTGTGGAAGACAGTTTGGCAATTTCTCAGCAAATTAGTTATTGAGTTTCCTTTTGACCCAACTATCAATACTGAGTATATACTTTTAGAGCTGAAAGCAGTGACACAAACAGATATTTGCACACCGAGGTTCATAGCAGAACTATTCACAATGGCCAAAAAATGGAAACAATCCAAGTGTCCATAAATAGAGGAGTGGATAAACAATATGTGGTATATACATGCAATGTAATATTATGTAGCAGTAAGATGAAATGAGGTCCGGAGAATACGACAACATGGAAGAATCTTGAGGATGCAATGCCAAGTGAAACAGTAAGGGACAGATACTGTATAATTTTGTTGTTACGACTGTGGTAAAGGTAATCTCAGAGGTTACAATGTGGGATATAGCAGACCTAGAGGTACACAGAAGCTAGAGATGGGAGAAAGGCTACCAAATGATGTTGAACTTAAATTCAAGGGAATGGATAGAAGTGATGATAGCTAATTACTGGGGTTATATGTAATATTTCCATATTGAAGGTGAATATGATTGAAAGGAAATGTATAGGTGCAATGCATCATACTTATTAACAATTATAAGTTCTCATACAAAAATAAAAGCCCTAGTGATAAGAGGGAGCTTCTTAGACTCACAGCCAAAGCAGAAGCAATGAGAGAGAAAGAGAAATGAGAATGCCTCAAGATTAAACAATTCTGTGCTTCAAAGGACTCTGTCAAATAAGTGAAAAGACAGTCAACCCAATGAGAGAAAATATTTGGAAAACGTATGTATTAACTAGTGTTCTTTAGAGAAACAGAATCAGCAGGAGATAGCTGTAAATATAAAGTTTATAAAAGTGTCTCATATAACCATGGGGATAACGAGTCCAAGGTCTATAAGGTAGGCTGCAAGCTGACAGCCCCAATGAAGATCCTCAATGAATTCTCAGGAAAGGCGTTGGGCAGCCATGGGGATGTAAGAGTCCAAGATCTCTAGGGCAGGCCACGAGCTGGCAGGTCAAATGAAAGCCCTCAACAAACCCTCAGGAGAGGCTGGCTGGTCAACCAAAGGGATCTAAAAGAACAATATCTGTAGGGCAGGACACCAGCTGGCAGCTCCAATGAAGGTCCCCAATGAACTCTTAAGAGAGGCTGGCTGGCTGAAGCAGGAACAGTGATTGTCTCTTCTGAATCCTCCTTACAAGTTTTCTGGTGATTAGACTAAGCATCACTTATTGCAGAAGGCATTCCCCCTGTTGCTTCTAAGCATCTGTGGGTCTTAACATGGCTCTGGGACAGAACTCTGGGTTCTGGCTTGCTTAGTATCTCATAAGAAGGCACATGGTAACATCTCTGGGCTCTGCATCTCCAAACATCTATGTCTAAGCATCTTCTTTCTCTAGCAGCACTCCAAACATCTCCAAATGTCAGTGTCTCTATTGGATCTGAAGCAATTGTGTCTCCTGGGGTTTCTGCATTTCCAAACATCTGTATCTGTATCTGTATCTGCATTGCATGCTTGTTGCTTCCTATGAAATGGAGCTCAAATGATATTAAGGAATTATGAGAAAGAAAGAAAGAAAGAAAGAAAGAAGGAAAGAAAGAAAGAAAGAAAGAAAGAAAGAAAGAAAGAAAGAAAGAAAGAAAGCAAGAAAGAAAGAAATAAAGACATAATGAAAGACAGAAAGAAAGAAAGAAAGAAAAAGAAAGAAGGAAAGGACTTTCTGTCCTCCAATTAAGCAGATAACAGTCTCCACAGTTAACTGCTGACGCCACTCTGAAGCCAGTTGCTCCCAACAGATTTGGCATGTTTTCCATTAACCCTAGCTCCTACATTTCCCCCTTTTTATTTTATAAGCTGAGGTGACTATGACTGTCTTAGGTTGCCCTTAAGCTCTGAAGGAAGGGTCTTACCCATCATTGGCTACCAGTCAAGCTCTCTGACTTCGATTCAGGAGGGAGCCAAGGGCTTTCACCAGAATCACAGTGTTAGCACAGATCTGCTTAGTGGTGTGGCTTGCTACTTTGAACATTTGTTGTTTGACACAGCTGAGCAGGAAGAGAAAGAGTATAAACAGCCCCAAACCTAAGCCTATAGTAGTCATAAAATGATGTGATTTCCACCAGTAAACAGGATTAAGATTTTTTAGCTCTTGGGTAAGTGATTGTATAACATCACCTCTGTTAGTTATATGTAAATTACTTTGAGATATTTCTAAAATCCGCTTTTGTAATTTTAAAATATCAACACTTAAACTATCTAAATGTCCCAAAAGATGCCTCTTTACCTTTTCCCATTCTATTTCAGAATGATTGTATCTTAAAGGGGTAATACAAAAATTGCTCTCATTCTAGTTACATTTTAAACTTCATAAAAAATGTAAATTATACATTTGATCTCTAATATGAACCAATGCTTTCTCTATATTATTTAGTCTATTATTAATTTGCTCATCAATATGAGATTGACTATGCCACAGTTCACTGGCATTTTTATGCTGTTCTCTAACATAATGCTGTGTCTGTATAGTTTGATGCAATGCAGTTTCAGCTACTGCAGCCACTGTGATAATTCCAACGATTCCAATAACAGCTGCAATAATGAGTCCAATTAGTCTCTTAGTCCTTCTCAGATAATCTTTTGCCAAATGGATCAGAATTTGTGTTTCTGGAGAGGATTGCCAAGATCTTGACATCTGCACTGGCAGCCAAATACCTCTTCTTCTCCTTGCCGCTATAATCGCCTCATTTTCCTGCAACATAAATGCTTGGAGACACGTGAATAGAGAACATTTCTCACAATTAAAAGTTTGATTTTTTTTTTTTTTTAAAGGAAAGACAGAGAGAAGGAAGGAAGGATAGAAGGAAGGAAGGAAGGAAGAAAGGGAAACATCTTTAAACATTTTCTTGTTTTTATTGTATTTTGTTTTTTTTTTTGTTTTTGTTTTTGTTACATGGGCTGGGGCCGGGAATCGAACCGAGGTCCTCCGGCATAGCAGGCAAGCACTTTGCCCGCTGAGCCACCGCGGCCCGCCCCTAAAAGTTTGATTTTTTTATATGCATATGACCATTAACAAATACATATGGCTCTCTAGTACATATTTGCATATAATGTTAATGGCTGCTACTTAAAAGGAAGTTATAGTTACTACAATTTGCTATAAAAATTGATCCCAGTCCTAGGAAAATTTTCCATAAATTTCTCTGATTAATGTTATATTTATCATCCCATGGATTTGGCACAAATCATCCTCTATGTATTAAGCTCTGATTTAGCTTGCCTGTCAATATAGTCTCAGTTATCTTCAAGTTAGAGATGGGAGGCCCCACAGGGGCCACATCTCTTACAATTCCATAGGAATCATTAATTATAATAACTGCTCAATCCATATGACATAACTGCCATCTATTCCAACTCTTTCCCATCTAACAGGCAAGTATTATTTGATTCCATAGAGTTAAAAGAGGGATATACAAATAGGTAATTATGAGAATCATTCTAAATTTTAAACCATGTAGTTCAATTACTTATTATCATACATGGTAATTCATTACCTATGCATGTGGGTCTTTCTAAAAATGGAAGAGTTAAATTTGACACCGTTTTTCCTTCTTCCTTAAGTAGTTTTGGAAGCCTTGATTCTACTGGACCTGGAAATCCTAAACTAGTATTCAGATATATTGGTAAAGTTGGATCTGCCCATGTTAGGGCCCTCAGCAGAGGTGGGTTAGGAATATAAGCCCAATAAGTATAACTATGTCCCTGTCCTTCAGCAATTAAAGTTATATGTCCTATAATGTACATTACCCACTGAGTTATTTTCATCAGAGTCGACAGGTCTGGGTTTTATTCTTTTCGAGGGAATCCAAACAGAGGTTCCATCATCTGCAATGACAGGAGCAAATCCCCTACCCCACACCTTTATCATGCCTGGTTTCCATAGATCATCCTTAACATCTTTCTAATAGATTGGCTGCAGCTGCAGTTCTGTTTGGGTCATATCACTTTTCATTTCCAAATTACTAAAATGTTGTTCTGTTGGAGTCTGTGATGAATTATTATAAACGTTTAAAAAATTAAAGTAAACAGTGCTTTTGCTAATTGATATTTAGGTGTACTTATTTTCATAATATCATCCTCCTGATCATCATCTCCCCTTTTTGTTTTATTAGCATAGACTTTAGTGCCCAGTTTGCTCATTCAATAATTCCTTGCCCAGAGGGATCATGTGGAATTCCTGTGATATGAGTAATATGAAAAGTAGTACAGAATTTATGAAATTGCTTTCTTGTATAAGCAGGACCATTGTCCATTTTAATATATTGAGGGCATCCCATAACAGCAAAAGCATTAAGTAACTGTGATCAAACATGGCAGAAACGTTCTTCAAATTGTGCAGTAGCTCATATGAAATGAGAACAGGTGTCTACGATAACATATACATACTGCGTTTTACCAAAATGTGAAATATGAGTAATATCCATTTGGCATAATTCATTTGCTTTTTGACTTCAAGGATTAACCCCTGATGCAAATGGGAGTGCATTTAAAGGTCCACATGTAGGACAAGTCCGAACAACATCCTGAGCTTGCTGTTTAGATAAAGATGGAAATTTCTTTCTCAGCCCTTTGCTATTAATATGAATCAATTTGTGAAATGTTGTGGGATCCTGAATTACCCCCACAAGAGTATCTGCTTGCTGATTTTGTAATGACAAAGACCTTTAAGATTAGTATGAGCTCTTATATGCCTGATTAAAAAAGGAGTAATTTGACTTCTGACTAATGTTTGTAAATGTAAAAACATTTGGGACAATTCATCTCCTTCAAAGAAAGAAGCTGTCTCAAAGTGAGTAACTGTTTGGCAGACGTACTTAGGATTAGAAACAATATTAAGAGAGTGTGGAAAATTTTTTAATATTTGAATTACAGCTGCTAATTCAGTACATTGGGCTGAGGTATAAAGTGTTTTCTAACTTTTGTTTTCCTCTGGGATGACATATGCAGCCTGCCTATTATTATTACCATTAGTAAAGATGGTAATGGTTCTTTCTAGTGGGGAAGCCCGAACTATTTTAGGCAAAATCCATTGCGTTCTTTTTAGAAATTGTAAAAGTTTATTTATTTATTTAAAAAAATTAACAACAAATGAACAAAAACATTTCTAACATATCATTAACCCATTCTACATATATAATCAGTAATTTATAATATCGTTACATAGTTGCATATTCGTCATTATGATTAAGAAATTGTAAAAGTTTTGATATAGGCAAGTGATTATCAATTTGTCCTTTAAAATTACTTAATGCTATTTGCCAAGAGGTATTGAAGATAAATAGACTTTGAACCTCTCCCTTTGTGAGATCACACACTATACGATTAGGATCATTTCCTATTAATTGATAATATCTTTGGTGACCTTTGGCTGTTAAAGAAATGATTTTTTGCAAATATGTATTTAAACATTTTTGTTGATTGTTTGGTATAAAAAAAATCTATTTTAAAATACCATCTTGCCAAAATAGGCCTGTGGGAGATTGTAAAGAAAATAAAAAAATCAACAGGCTTTTCTAAATCTATTTGAACAAACTGTCCTTCTTGAATGCATAGTTCAATTCATTGTAATTCTTGTTCAGCCACAGCTGTTAACTGCCTTTTGCTTAATAAATCAGAATCTCCTTGTAAAATATCAAATAGGTTCATATAATTAGGAAACCCTAAAGTGGGTCTAATCCAGTTAATATTTCCTAACAGTTTTTGAAAATCATTTAAAGTTTGTAAATTATCTCATCTTAATTGTATTTTTTGAGGAATTATTTCATTAGCCATTATTTGCATTCCTAAGTATAAGTAAGGCTCAGTTTTTTAAATCTTTTCTGGAGCTATTTGCAACCCATATTGAGGTAACATTTTTATAATAGCACCAAAAACTTTTTCTAAAGAGTCATCATTGTCACATGCAATTAAAATATCATCCATATAATGAATGACAAGGACCTCTGGAAATTTATTTCTTATTTCTTGTAAGACTTCATGTACAAATAGTTGACACATGGTGGGACTGTTCATCATCCCTTGGGCTAAAACACACCATTGATACCTTTGCATCGGAGCCTGATTATTCAGTGCTGGAACAGAAGTTGCAAACTTTTCTTTATCTGCTGGATGCAAAGGAATAGTAAAAAAAGCAATCTTTTAAATCAATAATAACAAGTTTCCAAGATTGAGAAATCATAGAAGATTGAGGGACCCCTGGTTGAAGTGCACCCATAGGACTCATGGCTTTATTTACTGCCCTTAAATCAGTCAGCATTCTCCATTTCCCAGATTTCTTTTTAACAACAAAATCTGGAGAATTCCAAGGACTCTGGAAAGGTTAAATATGTTGTAATTGTAATTGCTCTTGAACAAGATTGTGAAGGGCATTTAATTTTTCTTGAGAAAGGGGCCATTGATCCACCCATATTGGCATTGTAATAAGCCATGTTATTGGGGTAATTATGCCCTTCATTTCAATGGCCCCCATTATAAATTTGTTTGCTCCTTAGAGTATCCTCACCCTCAATAATCCCTTGTTTGCCTAGTGTTTTGAAATTGCATATTCAAGTATAGTTGTTCTGTCTTCTCTGATAAGTGGGGGATATGTAAATATGCTCCCCAGTGTGAAAGCAATTCTCTGCCCCAGAGATTCAAACCTACATCTGCCACAAAAGGTTGTAATGTTGATTTTTGTCCTTCTGGGCCAATTACCTCAAATGTTTCAGTACTTTGAAAAATATCAGTCATGGTACCTATGCCGGTAAAAACAGCAGGTACCTTTTTAAATGCCCAACTCTGGGGCCAATTTCTTTTAACTATGATAGTTACATCAGCTCCAGTATTAATCAATCCCAGAAAAACTTTTTCTTTAATAGTAATAGTAATTTCTGCGTCGTTGTCCCAATAAATGTTTGCCAATAAACTTCATTTCCAATTGACCCAAAACCTCCTTGATGGTTAAAGGGCAGAGAAGAGGGAACATGATAGGGCAAAAGTAGTATCTGAGCAATTCATTGCCAGTTTTAATTTGAAAAGGCTGTAAAGATTGAGCCATAATTTTCAATTCCTCCTTATAGTCACTGTCAATTACACCAATTTGTATTAATAGACCCTGCTTAGTTAAACTACTTTTTCCAATTATTAAGCCAACAATATGGTTGGGCAGAGGGCCAGAAACTCCAGTGCTAATTAGCTGAATACCCATTTCTGGTTGAAGTAAAATATCCTCAGCTGCAGGTAGATCTATTGCAGCATTACCGCGAGTTTCAGCTTTTAACTCTAAGATTGGAATGCATGATTTTTGCCCCCGCTGACAGGATACTGTGTCTGTGGAGCTTGGCTCATGTTCTTTTTCCTGGGGTCCTGAGCTAAGCCTGCAAGGCAGTTTCCCGACCCTTTCAATGGAGCACCATTCTTATGTATTCTAGAATGACATTCATTAGCCCAACGAAAGCCCTTTTGACAAATAGGACACAATTTGGATGGCAATTTCTTAGTTGGGATGGAATTATTAACATGAAAATTTATATAGCTTCTCTGAAAATGCCCAAATTCTCTGCATTTAAAACAATTTCCTTTCTTTTGATTCAAGTTAGACTTCATGGCAACTGCCAATACAGCCATTTGATGAGAAGTAGACCCAATGTCCTGACAGGCTTTTATATAGTCCTGTATGGAACCACCAGCAGCTTTAATGGGTTGAATAGCCTTTTTACACTCACTGTTAGCATTATCAAAGGCCAATGTAATTAAAACTAAATCACAGGCTTCAGGTCTCTGCACGGTTTTTTGAATCATGTCTGTTAGACGTGCCACAAATTTGACATATGGCTCGTTATTTCCTTGAATTATTTTGCACAAGTTAAGCAGGCTGTCCTGGCACAGAAATTTTTCACCAAGCTGCAAGCCAGGCCATTTTCACCAAGCTGCAAGCCAGGCCATTCTGACTTGGATAATGATCCTCTATCATTGTATTGTAACTGTCTTTCATTACCTGACCATTGGCCAGTGCCCATAATTTGTTCTGCCATTATTAACACTGAAGATTGGTCATCAGGATTCCTCCTAGCCAATTGATGAGCTTCATCAGTCCACCATGTTTTTTTTATTAATTAAAAAAATTAACAAAACATTTAGAAATCATTCCATTCTACATGTACAATCAGTAATTCTTAATATCATCACATAGTTGCATATTCATCATTTCTTAGTACATTTCCATTGATTTAGAAAAAGAAATAAAAAGACAACAGAATAAGAATTAAAACGATAATAGAGAGAAAAAAAAACCCTATAGCTCACATGCAGCTTCATTCAATGTTTTAACATAATTGCATTACAATTAGGTAGTATTGTGCTGTCCATTTCTGAGTTTTTATATCGAGTCCTGTTGCACAGTCTGTATCCCTTCAGCTCCAATTACCCCCCCCTCTCTTTTTTTTTTTAATTAGTGGAAAAAAAGAAATTAACCCAACATTTAGAAATCATACCATTCTACATACGCAATCAGTAATTCTTAACATCATCACATAGATGCATGATCATCGTTTCTTAGTACATTTGCATCGGTTTAGAAGAACTAGCAACACAACCGAAAAAGATACAGAATGTTAATATAGAGAAAAAAATAAAAGTAATAATAGTAAAAACAAAACAAAACAAAACAAAACAAAACAAAAACATATAGCTCAGATGCAGCTTCATTCAGTGTTTTAACATGATTACTTTACAATTAGGTATTATTGTGCTGTCCATTTTTGAGTTTTTGTATCTAGTCCTGTTGCACAGTCTGTATCCCTTCAGCTCCAATTACCCAATACCTTACCCTGTTTCTACCTCCTGCTGGACTCTGTTACCAATGACATATTCCAAATTTATTCTCGAATGTTCGTTCACATCAGTGGGACCATACAGTATTTGTCCTTTAGTTTTTGGCTAGACTCACTCAGCATAATGTTCTCTAGGTCCATCCATGTTATTACATGCTTCATAAGTTTATCCTGTCTTAAAGCTGCATAGTATTCCATCGTATGTATATACCACAGTTTGTTTAGCCACTCTTCTGTTGATGGAGATTTTGGCTGTTTCCATCTCTTTGCAATTGTAAATAACGCTGCTATAAACATTGGTGTGCAAATGTCCATTTGTGTCTTTGCCCTTAAGTCCTTTGAGTAGATTCCCAGCAATGGTATTGCTGGGTTGTATGGCAATTCTATATTCAGCCTTTTGAGGAACCGCCAAACTGCCTTCCACAGTGGTTGCACCATTTGACATTCCCACCAACAGTGGATAAGTGTGCCTCTTTCTCCGCATCCTCTCCAGCACTTGTCATTTTCTGTTTTGTTAATAATGGCCATTCTGGTGGGTGTGAGATGATATCTCATTGTGGTTTTGATTTGCATTTCTCTAATGGCCAGGGACATTGAGCATCTCTTCATGTGCCTTTTGGCCATTTGTATTTCCTCTTCTGATAGGTGTCTGTTCAAGTCTTTTTCCCATTTTGTAATTGGGTTGGCTGTCTTTTTGTTGTTGAGTTGAACAATCTCGTTATAAATTCTGGATACAAGATCTTTATCTGATATGTCATTTCCAAATATTGTCTTCCATTGTGAAGGCTGTCTTTCTACTTTCTTGATGAAGTTCTTTGATGCACAAAAGTGTTTAATTTTGAGGAGCTCCCATTTATTTATTTCCTTCTTCAGTGTTCTTGCTTTAGGTTTAAGGTCCATAAAACCGCCTCCAGTTGTAAGATTCATAAGATATCTCCCAACATTTTCCTCTAACTGTTTTATGGTCTTAGACCTAATGTTTAGATCTTTGATCCATTTTGAGTTAACTTTTGTATAGGGTGTGAGAGATGGGTCTTCTTTCATTCTTTTGCATATGGATATCCAGTTCTCTAGGCACCATTTATTGAAGAGACTGTTCTGTCCCAGGTGAGTTGGCTTGACTGCCTTATCAAAGATCAAATGTCCATAGATGTGAGGGTCTATATCTGAGCACTCTATTTGATTTCATTGGTCGATATATCTATCTTTATGCCAATATCATGCTGTTTTGACCACTGTGGCTTCATAATATGCCTTAAAGTCAGGCAGCACGAGACCTCCAGCTTCGTTTTTTTTCCTCAAGATGTTTTTAGTAATTTGGGGCACCCTTCCCTTCCAGATAAATTTGCTTATTGATTTTTCTATTTCTGAAAAATAAGTTGTTGGGATTTTGATTGGTATTGCATTGAATCTGTAAATCAATTTGGGTAGGATTGACATCTTAACTATATTTAGTCTTGCAATCCATGAACACAGTATGCCCTTCCATCTATTTAGGTCTTCTGTGATTTCTTTTAACAGTTTTTTGTAGTTTTCTTTATATAGGTTTTTTGTCTTTTTAGTTAAATTTATTCCTAGGTATTTTATTCTTTTAGTTGCAATTGTTAATGGGATTCGTTTCTTGATTTCCCCCTCAGCTTGTTCATTATTAGTGTATAGAAAGGCTACAGATTTTTGAATGTTGATCTTGTAACCTGCTACTTTGCTGTACTCATTTATTAGCTCTAGTAGTTTTGTTGTGAATTTTTCCAGGTTTTCGATGTATAGTATCATATCGTCTGCAAACAGTGATAGTTTTACTTCTTCCTTTCCAATTTTGATGCCTTGTATTTCTTTTTCTTGTCTAATTGCTCTGGCTAGAACCTCCAACACAATGTTGAATAATAGTGGTGATAGTGGACATCCTTGTCTTGTTCCTGATCTTAGGGGGGAAGTTTTCAATTTTTCCCCATTGAGGATGATATTAGCTGTGGGTTTTTCATATATTCCCTCTCTCATTTTCAGGAAGTTCCCTTGTATTCCTATCTTTTGAAGTGTTTTCAACAGGAAAGAATGTTGAATCTTGTCAAATGCCTTCTCTGCATCAATTGAGATGATCATGTGATTTTTCTGCTTTGATTTGTTGGTATGGTGTATTGCATTAATTGATTTTCTTATGTTGAACCATCCTTGCATACCTGGGATGAATCCTACTTGGTCATGATGTATAATTCTTTTAATGTGTTGTTGGATTCGATTTGTTAGAATTTTATTGAGGATTTTTGCATCTATATTCATTAGAGAGATTGGTCTGTAGTTTTCTTTTTTTGTAATATCTTTGCCTGGTTTGGGTATGAGGGTGATGTTGGCTTCATAGAATGAATTAGGTAGTTTTCCCTCCACTTCGATTTTTTTGAAGAGTTTGAGGAGAGTTGGTACTAATTCTTTCTGGAATATTTGGTAGAATTCACACGTGAAGCCATCTGGTCCTGGACTTTTCTTTTTAGGAAGCTTTTGAATGACTAATTCAATTTCTTTACTTGTGATTGGTTTGTTGAGGTCATCTATTTCTTCTTGAGTCAAAGTTGGTTGTTCATGTCTTTCCAGGAACCCGTCCATTTCATCTAAATTGTTGTATTTATTAGCGTAAAGTTGTTCATAGTATCCTGTTATTACCTCCTTTATTTCTGTGAGTTCAGTAGTTATGTCTCCTCTTCCATTTCTGATCTTATTTATTTGCATCCTCTCTCTTCTTCTTTTTGTCAGTCTTGCTAAGGGCCCATCAATCTTATCGATTTCCTCATAGAACCAACTTCTGGCCTTATTGATTTTCTCTATTGTTTTCATGTTTTCAATTTCATTTATTTCTGCTCTGATCTTTGTTATTTCTTTCCTTTTGCTTGCTTTGGGATTAGTTTGCTGTTCTTTCTCCAGTTCTTCCGAGTGAACAGTTAATTCCTGCATTTTTGCCTTTTCTTCTTTTCTGATATAGGCATTTAGGGCAATAAATTTCCCTCTTAGCACTGCCTTTGCTGCATCCCATAAGTTTTGATATGTTGTGTTTTCATTTTCATTCGCCTCGAGGTATTTACTAACTTCTCTTGCAATTTCTTCTTTGACCCACTCGTTGTTTAAGAGAGTGTTGTTGAGCCTCCACGTATTTGTGAATTTTCTGGCACTCTGCCTATTATTGATTTCCAACTTCATTCCTTTATGATCCGAGAAAGTGTTGTGTATGATTTCAATCTTTTTAAATTTGTTAAGACTTGCTTTTTGACCTAGCATATGGTCTATCTTTGAGAATGATCCATGAGCACTTGAGAAAAAGGTGTATCCTGCTGTTGTGGGATGTAATGTCCTATAAATGTCTGTTAAGTCTAGCTCATTTATAGTAATATTCAGATTCTCTATTTCTTTATTTATCCACTGTCTAGGTGTTCTGTCCATTGATGAGAATGGGGAATTGAAGTCTCCAACTATTATGGTATTTGTGTCTATTTCCCTTTTCAGTGTTTGCAGTGTATTCCTCATGTATTTTGGGGCATTCTGGTTTGGTGCGTAAATATTTATGATTGTTATGTCTTCTTGTTTAATTGTTCCTTTTATTAGTATATAGTGTCCTTCTTTGTCTCTTTTAACTGCTTTACATTTGAAGTCTAATTTGTTGAATATTAGTGTAGCCACTCCTGCTCTTTTCTGGTTGTTATTTGCATGAAATATCTTTTCTCAACCTTTCACTTTCAACCTATGTTTATCTTTGGGTCTAAGATGTGTTTCCTGTAGACAGCATATAGAAGGATCCTGTTTTTTAATCCATTCTGCCAATCTATGTCTTTTGATTGGGGAATTCATTCCATTGACATTTAGTGTTATTACTGTTTGGATAATATTTTCCTCTAACATTTTGCCTTTTGTATTATATATATTATATCTGATTTTCCTTCTTTCTACACTCTTCTCCATACCTCTCTCTTCTATCTTTTCATATCTGACTCTAGTGCTCCCTTTAGTATTTCTTGCAGAGCTGGTCTCTTGGTCACAAATTCTCTCGGTGACTTTTTGTCTGAGAATGTTTTAATTTCTCCCTCATTTTTGAAGAATAATTTTGCTGGCTATAGGAGTCTTGGTTGGCAGTTTTTCTCTTTTAGTAATTTAAATATATCATCCCACTGTCTTCTAGCTTCCATGGTTTCTGCTGAGAAATCTACACATAGTCCTATTGGGATTCCCTTGTATGTGATGGATTGTTTTACTCTTGCTGCTTTCAAGATACTCTCTTCCTCTTTGACCTCTGATATTCTAACTAGTAAGTGTCTTGGAGAACGCCTATTTGGGTCTAATCTCTTTGGGGTGCGCTGCACTTCTTGGATCTGTAATTTTAAGTCTTTCATAAGAGTTGGGAAATTTTCAGTGATAATTTCTTCCATTAGTTTTTCTCCTCCTTTTCCCTTCACTTCTCCTTCTGGGACACCCATAACACATATATTTCTGCAGTTCATATTGTCCTTGAGTTCCCTGATACCCTGTTCAAATTTTTCCATTCTTTTCCCGATAGCTTCTGTTTCTTTTTGGAATTCAGATGTTCCGTCCTCCAAATCGCTAATTCTATCTTCTGTCTCTTTAAATCTATCATTGTAGGTATCCATTGTTTTTTCCATCTTTTCTACTTTATCCTTCACTTCCATAAGTTCTGTGATTTGTTTTTTCAGTTTTTCTATTTCTTCTTTATGTTCAGCCCATGTCCTCTTCATGTCCTCCCTCAATTTATCGATTTCGTTTTTGAAGAGGTTTTCCATTTCTGTTCATATATTCAGCATTAGTTGTCTCAGCTCTTGTATCTCATTTGAACTATTGGCTTGTTCCTTTGACTGGGCCATATTCTCAATCTTCTGAGCATGGACAGTTATCTTCTGCTGCTGGCGTCTGGGCATTTAGTCAGATTTCCCTGGGTGTCGGACCCAACAAGGTTGTAAGATTTTTCTGTGAAATCTCTGGGTTCTGTTTTTTTTATCCTGCCCAGTAGGTGGCGCTCGTGGCACACGTTTGTCTGCGGATCCCACCAGTAAAAGGTGCTGTGGGTCCTTTAACTTTGGAAAACTCTCGCCGTCCGGGAGGTTCGCTAGCCGAAGCATCTTGGAAGAGTGCCAGCCGGCCCGGGGTCCGAACGCAGGGAGGGTCGCTGGCCACCGCAGCCCAGGAAAGCGTCCGTCCGAATTTCCTAGTCGGCCCAGGGCGCCAAGCATAGCAGGAGGGTGCCAGCCGCAGTGGCCCGCCGGGAGAGTGCACATTCCCGGGGAGTCACGGGTTTGGAAGGGGTCCCCCCGTCACCGTTCTCCGCAGCCTGGGGATTTCCGATCTAATTCTCTCAGTTGGTCTGGGGGGGCACGCATGGTATGGGCGCCAGCTGCCGCAGTTTGAGGGGACCACCTGTCCAATTCTCCCAGCTGGCCCGGGAATGGGGAAGGGAGTGACTCCGGCCACTTGCCGCCCCGCCCGGTGAAGCCCGCACCCCTCGGCGATCTCACCAGAGCAGGTTCTCTCAGCCAGCCAGCCGTTCCAGGATGGGGTATGCTGTCTTTTTTATCTCTGTTGTGGCTTTGGGAGCTGTTCTGTATCATTTCTACTCCCCTAGTAGCTGTCCTGGAGGAGAAACTAAGATCCTCGCGTCTTACTAAGCCGCCATCTTCTCCAGTCCACCATGTTTTAAATTGTAGAAATTCAGCTGTACTTAAAACAGTTCTAGCTAGCATCTCCCAATCCCAAGGAATTAATTTATCAACATGAGCCATGCCCTGAATTAAACCTGCCTGTATTATATGGAGACTTCACTCCATACTGGGCACAAGCTTGTTTCAAATCTTTTAACAATTTAAAAGGAATGGGCTGGTGATGAATCTCTAAAGTGCGCTGAGGATTATTTTGATCAGGTGGCAAGTGATTAACTGTCACAGGAAAAACTGATAAAAGCTGTGCTGCCTCCAAGTCCCCTTGCTGAGATCCCTATAGTAGACATTTCATTATGGGTGTTTTAGGTACAGGTTTTGATACTATTACATGATTCGTGGTTATAACTGAATCACCAGTAGCTGTAAAAAATGGATTCTGAGAAGGCTGCAAAATTAAGGGACTAGGCATAGGCACAGAAGGTTGATTGCAAATTTGTGCAGGGAATATGGAATTTTGTTGATGTAAAATAGACACACTAGTAGCTTTTGTTTGACAGAAGTCTGGAAAGCCTTGAGGGTGAGTGAAACTAGCCTTATTTAAAGAAGGGTTGGTATTGGCTGCAGGATAAGAGCACTGAGAGTGCATAGATTTAACATCTTCCTCATCTGTCCTCACACCCTCCTCCTCACTAAATTTTATTTCCTTTTTATTTACATCTGCAGTCATAGTTATATTTTTTTCAGGAAAAAATCATGGTTTCCCCATCATTGCTTCCTGACTGTAAGTGATCTAATGCTGCAGCTATTTGATGGCACAATGCCCACACTGATAATGGGACAGTCTCCCCTTTTTGATAAGCCCTTCAAAGAGCCTTCATAACTAAACACCATTGTTTTAAATTCAAAACATTATGACCCTCAGGGTGAAACCAATGGCAATGTTTTTGAATGAGATGAAATAAGCTTAATAATTCGGATGTTTTAACAGGCACCCCATTAGTTTCTAACAGTGTTTTCAATACACATGCACACTCCTCCAGACGCCCATTGTGATTACCCATTACCCTGGTGCTACAAGGAAAATGCTTAGTTTACCAATATGACGTACTTTACCAATATGACTCAAGTCCTCTTCAATCAGCTGGACACACGTCCCTCTAATGGAGACTTTTCCTTGCTTCCTTAATATTGTCTTGGAGTCTTCTTTTTCTTCTTTGAGCCCCATGTTGGGCACCAGATATTGCTTCCTATGAAATGGAGCTCAAATGATATTAAGGAACGATGAGAAAGAAAGAAAGAAAGAAAGAAAGAAAGGAAAAGAAAGAAAGAAAGAAAGAAAGAAAGAAAGAAAGAAAGAAAGAAAGAAAGAAAGAAAGAAAGAAAGAAAGAAAGAAAGAAAGAAAGAAAGAAAGAAAGAAAAAGAAAGAAAGAAAGAAAGAAAGAGAGAGATAGAGAGTGAGAGCAAGAGTGAGAGAGAGAGAAAGAAAGAAAGAAAGAAAGAAAGAAAGAAAGAAAGAAAGAAAGAAAGAAAGAAAGAAAGAAAGAAAGAAAGAAAGAAAGAAAGAAAGAAAGAAAGGAAGAAAGAAAGAAAGAAAGGACACAGACGGGTTCAGGGAGTCTGAAGCTTAGCAATAACAAGCAACTTTATTCTTAACTAGTTCCTGCTTATATACTGCAGGGTTTATGTGACTAAAAGCATGCATACATTTCCTGATAAAACGGAGTGCCTACTTTTCAGTATATTACTCCCTACATACAAGAGATAGCTAACAAGACCTTGGGACTTAAGAAAAAACATTCTCTCCCTCTCAGACTCTCCTCCAATGAAGCAGATAACAGTCTCCACAGTTTACTGCTGAAACCACTCTGAAGCCAGTTGCTCCCAACAAATTCGGCAGGTTTTCCATTAACCCTGGCTCCTACAGATGTTTATCCAAAATGTTTCCCATTTAAAGGACTCTAGTAAACTAATCAAGACCCACCTTGGATGGGTGCAGTCACATCTCCATCTAATCAAAAGGCCACACCTACAAATGGGTGTGTCACATCTGCATGAAAGTAATCCAACCTAAAGGTCACACCTACAATTGAGCGGGTCTATCTCCGTGGAAATAATCTAATCAAAGGTTTCCACCCGAAACAATAGGTCTGGCCACACAAGATTGGCTCATAATAAAAACATGTTGTTTTCTAGTGTACATAATAATTTCAAATTGACACATAAGGCAACTCAATATTTAGCTTTGTGAGGAACAGTCAAACAATTTTTCACAGCAGCTGTACCATTTTATCTTCCACCAGCAGTTGTAAGTGTTCATATTTCTCCACATCCTCTCCAACAATTGTAGTTTCCTGTTTGTTTAAAACAGCCATTCCTATAGGTGTAAGATGATAGCACATTGTGTTTTAATTTGCATTTACCTAATAGCTAATGTAGTTGAACATTTTTTCATATGCTTTTTAGCCATCTGTATTTCCTCTTTGGAAAAATGTCAATTCATATCTTTTGCCCATTTTATAATTGTATTGATTACCCTTCTGTTCTTGAATTGTAGAATTTCTTTATATATACAGAATTTCACACCCTTATCTGATCTATGGTGTCATGGTCAGGTTCATGAGTCAACTTGGCCAGGTGGTGGTGCACAGTTTTCTGGTCAGGCAAGTGCTGACCTGTCTGTTGCCATGAGGGCATTTCATGGGCTTAAATCATGACCACATCGGCTGCATTGGCTGTTTATCCAAAGTGTTTCCCATTTAAAGGACTCTAGTAAACTAATCAAGACCCACCTTGGATGGGTGCAGACACACGGTGACATCTTCTGGGCTTTGCATTTACAAGTATCCATGTCTAGGCATTTGCGCATTCTATGGGCACTCCAAGCATCTCCAAATGTCTGCATCTTTGTTGGCTCTGAAGCAACAGTGCTTTCTCCAAGGATATGAGCTCCCCCCAAAATATTTCCCCTTTACAAGGGATTCTAGTGAACTAATCAAGACCCACCTTGAATGGGCAGTGTCTCATCTCAATCTAATCAAAAGGTTACACCCACAACTGAGTAAATTTTATCTCCATGGAAACAAACTAATCAAAGTGTCCCACCTTACAAAACTGAATCAAGATTAGAAGCACAACTTTTTTCTGGGAAATATATTTTACACCAGCACATTACACCCTCTGGACCCCCGAAAGACATGCTGTTCCCCTATACAAAATATGTTTGTTTCATCACAATATCACAAAAGTCTTGAACCAACTCAGTAACAACACAAATACCATTGAAGGTAAAAAACCGTACAAAATCTCATCAAAGATACTTACAAGAATTGTCTGTCTTAGACAAAAGTTCTCCTTTGACTCTGGACCCATGAAACTCAGAGAAGTATCAGCTTCGAATATACAGAGGAAGGTAGTCAAAGCATACATATTCTCATTGTCATAGGGAGAAAATGAATGGAAAAGTGGGACCACTGGACCCAAACAGTTCCAGAAACCTGCAGGGCAAACTCCATCAGATTTCAAAGTCTAAGAATCATTTATAGAATGTTTCATCCTCTAGGTTTCAGAAAGTAGCAATTCCATCCTCTGTAAGGGCTTATGCAGTGGCCCTCCTCTTTCCAAATGTTATGGTGTTACAAAATTAGGGTTCATTTAGAGGACCTCCTTTCTCTCAATACTACCCTCTCTAAGCATCTGCCATCTCTAGGGCACACTGTCAACACATCCAGGATGATGGGGCAATTACCACACTCTCCCTAATCCCCAGTGCATGTGTTCCACTCTCTGTGAGGCCTGAGGCACTGAATATCTTCCTGAACATTAAGGAAGAGAGCCCACCCTCTGCTTCTAGGGTAAACTTATCCTTTTGACATGGATGGGTGGGTCTGCTCTCCTGGCCCAAGGTTTCTTGGCTCAGACCTTAGCTTCCCTGGAAGTCATTTTTCCTTTAATCCATCGTGTTTCAGTTCTTTTTAGTCCAGAATGGCAGTGGTTCTGTTCATACATATCTAGCAAGAAATATGTTGGTTTTCTGTGAAGTGTACATGGATCACACTCATCAGATAATATTACCTTCCATAAATCCTTCTTGGATGACTCCATTTCCACTTCTGGGTTTTTCTGAAATGGTTGACTGATTCCAGGTTTGATTAAATCCTCATGTGGGGCACTATTCTCTGGGGTTTCACTTTCTAGAATCCCAGAATTTTCCAGAGCATCAATTTCTGCTTTTTTATATCAAAGAGATCTATTCTCAGATTGTCCCTTTCCTATCGCATTTTGTTATAAGCTGAAAGGAGCAGCCAGGCCGCATTTTCCACATTTAGTTTGGAAATTTCCTCAGCTAAGTATCTTGGTGTTCGAATTTTCTAGATGCAGGAATGGAATACACCAGAAATGGAACGATTTTTTAAAAAATGGAATTAATAAGTTGCTAGTTTACAGTTCTAAGACCAAGAAAATGTCCCAATTACAACAAGTCTAGGCACATGGTGAACACAGTCAGGGTTCCTTTCTCATCTGGAAGGGCACATGGCAAACATGGCATCATCTGCTAGCTTCTTCTCCTGGCTCCAGTTTCATGATGCTCCTTGGGAGACATTTTCCTTCTTCAACTCCAAAGGTTGATGGCTGGTGGACTCTGCTTCTCATTGCTATGTTGTTCTGCTTTGCTCTCTCTGAATCTCTCATTCTCAGAAATGTTTCCTCTTTTATAGGCCTCCAGAAACTTATCAAGACCCACCCAAATGGGTGGAGACATGTCGTCACCTAATCCAGTTTAACAACCAGTCTTGATTAAATCACATATCCAGGGAGATTATCTGATTACAGTTTCAAACATACAATATTGAATAGGGATTATTCTGCCTTTATGAAATGGGATTTAGATTAAAACATGGCTTTTCTAAGGGACATACATCCTTTCAAACCAGCACACTTGGGATGTCATCTTTAAATTCCAACTTCCATCCAACAACAGTACGCAATTTTGCCAAATTCTTTGCCATTTTTAAAGTGTCAAAGGACTCTAGTAAACTAATCAAGACCCACCTTGAATGGGAAGAATCACTTCTCCACCTTATCAAAAGTTCACACCAACATTTGAATGTATTATATTTCCATGAAAACAATCCAGTCAAAGGGTCCCACCCTACAATGTAGAATCAGGATTAGAAGAACAAAGCTTTTCTGGGGTACACAACTATTTCAAACCAGCACAATGGGGAATTACTATTTCTTAGGAAAAATGGTTAGATATGGATTCATGTAAATTGGGGTAACTTCTAGTGCCATGTGCATAAGCCCAGGACAAGACAAATGCACAGAAAAGACCAGAGATTTCCCTCTACTTTTGCCATTGACTTTTCTCCAAACTCATTGTTATGGCAGCTAAGCTTGAAGGAAAGCATTCACACAATCCAATCTGCAGATTGGGAAAGACGGTTTCTCCATTTTTCTATCTTTATTTATTTGTTAGCTCCTGGAATTCAAGGAAATCTCTGTCATAAATCTATCCGTATAAAAGCTTAAGGAGCAGAGAGTTCAGCATCTAAATTTCATTAGTAAATACTCAAATGCCCAAATTGCAACAAAATATTATAAAGCATACAAAGAAACAGAAAATAGTGGCTGATGCAATTGATAAGGAAAAAACATCAGTATATATTACCAAGAGATACTGGATCTTGGACATACCAGAAAAGAATTTCAAATTATGACACTGAATATGCTCAAGATCAAAGGAATGCCTGGACAAAAAACTAAAGTAAACCTGTAAAATCATTAATTAACAAGAAGAGAATGTCAATAAAGGTATAGAAATCATGGAAAGTCAAAAATCAAGTTTGAAAGCACAGCAATAGAAATAAAAATTTCCCAGATGTTTCAAAAGCTGATTGGAATGGGTAAAACAAAGAATTAGTGAACTTGAATATGAGGTAACTGAAATTATTTATTCTGAGGATCAGAAAGAAAAAAGAATGAAGAAATGTTAAAGAGCCTGGGAGACCTGTGAGATATTATGACATGCAAAAATATACACACTGTGGCAATCCAGAAGGAGAAAATTGAGAGGGGGCATAAAGAATATTCTAAGAAATAATGGCTGTAAACTTGCTAAATTAAAAGATATATATATTCAAGAAGCTCAATGAACTCCAACAGGATAAACTCAACTAGACCCTCATTAAAATACATCATGATAAACATACCGAATGGAAGAGATAGAGAATTTGGAAAGCTTCAATAGATAAACAATGTGTTCTGTACAAGGAAGCCTAAATAAGATTGTGTTGATTTCTCATCAGAAACCATTAAGGCAAGAAAGCAGTAGAACATTTTTCAAGTGCTGAAAGCAAAATAAATGCCAACTAAGAATTGTATATCTGTGAAAACCATCTTACAAAAACTATTATTCTTCTCATAGCTTGGATTTGCAGGTTCAGGAAGCAAGGATTGGAAACAAGAGTGGTGCCACTCATAATTATCCCCAGTGGTACACTAGCAATTATTTTACTGCTGGACCCCTTGCCCTTTCACCCACTAGTCTAGACATGTTCATTTCAAAGGGATGGATTATTTCACTAGATAACACAACAATGTGCAGGTTCAAGGGAACAGGAAGCAATACTTTTGCTAGTGCACCACTTATAATGGACACTGATTTAGTGTATATAGAGCCTCCTGGGGAAAACTGTCCCTGTTCTACAAGGTATTTTCACTTAAATGGCTCCATGATTGGTGTATCAGTCCAACTGCTTCAGAATTATGGGGAATATGATAGAACCTGGTATTTCCATGAGCATGTACCCATTGCCATACTTCATTTTGTATGATGTGAGTTCCTTGTTCAGAAGCAATGCTAAGTAGAACATAATGAAGAGGACTTTCCATTCTGTAAATCCATAGATGATAGTCTGGAAGATCACTGTGTGCAAGGAAAGCAAATCCATAAATTTCAATAAGAAGAAAATGCTGCCCCTTCTGTAATGAATTGGTCAATGCAATCAATCTACCATCAGCAAACCGGCTGATCACCTTGGGTATGATGCAATACAAGGTTCTCAATGTTGGGCTCTGCTGCTGGCAGACTGATTACTCAACACTGGTGCAGCCAGGCCATCCTTGGTGTGTACAAGTCCATGCTGCTGAACCCATGCATAATCTCCATCTCCGTCATAACTGTCACCTTGCACAAGAGCCCATGGGTCACAGGAGTGACTGAGGGAAGAGTTCAACTTGTATCCACAGAATGATTCATTCTATTTACTTATTAAAATCCTCCTCTGCTGAAGTCACCCTCTGGTAAGCATTCACATGGGACACAAATAACTTCACATTTTTTCAATTCAAAAAGTTCTGTCCACATACCACTTCCCTTGACCTCCTTCTCACTGTGTTTCTTCCAATTCTTTGACCATTCAGCCAAACCAATAGGCCCAGCCCATGAATTGAAATACAATCACACCTATGGCCCTTCTCCTGCTGTGCCAGTGTCGAAGTGTCAAAGTACTATATACCCCAGAAAAGCCATGTTTTAATCCTTATCCAATCTTGTGAGGGCAGCTGTTTCTTTTAATCCTGACTCAAAACTGTAGGTTGGAAACTTTATATTGCCTCCATGGAGATGTGACACACCCACTTGTGGGTGTGGTCTTTTGATTGGATGGAGATGTGACTCTATCCATTCCAGGTGGGTCTTGATTAGTTTACTGGAATCCTTTAAAAGGGGAAACATTTTAGAGAGAGTCAGAAGCAACAGAGCTAACAGAGGGAGAGCCAACAAAAAGTTCAAAGCAGAGCTGATACAGATGCTGATACTTGGAGAACAGAGCCATGAATAGTTGGAGATGCTTAGAGCCCAGAAGACACTGCCATGAATGTTAAGCAATCCAGAACCTGGAGAGAGCCAAGGGAAACCAAGAGATGAAATCCAACTCCAGAGAAGCAAAGTGATGCACCCACATGGACAGAGACTGAAAGCAACAGAGCCCAGGAGCAAGAGAACAGCAGATGCCAGCTACACAACCTCCTAGCTGACAGAGGTGTTCTACACCAATCGGCCTTTCTTGAGTGAAGGTAACCTCTTGTTGGTGCCTTAATTTGGACACTTTCACTTCCTTAGAACTATAAATTTGTAATTTACTAAATTCCCCCTCTTTTTAAAGCCAAACAGTCTGGTATATCCCATGCTGGCAGCTTTTGCAAATTAAAACATCTCCCAAGCAAAAGGAAGAATGAACTGCACTTCTCAAAATTCTGTCCATTGAGTGGAATTCCCTTCACCACTTTCCTTCAGGGGTGTCCCAGAAAGGGGCTCTGTTGTTGCAACTATCAACTTTTAGGTCATACCTGCATACCAGGCAGAACCATCTGTAAACAAATGCAAATATTCTCTTTCCTCAATCTATTGGTCTTAAGTGACTTCCCATGGGAACATAGTGGTGTACTGGGAGAGAGAAGGTTATGTGGCAGAAGTGGAGTCCATAGACATTTGGGCCAGTTCTGTATGTAATATACCTGCAGCTTGAAGGCCTGTTTGAGCCCTGTGTTGTGCACAGCACTTCCATTTGATGATGTGCTGCTTTACATGCCCACCTTTATGGCCTGGTAGGTCAGACAGCACCAGTTCTTGGTAAGGAGCTAGAGTCACATGGGGAATTCAGGGCCCATTGCTAAGCATTCAGTCTCTACTTAAGTCCTGTAACAAGCTAACAGATCCTTCTCTAAAGGACCATAGTTATTTACAGGAGATGGTAGTCCTTTGCTTCAAAATCTTGTGGTTTGCATTATGGTTTACCTGTAAGGGCCTGCCAGAGACTCCAAATAGAATATCTATCTGCCACTGGCACTTTAAATGCCATTGAATCTGTTGGATCATATTGCCCAGGTGGCAGAACAGTTTACATGGTAGCTTGTATCTTTTGCAGAATTTTCTCATGTTCTGGACCATACACAATTAACAACTTTAAGGTTACTTGATAGTGAGCAAGAGTAACACATCCAAATGAGGAATACGGTGATCTCAAAACTCAAAAAGGCCCACTAGGAATTGTGCCTCTTTTTTGTTTGTGTGAAGGTCCAGATGTAACTATACTTCACCTTAGATGGGATATCAACATACCTGACACTACTGGACAGCTAGAAATTTTCCTATTTGGAAGTCCCATGAATTTTTGTCAGATTTATTTTTCAGTCTTTGCCAAAGAAAATGACTTACCAAAAAGTCTAGTGTAGGTATTACTTCTTGCTCACTAGGTTCACTCAGTATAATGTGGTCAACATAAGGGACCAGTGTGAAGTCTTGTGGAGGGAAGGCCATGTATATCCCTGCAGTTTAAATCCTGATATATGTAGGGCTGGAAACTTGTTATACCTCTGAGGTATATGTCTGTTAAGGTGTATTTCTGGCCTTGCCAGGTGAAATCGAACTACTTCTGGTGGTCTTTACAAACAGGTATTGAGAAAAAAAACATTTGTCAGATCAATGGCTTCATGCCAGGAGCCAGGAGATGTGTTGATCTGTTGAAGTAAAGACACAACCTCTGCAATTGCAGTCACAATCTAATTAAATTTATGATAGTCCAACGTCTTAATCCAAGTGCCATCTCTTTCTGCATAGGCCAAATAGGAGTGTTGAATGGGGTGGAAATCACTGATCCTGCACCCCTCAAGTCCTTGGTGATGACATTATTATATGCAATACTTTCTGAAATGTAATACTTATTTGAATTTATTATTTTTATAGATAGAGGCAATTCTAGTGGCTCCCACTTGACCTTTTCTACCATAATATCCCTCACTCCACAAGTCATGGAACCAATGTGGGGATTCTGCCAGTTGGTGAATATGTCCATTCAGTCATTCCTTAGAGATTTGAGGAAAGCACCACAGCATGGGTTTGAAGATCCATGGACCTACTGTGAGACAGCCTTGAGCTAAACTCCTCTGATCACCTGATCTCCATAAGTCACTCTTCTAACTGGGTAACTGAGGCAGGGTAGAACATTAACTTTAGAAGAAAACCTTGAAAAAGCCCTTGAGCAAGGACATTAATCATGGTCAGTGGGGTTTGTCCTGCACAGACAACTTCCCCAGGGCTATCCAACGATGCAAAACAGCTGGTGGCAGTTGACACACCTAAATGCACTATCTCCCACTAGGCACCACCATGGAGAACAGGGAAGGTAGGAGAACA
Source organism: Tamandua tetradactyla (assembly GCF_023851605.1). Lineage (NCBI taxonomy): Eukaryota > Metazoa > Chordata > Mammalia > Pilosa > Myrmecophagidae > Tamandua > Tamandua tetradactyla. Next base: position 96,549,983 of record NC_135339.1, on the reverse strand, counting down.
TACCTGAACATGGGAGGGGGAAAGGAAAGTAAATAGAGCTAAGTTATAAACAGCATCTAGGGCCAAAGAACATTTCCTGAGTAAGTCATCTATGATACAACATCCACAAAAAAGAGGAGAGTAGTAAAATAGTTTAAAAATTGCAAAAGGAAAAAGAAATCTATAGAATCAAATTGTCCCACAATTCCAGGGCCTCTCATCTCTCTTTTCTTGTGAGAATGCCTGCATGCTCCTCTTTGCATGTGTATTTGATAAACTTTCTGCCTGCCTACTCCATCTGTGTTGTGTCCTTGAATTATTAACCATGGCATGACGAAGAACATAAGAACACAATCCAGCAACATATTTTGGCAAGCCAGCCAGGAGGCACTTCTCTCTGATCTTCTGTACCGATTAGTCATGGCTATTAACCATGAGGTCTGGCCTTGTGCTTTCACTTTCCTTCTTGCTTGCTTTTCTCATGCATCTGTGTCCTCTCTCTGAGACTTCTGTACACTCTCTCCTTTCCTCCCCTCTGGTGACCACCTCTTGATCTCCACTCACCTAGTAACATTTCCTTGCCCTTCAAAACTGTCCTCTTGCTGGATCTACTCCTTTATCACTCTTTGACAGAGGTCCTCTTCACTGCCTTGATGAGAGTCTCTTTTCTCCTCTCTCTGGCTTTCAGCATTTTCTGAGTCATTCTTCATTTGTATCACAGTATACTGGGCTAAGGATTCCTGTGCCAAACAAGGTGTTTTTTGACATTCTAGAGAAATCTCTGATTTATGTCCATGGAAATTGGGTACTTTCCAATGGGAGTGTCTCCCCTTCAGACCTTGATCATTCAATCTCTATGTATACTCATTGTGACCAAATTTAAAGCTTCCCTTCTTTTTGAGGGTGCTCAATTTTTTTAGAGCTCAATGAGCAAAGAAACTAGAGGATGAAGATATTCCTGGAAGTATTGTCTTATACACTCTTATGTGGGGCAGGTCCCTTCTGTGGGAGCATAAGTCTTAACATCTCTGTGGAAGGAATGTCCCACGACATCTGGCAACTCTATTACCTGTGTTCCTAAACTCTGATACTTTCCCTCTTTTACAGAATGAAGGATGGTACTGTAATAAAGAATCCCATTGGAAGATTATGCTTCCTATTCTTTTAGCTTATATAGGCATTTCCAATTCTCTCTGGAAAAAGAAATAGAGGAGCTTGCAACATAGGTCATGAACTTGAACCTTATGCAGGCCCTCTACTAGTCCAATTTTTTGGGAAGACAGGAAGTAAATTCATCAGGCATCCCCAGGAGATCTTTCCTGAGAGATGACTGGGTCTATACTTCTGGGGAGTTTAGGTTAGTGTCTTGAATACCATCCTTTCCCAGAAGAATTTCAGAAAAAGGCTCTCAAGGAGTTAGGTACTCAAACCCCAATACCATACCTTTCTTGAAAGATGTCTGGACCTATGCTTCTAAGGTGTTTCCAAATACAGTTCAGGGACTTAAATCCTACCTTTGCCTGGAAGAATTCCAGAACAATGCTCCTGAAGAGTTAGGTATTCATGTACTATACAGCTTCCTCACCAGTACAATGCCTTGGGAACATGGGGAATAAAGTCACCAGGCACCCCTGGAATGTTCCTTTCTGGGAGATATCTAAGCTTATTTTCCAGAAGTGGGGGCTCACCCCACCTGAGAGAAGTCTAGGACAATATTCTCAGGAATACCTTTGTCCTTTAGTTTCCTGTTTCTTGAGCTCTAAAAAGTGAGCATCTTCTAGAAGAATGGAAACTTTATATTTGGTAACAATACAGCTCAATAGAGACTAAATGATCAAATCCTGGAGGGGAGAAACTTCCACTGGAAACTACTCAATTTCTATGGGCATAAACCAGAGGTGACTCCCTAGAATGCCAGAGACAATACCTTATTTTTTACAAGAATTCTTATCCCAAAATCCTGTGTTACAAAGATGGAATGACTCAGAAGGCACTTAAAGCCAGACAGGAGAAAAGAGGAGACTTTTATGGATTCAGTCCTCATGGAGAGGACATCTGTCAATGAAAAGAGCCTCCTCCAGCAGGAGAAAGGGTCTTAACAGGAAGAAATGCTATTAGATGAGTAGTGTCAAGAGGTGGTCTCCAGAGGCAAGGTAGGAGATAGTATGAGGAAGTCTCAGTGAACCATTGGAAGAGAGAGAGGAGAAGACAGATCATTAGATAGATAGATAGATAGATATATAGGTAGGTAGGTAGGTAGATAGATAGATATAGACAGATAGATAAATAGAAGAAAAGAGAAAGCACATAGTCAAGCCTCCTGGTTGGTAGTCATGACTTCCAGACAGTCACAAAGTGAACCATGGGAAGAGAGAGAGAAGACAGATCATTAGATAGAGAGATAGATAGATAGATAGATAGATAGATATATAGATAGTTAGATAGATATAGACAGATAGATAAATAGAAGAAAAGAGAAAGCACAAAGCCAAACCTCCTGGTTGGTAGCCATGACTTCCAGACAGTCACAAAGTAGAAGTGTCTCCTGGCTGGCTAGCCAAAATGTGTTGCCATACTTGAGTTCCTCGGTTTGTCACATGCCATGAGAAAGAATTCAAGGGAACAGGACAGACTTAGTAAGCAAGCAGAATGTTTATTATATACACATGAAAGAGGAGCATGTGGGCACTCTCACAAGAAAAAAAGTTGAGAGACAAGAGGCCCCGGCACTGTGGGGCAATCTGCTTTTATAGATTTTTCTTCCTTGTTTCAGTTTGTTAAAGCTGCTGGAATGCAATATAACAGAAATTGGTTGGCTTTTACAAGGGAACTTATTAGTTTATAAATTTACAGTTCTAAGGCCATGAAAATATCCAAGACATTCTGTGAATGTTCTGTGAAGAAAGGCTCTGGCATTTGTGATTCCTATGTGACATGGGAAGGTACATGGCTGGATTTTGCTGGTCCCTCTCTCCCAGGTTTCCTTGCTTTCAATTTCTGACTCCAATGGCTTTCTCCCTGAGCATATCTGGGTCCTCTCTTAGTGTCTGTGGGCATTTCTCTCTCAGCTACCTCCAAAATGTCTCTATCTTGTATCCACTCATAAAGGACTCTAATAAAGGACTAAGAACCATGCTGAGTGGGCTGACTCACATCTCAATTGAAACAACCTAAGCAAAGATCCCACCCACTACAGGTCAGAACCAATAAGAATAGATTAAAAGAACATAGTGTTTTCTGGGGTACATAACAGCTAGAAGCTACCACATTTTTTGGAAATTTTTATTAACTAATTTACTACCCTTTCTTTTCCCTCTTTCATTAATGCTTGAGCTTAGATTATTCACTCACACAGGGTCAGTTGGCCCCAGGTGCTGTTTACTACACTTCTTCTCAGCAATGTCTTTCTCCCTGTGGGCTGACCCCTTATTGGAATTTGCACTTTGATCATCAGCCAGACATGGCCTTAATTCTAACCCTGACTAACAGGGTCTCCACTCATCGATTAATTTCTCACAGCTGTGTTGAAAAGTGTATCTTCTGGACACTCTCAAGGTGGCTGTCAATCTAACATTCAAAACTCTCTATACCTTCCTCTACATCGTACTGAGGCATTTCAACTTCATTTAGTGTAAGCCACCTTCAGTTCATGTTTCAGTCAAACAAACAAACAAACAAACAAACAAACAAAAACCCCAAAAAAAACCTGCTAGGGCATTTTCTAAGTCCTTGAACAACAACATTGAGGCCAGAACTCAGTTTATTGGGCCCACATTGATGTATTCAACCTGATCCAAGTTTATGTCACTTCCACAATTATCTCACATCCTTAGTAGCCATTTCCATGCATATTCTTCACATTTCTTGAGTAAAGGAAAAGTCTGTGGTTCTTTTAAAGTATAGTTCACCATTTGGTAGGGCAGACTTAGTTTCTCATCTTTCAGAATCTGTTGGGACTTCAGTGTAAAGGTCTGAAATCAAAGAGAAGTGTTGGGATGGGTCCTGAGAAGAGTCAGCAGTGTCTTTTTTTTTTACATGGGTAGGCACCGGGAATCGAACTTGGGTTCTCAGGCATGGCAGGCAAGCACTCTTACCTGCTGAGCCACCGTGGCCCACCCAGCAGTGTCTTAAAAGTGAACCACCTCAGGGGATTCAATTGCAGATTCATTCAAGAAGGCAGGATTAACCCCCTCAGTTCAGTGTACAAAGGCTACCTCTATAGCTGAATTCAGAAGCTCATTGTCCCCAAGTTTATTAAGATCTTCATATATGTCCTATTCCAATTTTCAGAAAATGATTCCTTATCAATCAATTCCATCTCTTTAACCAATAAAACCTGAGAAGTCATGAATTCTATTTCCATTTTAATTCAGCCACTCACAGGATAAACTCAGGGTTTGGCTTCCAGATATCTCTGCCCTGAAGCTTTAGGAAATAAGGGTTTCTTGAAAGGTATACATAGAAACTTTCAGGTCATTTATGCAAAGCTTACACTTCAGCTAAGAATTTGATGCCCTGGGCTCATCCATTTCTTCTTCCATTTTCTTCACCACACTTAGAAGGAAAATACCAATTCCACTATCCTCAGTAGTTTGACAAAAAAAAAATCTAAAGTATCAAACACATGTTCACCTAGAGCCTTGTCTCTAACAATTATTTGATTAGAAGCATTCGGTGGTGATATTTTGCATAGCTCTACCACCACATCATGCAATTGACTCTCACTGTCCCCTCTATCATTGAAAATAGACTCATTAGTGCCATAAAATCTAATAGAAGATCTGGCTCCCATAGATCCAGTTTTAAAACCTTATCCTTAAGAACCACTTCTGGTAACAACATATGTATTTTTCAGGATTCTCTGTAGACACAGAACCAACAGGATGTGTGTGAATATAAGGAGATTTATTTTAAAGAACTGGCTCATAAAATGTGAAGACTGGCAAGTACGCAATTTGTAGGGGAGGCAAACAAGTTGGAAACTCAGAGTGGAGTTTATCTTTTATTTGAATTTATTTTTATTTGAAAACACATTTCTTGTCCTTTAGGGCTTCAACTGATTGGATGAGGGTCACCCATATTATCAATGTTAATTGCCATCACTAGAAGTCAACTGATATTAGATGCTAATCACATATACAAAATATCTTCTCAAAAATATATAGGCCAGTGTTTTAACCACAAGTGGACACCATAACCTAGCCAAGTTAATACATGAAATTAACAATGACAGTAGTGATGGCTATTTCTATTTCTACATTGTTGCATTCAATTAACTAATATTTTATTGGCCACTATTCCATGTGTTTTCATGAGAGATATGGGTCTCTCCTTTTCCTTTTTTACAATGTCCATGTGCTGGTTTTAAAGGATGATATGCCGAAGAAAAGACATGTTTCAATTCTGGTCCATCTTCTTGAGGCAGCCATTTCTTTTAATCCCTATTTAGTACTGTAGGTTGCAAACTTGATTAAATTACCCCCACAGAGATGTGACTCACCTAAATGTGGGCATTGACTTTTGATTAGAGAGAGATGTGGCTCCACCCATTCCAGATGAGTCTTGATTAACTTACTGGAGTCCTTTAAAAGAAGAATCATTTTGGAAAAACCTGGAGAGCAACAGAGGGAGCCATGAGTACTATGAGAGCCCAGGCAGACATAGACCTTTGGAAAGGAAGAACAAAAGCACTCCTGGGGGAGTTTTATGAAATAAGAAGTCTGGAGAGAAAACCAGCAGATATTGCTATATTCACCATGTAGCTTTCCAGCTGAGAGAGAAACCCTGAACATCATCAGACTTTCTTGAGTTAAGGTAACTTCTTGTTCATGCCTTAATTTGGATGTTTTTATAGACTTGTTTTAACTGGGACATTTTAATGGCCTTAGAACTGTAAACTTACAACTTAATAAATCCCCCCTTTTAAAAGCTGTTCCATTTCTGGTATATCACATTCTGGCAGCTAGCAACTAGAACAATCTGGTTTAGGTATTAGGGTAGTGTCGACCTGTAAAATGTGTTGAGAAGTGTTCTCTCACTTATGTTTTGTTGAAGAGATTGTAGAGAAATGTTATCATTTTGTTATTTAAATATTTGGCATAATTCACCAGTGAAATAATCTGTACCTGGTGCTTTCTGGTTATGGAAGGTTTTAATTGGTGACTTAATTTCTTTAATAGCTACAGGCCAATTCAGATTACTTATTCCTCCCTGTGTAAGTTTCAGTAGATTGTGTTTTTCAATAAATTTGTATAATTCATCTAATTTATCAAATTTGAGGACATGGAGTAGATCATAGCATTCACGTATTATTTTTCTATTGTCTAGAGGATCAGTCTGACCCCTCTTTGATTACTAATATTGAAAATTTGTATCATCTGTATTTTTTCTTGATTGGTCAGGTGAAAGTTCTAAAATTTATTGATCTTTTCAAAGAATTAGCTTTGGTTTCATTGATTTTCCCTTTTATTCCCCTTGTTCAAAATGTCATCGATTTTTCTTCTGTATTGTGGTAGAATATAGATAACATAAAAATAATTTAACACATTTAAGGATAAGATTCTGTGAAATAAGCACATTGAAAATGCTTTGTAACCTTCACCAACATCTATTTCTAGAACATTTTCAACATACCAAACAGAAACTCTATCCACTTAGCAATAAACACCATCCTTCCCCAATAACCACTCTTCTGCTTTCTGTCTCTCTCAACTTGCATATTTTAAGTTTTCCATATAAGAGATATCATTTAATATATGTATTTCTGTCTAAATCATTTTACTCAATGTGATGTTTCAAAAGTTCACAGGTGTTGCAATATATATCAGCATTTCATTTATTCCTATGCTTGAAAAATATTCCATTGTAGAGATATGCCACATTTAGTTTATCCATGCATCTGTTGATAGACACTTGGGTGCTTCTGCTTTTTTATCTTGTGAATAATGCTGTCATGAAAATGATTGTACAAATAGCTATTCAAGTATCCTTGTAAATTCTTTTGCATATATACCAAAATGGAAATGATGGGTCATATGACAATTCTATGTTAAACTTTCTAAAAAAATGCTAAACACCTTTGCACAGTGGCTGCATCATTTTTAATTCCTCAAAACTATCTACTAAGATTCCTGTCATGGTCAGGCTCCTGTGTCAATTTGGCCAGGTGATGTCTGGTTGTCTAGTTGGGCAAGTGCAGGCCTGTCTGTTGCTATGAGAATATTCCATGGACTTAAATCATGATCACATTGGCTGCATCCAAAGCTCATGGTGTTTGTCATCAGCTAAAGAGAGTGTCTTCTGCAATGAGCAATGTTTAATCTAATCACCAGAAGGCTTTTAAGGAGAATTCAGAAAAAAACAGCCAATATTCCTGCTTCAGCCAATGAGCATTTTCTGTGGAGTTTATTGAGATGCTTCATTGGAGTTGCCATCTCCACAGCCTACCCTGCAGACTTTGGACTATTCCATTCCCATGGTTGTCCAGCCAGCCTCTTCTGAGAGTTCATAGAGGACTTTCATCAGAGTTGTCAATTTGTGGCATGCCCTTCAGACCTTGGACTCTAAATTCCCATAGTTGTGTGAAACCTTTTATAAATTTTATATCTATGGATATTTCCTGCTGATTCTATTTCTCTAGAGAACATTAGCTAATACAGTTTGGTACCAGGAGTGGTTCTTAAGAAACAGAACCATAAAAATATGTTTTTGGAGGGGTTTTCTACTCTGACTGGACTCAAAGGCACCAAGGACTCTGTTTCCCATAATTAGAATGACAATGCCAATCCATCAGATGAGCTGACAAAAGAGATAGTCAAAATATCACCATTGGATTCTTCTAATACTTCACTTATATGAAGCCAGGCACTTGGGGATAATGTTTTTGACACCTTTACAGAGTTTTGTGGAAATAGGAGATAGAGAGATGTTGGCTGGTTGTTGTTAGATATGCTGTATACATTGATGAGGGAAAGGGATGAGCTGAAGGTTTCAAATGAGAAGCTTATGTTCTGTATGACAAATGTAAACATTTCTGTGAGTGCCCTGAATGAAAACACTATTTCCTATAACCACAGACTTGAGATCTCTGAAAATCAGACTCAGAATCTCACTGTTATAGTAGCAACTTTACAACATAAACTGAAATCTCAATCTTGCATGATGCCTGCTGTTAAAGGAAGAGCATTTATTGGAAAGAAGTGGTACACTAAAAAATTAGATGGAAACATATGGATTGATAATGATGGTGGTGGAGAGGTTGAAACCCTAGATCATGTTGAGTCTTTTCTAGATAACTCTGTAATTGTCTTCCCTTAGGAGCAGGCCACTCACCCTCCACCTGAAGGAATTAACCTTAGAATGATTAATCCTGTTTCACCAGATGAAACTGTAAATGAATGCCTGGTACAAATTGTCTTGGAAGATACCTCTAACGCTTTTCATGATCCACCCCCCACCCCTCATTTCTTCCAGACCTATAACTAGACTAATGTCCCAGCAGGCCCCAAAAGGTGAGGTACCATGAGGTACCTTCCTTCCCTGAGGAAGTCTGTTATACTCCAAAAGAACTGCATGACTTTCCCAATTTTTATAGACAGAAATCAGGGGAATACGTGTGGCAATGGATTCTAAAGGTGTGGGATAATGGTGGGAGAAATATAAAGCTGAATCAGGCTGAATTTACTGATATTTGCCCACTAAGTAGAGACTCTGCATTCAATATTGTAGCTTAAGGGGTCAGAAAAGGCATTAACAGTTTGAATGATTGACTGAAACATGGATCCAAAAGTGACTCACTTTACCTGAAGTTGAAATGCCAGAACTTCCCTGGTATAATATAGCTGAGGGAATCCAATGGCGTAGAAAGATTGGAATGTTATAGTACATTTATCATGAAAATCCTGCTCATACACCATAGGAATGTCTGGAGCATGTACCTTTTACCACAACTGTGAGAAATAAATCTGTGAGACTAGCTCCATCATCCCTGAGGAGCTCTGTAGTTGCCCTTCTCTGTAGGTCAGATATTACTGTGGGAACTGCTGTTACTGAGCTGGAATCCTTAAACACAATGGGGATTATCAGATCCCAAGTTGGCAGAAGCTAGGTGACAGCACTCCATAGCCATTATGACATGGCTAGCACAATGGGCAGCAGACACAAAGCAGAAGTCAAAATAATCTGACTCACAGAGATGAGTGGAATTGGCTAGTAGACCATGGGGTACCTAGAAGTACAATAGATGGGCAGTCTACTAAATTCTTATTTGAGCTGCATAAGCAAAAGTGTTCTAGGTCAAGTGAAGAGAGATCTAACTTGAATTACAAAAACAGAGAATCATGGTCCCTTAATCAATTTGTGGATTTGAGACAGTTTACAGACCCAAAGCCCCTTGAATGAAGGGGAGTCCAGGTCCTTTCAGGGGAGGACCCTGTTAAAATGCTACAAATTTATGCTATTAATCTTCCTCCAAGCCTTCCCAAAGGAGACCAGTGGTCTTTCACCAGGGTAACTGTGCACTGGGGAAAAGGAAATAATCAGATATTTTTGGCATTATTAGACATTGATTCAGAAGTTACATTAGTTCTGGGGGATCCAAAATGTCACTCTGGTCCACCAGTCAGAATGGGGGTTTATGGAGGTCAGGTGATTGATGGAGTTTTAGCTCAGGTCAGTCTTACAGTGGATTCAATAGGCCCCTGGACCCATTCTGTAATTATTTCCCGAGTTCCAGAATACATAATTGGAATAGACATGTACTGAGCAATTATATGGGCAGAATGCCCATATTGGCTCTCTAACTCATAGAGTGAGCATTATTATGGTAGGAAAGGCCAAGTGGAAGTCACTAGAACTGCCCCTACCTAGCAAAAATAGTAAATTATAAGCAATACCAGATTCCTGGGGGAATTGAAGAGATTACTGCCACTCTTTACGACTTGAAGGATGCTGGGGTGGTGATTCCCATCACATCCCCATTCAACTCTCCTATTTGACCTGTGTAGAAAACAGATGGATCTTGGAGGATGACAGTGGATTATTGCAAGCTCAAAAAGGTGGTAACTCCTATTGCAGCTGCTATGCCTGAGCTGGTATCATTACTTGAGAAAATCAATACATCCCCTGGTACCTGGTATGTAACTATTGATCTGGCAAATATTTTTTTCTCAATAGCTGTGAGTAAGAACCACCAGAAACAGTTTGTGTTCATCTGGCAAGGCCAGCAAAATACCGTCACTGTCCTAAATCAGGAGTATATCAACTCTCCAGCCCTATGTCAGAATCTTGTCTGCAGGAACGTGATCATTCCTTCCTTCCACAATACATCACACCGGCCCATTATATTGATGAGAGCATGTTGATTGGAGCTAATGAGCAAGAAGTAACAACTGCTCTACAGTTATTGATAAAGCATTTGCATGTCAGAGGATGGGAGATAAATCCAACAAAAATGCAGGGGCCTTCCACCTCAGTAAAATTGCTAGGTGAACAGTGGTGTGGGGCATGTCAGGATATCCCTTCTAAGGTGAAGGATAAGTTGCTGCATCTGGCCCCTCCTATGACCAAATAAGAAGCACAATGCCTGGTTGATCTCTTTGAATTTTGGCAACAATATATTCCTCATTTGGATGTGCTACTCTGGCCCATTTATCAAGTAACCAGAAAAACAGCTAACTTTGAGTGGGGATCTGAGCAAGAGGAGGCTCTGTGACATGTCCAGGATGCTGTACATGCTGTTCTGCTACTTGGGCCTTATCATCCAGCAGATCCAATGGTGCTGGAAGTGTCAGTGGCAAATAGAAATGCTGTCTGGAGCCTCTGGAAGAGCCCTGTGATTCTACTACAGCGTCTACTAATGCAGACCCTTAGGATTTTAGAGCAAAGCCTTGTCATCCACTGAAGATAACTACTCTCCTTCTGAGAAACAGCTTTTGGCTAGCCACTGGGCCCTAGGAGAGACTGAATGCTTAACCAGGGCAGCAAGTTACCATGAGTCCTGAGTTGCCTATTATGAGCTGGGTGTTTTCTGACCCACCAAGCCATAAAGTTGGGTGTGCACAGCAGCACTCTATCATAAAATGGAAATGGTATATTAGCAATAGAACCAGAGCAGGTCCTGAAGGCACAAGTAAGTTACATGAGGTAGTGGCCAAAATGCCCATGGTCTACACTCCTGCCACATTACCTTCTCCTTCCCAGACCAGAGTTATGACCTCTTGGGGAGTTCCTTACAGTGAATTGATTGAGGAAGAGAAAACTCGGGCTTGGTTTACAGATGGTTCTGCATGATACATAGGTACCTCCCCAAAGTGGACAGCTGCTGCACTACAACCCCATTCATGGATGCCCCTGAAGGACATTGTTGAGGGGAAATCCTCCCAGTGGGGAGAACTCAGGCAGTGCACCTGGTTTTTCATTTTGCTTGGAAGAAGAACTGGCCAGACATGCATTTTTATACTAACTCATAGGCTGTTTTAATGGTCTGGCTGGATGGTCCCGGACTTGAAAAGAGCATGATTGGAAAATTGATGACAAAGAGGTCTGGGGGTGAGGTATGTGGATAGACCTTCCTGAGTGGGCTAAAAACATGAAGATATTTGTGTCCCATGTGAATGCACATCAGAGGGTGACTTCAGCAGAGGAAGGTTTTAATAATCAAGTGGATAAGATGACCCATTCTGTTTATACCAGTCACCTTCTTTCCCCAGCAACTCCTGACATTGCCCAATGGGCTCATCAGCAAAGTGGTCATGGATGGTAGGAATGGAGGTTATGCATGGACTCAGCAACATGGACTTCCATTCACCAAGGCTGACCTGGCTATAACCCCTGTGGAGTGCCCAATCTGCCAGCAGCAGAGGCCAACAGTCAGCCCTCAATGTGGCACCATTCCCCAAGGTGATAAACCAGCTATGCAGTGGCAGGTTGATTCCATTGGGCCACTTCCATAATAGAAGGTGCAGCGATTTGTTCTAACTGGAATAGACACATACTCTTATATGGGTTTGCTTTCCCAGCATGCAATGCTTCTGCCAAAACTGCCATCCATGGACTTACAGGATGCCTTATTCATCATCATAGTATTCCACACAGCATTGCTTCTGATCAAGTAACCCACTTCACAGCAAATGAAGTGTGGGAATAGGCACATACTAATGGAATTCTTTGGTCTTACCATGTTTCCCATCATGCAGAGGCATTTGGATTGATAGAACAGTGGAATGGCCTTTTTAAAACTCAATTATGGTGCCAACTAGGTGGCAATACCTTGCAGTGCTGGGGTGATGTTCTTCAGGAGGCTGTGTATTGTCTGAATCAGTGTCCACTGTATGGTGCTCTTTTCCCCATAGCCAGGATCCATGGGACCAGGAATCAAGGGTTGGAAATGTGAGTTGTACACTTATTATTACCCCTAGCAATCCACTAGTAATATTTTTGCTTCCTGTCCCTGTGACCTTGAACTCTGCTGGTCTACAGGTTTTAGTTCCAGAAGGGAGAGTGCTTCCTCCAGGAGAACCAATGATTTCATTGAACAGGAATCTGAGACCACCACCTGGTCACTTTGGGCTACTCATGCCTCTGGATCAATAAGCCAAGAAGGGGATTATTTTACTGGCTGGGACATTTGACCCTGACTATCAGGAGGAAATATGACTGCAACTACACGATGGAGGTAAAGAAGAGGTTTCCTGGAATATAGGAGATCCCCTAGGGTGTCCTTAAAGCAACCATGTCCTGTGATTAAAATCAATGGAAAACTGCAACAACCAAATCCAGATAGGATTACCAGTGGCTCTCAGGCTTCATGAATGAAGGTTTGTAAGCCACCCCACCAGGCAAAGAACCATGGTCAGCTGAAGTGCTTGCTAAGGGTAAAGGGAACATGGAATGGGTAGTGGAAGAAGGTAATGATAGATATGAACTACGACCACATGATTGGTTACAGAAACAAGGACGGTAATGCTGTTTGCTCATGTTATATTATATTAGTTATAAGATATCAAGTTTAAGAATGAATATACCCAAGGACTTGCACCTTATTCTGGGGAGATTTAATGCATTTCTGGTTGTATGGTTGACATTGAGTATTGTTAGGTGAGGAAAAAATGTGTCTGTTATAGATTTCTATTTAGAAATTAAGTATGGTTTAAGGTGATGTGTATAGCTGCCAAGTTGACAAGTGATGGACTGTCATGGTCAGGTTCATGTGACAACTTGGCCAGGTGGCGTTGCCTGGTTGTCTGGTCAGGCAAGTGCTGGTCTGTCTGTTGCTATGAGGACATTTTATGGACTTAAATTATGATCATGCTGGCTGCATCCACAACTGATTGCATTTATAATCAGCTAAGCAGAGCGTCTTCTGCAATAAGTGACAATCTAATCACAGAAGGCTTTTAAGGAGAATTCAGAAGAGACAGTCACTCTTCCTGCTTCAGCCAGACTCTTCTGTGGAGTTTGTCCAGACCCTTCATTGGAATCACCAGTTTGTGGCCTGCCCTACAGACCTTGGACTTTACATTCCCATGCTTATATGAGATACTTTAATAATTTATATCTACGAATATCTCCTGCTGATTCTGTTTCTCTAGAGAACCTTAGCTAATACAATTATTATTTCCTGCATCATTGTCAACATTTATTTTATTCTGTTTTAAATAATAGCCATTCCAGTGGGTGTGTTATACTATCTCATTATACATTTGATTTTCATTTCTCTAATTTAATTGTTCATGATTTGAACATCATTGTGTGTTCTGTTGGCCACTTGAATATCTTTTCTGGAGAAATTTGTACTAAAGTCCCTTGCCCATTTTTTATTGGTTTGATTGTCTCTGTGTTATTCAATTGTAGGAATTCTTTACATATTCTGGATATTAAACCCTTAGATATATGGTGTTTAATTTTGCTAAAACTTCTGAAATGCAATATACCAGAAATGAATTCACTTTTAACAATGTGAATTTATACAAGTTACTATTCTAAGGCCTTGGAAAAGTCCCAATGTCCAAATTAAGGCACAGCAAGAGAATACCTTCACTGAAGAAAGACTGATGACCTCTTGGTTTCCTCAGTCACATGGAAAGGCATTTGCTGGTCTTTCACTCTCAGGTCCCATTGCTCTTAGGTTATGTGTGTCCTTGTTTGCTTTCCTGAGGATACCTCTCTGAACAATCTGTCTTGCAAGTCCTCTCCTAGAGTCTGGGACACTTCTCTCTCTCTTATCTTTCATTTGGCTTCATGTCTCTGCTCTCTGTACCTGTCTTTCTGTGTTTTCTGTCTTTATTCTATTCATACAGCACTCCAGGGAAAGGATAAAGATCCACCATGCATGGGGTGGGTTACAGCTCCATGGAAACAACCTACTTAAAAGGTCCCACCCACAATAAGGCATCACCCAAAAGAACAGATTAAAAGAACATAGTCTTTTCTGGGGTACATAACAGAATCAAGCCAGGACATATGGTTTCCAAATATTGTCTCCTAACCTTGACATTGTCTCTTACCTTTCTTCATAATGTCCTTTGATGGAAAAACTTTTTTATTTTGATGAAGTCCATTTTACCTCTTTTTTTGTTGTTGCTTATGCTTTTGGTGGAAAATTTAAGAATACATTGCCTGATAAATACCCCCTATAAGTTCTTGTCAGAGTTTTTCCAGGATAGCTTATATATATATAGGTTGCTGACAAATTTTTAATTAATGTTTGTGTATGGTGAGATGTAGGTGTCCAAATTCATTCTTTTCATGTGAATTTTCAGTTATCCCAGTATCATTTGTTGAAGAGACAATTCTTCCACCCATTGAAAGCACATGTCACCCTGGTGGAAAATCAAGCGGCCATAGACATGAGGGTTTACTTCTGAACTTTTAAGTGTATTCCATTGGGTCATATATCTAACCTTTTCTTGGTGTCACACTGTTTAATTACTGCACATTGTAGTAAATTTTGAAATCAAGAAGTGTGAATCCTCCAACTTTGTTACTCATTTTCATGAATATTTTGGATATTTGGGGCCCTTTGAATTTCCATAAGAATTTGAGGATCAGCTTTTTCATTTCTGCAGAAAAGCTACCAAAATTTTATTGAGAGTACATTGGATTTGTAGATCACTTCAGTTGTCAAGAAATATTAGCTGTATTAACTTTTCCAATATGCATACATAAGATGTACTCCTATTTATTGAAACCCTCTTTAATGTCCTTCAGCAATGATTTTTAATTTCTGGCATAAAAGTCCCACACACCTTGGTTAAATTTATTCCCAGGTATTTTATTCTTTTATATTCTACTGTAAATACAATTTTAAAATTAATTTCATTGACATAATTTATTGCTACTCATTAGAATTTTCACAGTTTTTTACATATTTATCTTATACTCTGCAATTTTCTGAATTGGTTTGTAAGTCTTTGTAGCATTCTTGTGGATTTGGGGGGTGGGTTTATATAGAGAGAATCATGTCATCTGTGAATTGAGATAGTTTTACTTATTCTTTTCCAATATGGGTAGGTTTATTCTCTTTCTTGTTGTATTGTTCTGGCCAGTACAATATTTAAAGCAGTGATGACAGTGGGTATCCTTGTCTTCTTCCTCATCTGGTGGAGAAAGCTTTCAGTATTTCACCAGTTCTTGCTTGCTGTTTTCCAGGAACGTCCTTTATTGAGAAAGTTTCCTTCTATTCTTAGTTGTCTGAGTGCTCTTATCATGAAAAGATGTTGTGTTTTTTGAAATTCCTTTTCTGCCACAATTGAGATGGTCATGTGACACTTTCCTTCATGCTAACAATGTGCCATATTACCTTATTTGATTTTCTTCTGTTGAATCATCCTTTCATTTCTGGAATGAATTCCACTTCATCAATGTGTATAATGCTTTTAATATATAGATGTATTTCATTTGCTGGTATTTTGTTGAAGATTTTTGCATCTGCATTCATAAGGATCTTACTTTTCTTCCTTGTGCAGTCTTTTCCTTGTGCAGTTTTTTCCGGATCATTGTAATGGACACACCATAGAATAAGTTAGGAAGGGTCTTCTCTTTAATTTTTGGAACAGTCTGAGGAAGATTGGGGTTGATCCCTCTTTAAATGCTTGCTAGAATTCTTAGTGTAAGCCTTCAGTACTGGACTTTACTCACTGGGGAGGTTTTTGATTAGTGATTCAATCGTTATAGTAGTTATAGGTCTGTTGAGTTTTCTACTTATTCTTGAGAAAATTTGATAATATATATTTTGAGCAATTTGTCTTTTCATTCAATTTATCTAATTTGTTTGCATACAATTGTTGATAGCATTATGTTAGAATCTTCTTCATTTTTTGAAGTTGATAGTAATGTCCCTACTTTCACTTCTGATTTTATTTTTGTTCTCTATCACTTTTGTCTTCATTAGTTTGTATAAAATTTGTCAATTTTGTTGATCTTTTCAAAAGACTAACAATTCATTTCATTGATTCTTTGTATTATTTTGACTTCTCTATTTCATTTTTCTCTGTTTTAATCTTTACTTTTTCCTTCTAGTTTCTCTAGGTGTACACTTAGGTTATTGATTTGTGATCTTTCTTCTTTTTTAATGTAGGTATTTATAATTATACATTTCCTCCCTATACTACCTTTGCTGCATCCCATAACTTTAGAATATTTTGTTTTCATTTCATTCATCTCTGAGTATCTTATAACTCCCTTGTAATTTCTTCTTTGACCCATGCATTGTTGAAGGTTGTTTAATTTCCACATTTGCAAATTTTCCAGGTTTCATTTCGATAGTTATTTGCAAATTCATCCATCTTTGGTGAGAAGATGTTTGATCTTTTAAAATTTATTATGATTTGATTTTCAGCCTAACAAATTGTCTGCCCTCTAAAATATTACATGTGTAGTGAGAATGATGTGTGTTCTGTGTTGTTCAGTGGAGTGTTCTATTTATGTCCATTAAGTGTAATTGTTTATTGTGTTCTTCAAGTTTATAGTGAGCTTCAAGTCTTATCTCCTTAGTCATCTTCTGTCCATATGTCTATCAATTGCTAAAGTAGTATATTGATGCCTTCAACTATTATTACTGAAGAACCTGTTTTACTTTTTGTTCTGTCATTTTTTTTCTTCATATGTTTTGGAGCTTTGTTTTAGTTGTAGATGTTTATAATTGTTATATCTTCTTGCTGGATTGAAACTTTTATCAATATATAATGTACTCCTTTGTCACTTGTAAATTGTATAACATTAAGTCTATGTTGTCTGGAAATGATATAAGCACTCTAGCTCTCCTTTGATTAACATTTGCACAGAACATCTTTTTCCTTCCTTTTACTTTCAAGCTCTTTATGCTTTTATATCTAAAATGAGTCTCTGGTAGGCAGCATATAGATGGGGTATACTTTTTCATCTTATCAGCCAATGTCTGTCTTTTAATTGGGGTGTATAGTCCTTTGAAAAATAATACAATAACTGAAGGAAGAATTTGCTTCTACCATTAAGCTACTTGTTTCCTGTATGTCCTGTATGTTTTCATCCCTCAATTAATCTTTACTGCATTTTATTTTATTTAGATTAATTTATGCAGCACACCATTTTGGTTCCCTTTCCTTACTTTCTGTATTTTTACATGATTTTCTTAGTGGTTATCTTTGTAATTTCAATGAACATCTTAAACTAATAACAGCCTAGTTTGAATTACACCATCTTTGTTTTAGAAGTATACAAATGCTGTACTCCTATGCATATCTGACCCTCACACTATATAATCCTATAGTCTCAGATATTATCTCTATATATTGTGTCTAATAAGCATAGAATTTACTTTTTCTTTACACATTTGTCTTTTAAGTTATATTGGGGAAAAATCAGTTACAAATAAGTACATGAGTAAATGATTTTGTATTTACCTATGTAGTTACCTTTACCAATGCACTTTATTTCTTCTTATGAATTTGAGTTACTGCCAAGTGTTCTTTTATTTCAGCCTAAAAGGATCTCTTCAGCATTTCTTTTAGAGCAAGTTCTATGATAATGTTTTTGTTTATCTGGAAATGCGTTCATTTTTCCTTCATTCATGAAGGATACTTTTGCCAGATATAGAGTTATTGGTTGGCAACTTTTTTTTCTTTAAAGACTTTAAATATGTCATCTAATTGCTTTCTGAACTCCATGGTTCCTGATGAGTTAAATATGTTAATCATGTTGAAGACACATTGTACATGACAAGCTGCATGTCTCTTTTTGCTTTCACGATTTTCTTTGCCTTTGGAGTTTTACCATTTCTGTATATGTGTCTTGGTATGAATCTTTTTTTAGTTTATTCTGCTTGGAGTTTGTTGAGTTACTCAGATTTGTATGTCTGTGTCTTCCATTGGATATGGGAAGTTTTTTAGCCATATTTCTTAAGGTATTTTTGAATTTTCTGTTTCTCTTATTGTTCTGAAATTCTAATGATGCATGTGGTGGTACACTTGGGCTTTGTTTATTTTCCTTTATTCTTCCTTCTTTCTGCTCCTTACTCTGGATAATTTCAGTTTTCTTCTGCCTAGCCTTTTTGATCTTTTTTTTTCCCCTGCCTATTCAAATCTGCTTTTTTATTGCTCTAATGAGTTTTTTCCTTTCAATTATTGTACTTTTCAGCTCCAAAATTTCTTTTTGGTGTGTTTTCATATGTTCTACCTCTATATTTTTTCCAAAAATGTTTTTCTGATTTTCTTTAGTTCATTGATCATGGATTCTTTTTGCACACTGAACATATTTTAAGTTATCCATCTAAAGTCTTTTTCTAATAAATCCAATGGATGAGCCCCTGCAGGGATGGTTTTTGTCAAATTACTTTTCCTTCTAAGGGGCAACACTTTCCTAATTCTTCGTGTGTTTTGCAATTTTTTTGTTGAGCAATGGACATTTCTAATATTAAGTTGTATATCTGGAAATATAATTCACTCATTTTTCTGGGATTGTTGATATTTTCTCTTGGTGAGGGCTAGACCTTTAAGTTTGTGACTTTTTAAAATGATTTTGCTCCCTCATGGGGAATTAGATGAATAAAAAACTGTGTTTGCTTTAAAATCCTCTATTCCTTTGCCTTTGGGGTTGAAATGGTGACTTTTATTCCAGCACTCTGGCGATCCAAAACAGTAAGCAGTAATCAAGCCATACAATCCTGTTTTTTGGAAAATAGCATCCTTATTGCCAAACCTGGCTCCAGAAAAATCACACCATAAAGTAGGCCAAAGTCCCCAGAGCCACCTCTGAAGAGAAGTTTATGGAATTCTTATCCTTGGTCTTCTGTATATAAGTTTCATTTTTTTTTAACCTCTGGCCTTTTCAAGATATTCCCTTTGTCTTTTATTTTCTGCAGCTTTTGTAACATGATTCTGAATGCAGAATTTTAATATTTATCCTCTTTGGTGCTCTGTACATTCCTAGCATCTGTGCTTGATGTCTTTCATTAATTTTGGGAAATTCTCAGCCATTATGACTTTATACATTTCTTCTTTTCCTTTCTTTCAACTCTTCCCTTTCTGGTATTCCCATTAACTCTGTGGTCTCCTATTTATAATTGTTCCACAGTTATTGAACATCCTGTCCCACTATTTTTAATTCTTTCTTCTTTTTGCAATTCAGTTTTGGGAGTTTCTTCTGACTCATCTTTAAACTAACTGATTCTTTCTTTTGCTATATCCAATCTACTTCTCTGCTCATCAAGGGAATTCTTCATTTCTTTTAATGCTTTTGATTTGTAGTATTTCTCATTTATTCTTTTATAGAGTGTTAATCACTCTGCTTAAATTACTAATCTGTTCTTTCACATTGTCCATTTTCCATCCAGGCATATGAATCATAGTTATTTAAAATTTCCTATCTCATGATTCAAATATCTCTGCCATATCTGAGTCTGATTTTGATACTTTTTCTGCCTCTTTACTGTATTTTCTTAGAGTACATTACATAATTCTTTTTGTTGAATGAAAATGACATGTCAGATAATAGGAAATGAGGTACAATGCCTTTCAGTGTGAGGTTTAATGTTTTTGTGGCTAGGTGCAAGCAGTGAGAGTTAATCACTAAAAGATACTCTTCTGTCTTCAATATTGTGTCCTCTGTTGTCTTCATGTTTCCTAGAAGCTTCATAAATAAGGTCTAAGTCTTTTAGTTCTTTCTAGTGTAATCCCCTGCTATAATAGTTACAAATGATTGTCAGCTGTGCACTCCTTTGGGTTGGACAGGATGTCTGTAGGTATCTGGACTTGGGTATTTTCCTTACCCCACATCAAAGACTAAAGGGCTGGAGGTAAGGATTTCCCTTTCTCCACAACAGTCAGGTTCCATAAGTGGATTTCTTTGAGGTGAGTCCTTTATTAAGGAGAACAGAGCACCATGGACATATTTCAAAATGCTTACTATCTTCTTCCATTGCTGGAAGCATGAGAACTTCCTCCTTTCTTCACAGTGGGAAGCTGGTGGGGTTCCTGGAAGTAAAACTCTGGAATTCATGTGATTTCCCCTTGAACTGAGCCCCTGACTCTTTATCTCTCAATTTAGACCAAACAGTGCCTCCTGCAACTCACCAATTACAGTCAAGAATTCTTATTGGTACCGACTGCAGACAAGAAACTTCATTCCTGGCCTTCTTCTCCAAGTGAACTGTGTTCTTCTTAACAAACCTCTCTCATATTTGTGGGGCAATTGTTTGAGCTGTTACTGAAATTCTCTCATGGTCTAAGAAGAGTTGCTGTTTCTCAGTTTGTCCAGCTTTTTCCTGGATGTCAGGATGGGGGTGAAGGCTCCCATGCACTGTGCATGCAGACGGGACACCAGAAACTGCATCATGAACATTAAAGACCCTTTAAACAGATAAAGTAATTCAGAAACACTCCTAAGAAGTTCACCTTTTGGATGGCTGGTGGGTGTTTACATGCACACAGTGAGGCTTTGTTGAGGACAGAGAGGTAAAGTGTCAGTGCTCTTTAAACAAGAAAAGACTTCCCTTGGCCTCACCCACACCAAGCAGGCTACAGCCTGGTATGATCTTCCTGCATGGGCTTGCCATATGACTCAGACCCTGGTTTAAAAAGAAAGACTTAACTGTGTGATGTAACCCCAGGAAGATAAGGACACCCCCAGAGTCCAGCTCCATGGCAGGCACTTAGATGGTGTCAGCATTTGCTGAGAACACCATCATTTCCTTGTGTTCTGTGCCCTTGTGCCGGTTTGAAATTATAATGTACCCCACATAAACTAAGTTTTAGTCCTGATCTAATCCTGTGGGGCCAGAACTTTTGTTTAGGTTGGAAAATTTTGATTAGACTGTTTCTATGAAGATTGACTCACTTAATTGTGGGTGTGACATTTTGGTTCGCCTACTTCCATGGAGATGTGGCACATCCAATTGTGAGTGGGCATTTTGTAGCTGGAGATGTGACTTCACCCATTCATGGAGGGTCTTGATAAGTTTACTAGAGTTCTTTAAAAGGGGGGAACATTTTGGAGAAACCTCAGAGCAGATGCTTTGAAGACAGTTTCTTCAGAGATAAAAGAGCCACAGACATTTGAAGATGCCCGGACTTCTGAAAGAGAGAGCAGATGCCTAGACACGGGCAACTGGAGATGCAGAATCCAGCTAACTTCACCATGTGCCTTCCCATAAGCAACCAATCAAGTCAGAACCCAGAGTTGTATCCAGAAGAGCTAAGTGATGGCCCACAGGAGCTTAAAGAGGAAACCACTGTCTCCTGAAGCTGGATGCTATTTGAAACCAGAAGCCAAAGGACCAGTAGATGCCAGCCACAGGCCTTCCTAGCTAAAAAAGTTGTTCCAGATTCATTGACTTTTCTTGAGTCAAGGTATATTGTCCTTGATGCCTTAGTTTGGACACTTTATGGCATCAGAACTATAAATTTGTAATTTAATAAATTCCCTTTATAAAAGTAATTCATTTTCTGGTATATTGCATTCTGGCAGCATTCACAAACTAACACACCCCTCAAGGGATGCTCCAAACTCTTCTTGTATTTTTCCTGCTACAGACCAGTAATCAAGCACTCAACAAGAAACATCATTTCCTTTTATTAGAAAATTTCCATTAAAAACCTAGATGTGAGGATGGGTCTGTCTCTTGATATTGGGGTGTCCTTGCTTCATGTCTCTAGAATAGACAGAGCTAGTGTATTCACCTTTCAAAATCCAGGCACAAAACTCACCTACAGGCATTACTGTATATATCTACCCATAAATTTTTTTAAACAAGAGTGCATGTTGATAGCTTTATCACTAATCCAACACCATAAGGCTTATTCTATGCCCACCCCCACCCCAATCCATTTGTAGTTTTTTTCTCCAACATAGGAGAGACCCAATCCTGACGATCTACGACATATTCACAATTTTCTCAACAATCATATTGAAAAAAGGAAGCTACTGACATGCTACCTGTACCCAATGAGAAGAAAATTTCCCAAATTGACTACCATGTTTGTTTGTTGTTCTTTTTTTCCATTACGCTTTCAGAGTCCATTAATAACATTGTTTTCCAAAGTTAGGTAGATTGACTTCTTCATTCCCATCTCCTTCTGAGTGCCCATGTGATTTATTATGAAAAGTTAGACTTATATGTCACAAACTTTCTCTCTGCAAACCCATTAAGAACTGTTGAACATTTGTGACAAGCAATAAAGAGTCTCTGTATCAACTGAAATAGCCCCAGAGATGTGCACTGTTACACAGCTATGGACCTAAGGGATGAATTAGCACAGAAACTGTGTGCCCTGATCAGGAAAATTGGAAAAGGTGATTGGGTCTCAGAGGTGGACAGCATCACTGAGTTAGAACTGATGAAATTCTGCCCACCTGCAAGTGGTTCTTGGCTGGAACAGGGCTGCTGCTTTTGGCGACCAATATCCAGGCACTGGTTGTCCTATACAAGGACAGGACTGGTGGCCTGACTAGCAGGACAGACAGTGGTGTTCTCTTCCCTGAGTCAGTGAACTAGGTGGGCAGCCACAACCCTCATGCTCAGATGGAGGCACACATGGCACAGCTCGTTAGCTGGTCATCCCGCTTCGCCGGGATCCATCATCAGGGAGGGACTGAGGGCCATGTGCGCCTGGCCTCTTGCTGGCACAGTCTCAGTATTTTGCTTCCATAACTGCTTTTTCTAACAACAAGCAGGTCCAAGCTTCATCAAGTCATGGCAACAATGCACCTCTGACTCTTTAGCCAATTTCAGGAGATCTACAGCTCATGGCCAAATGGACACGGGCTTGTTCTTAATGGGGTTCACAAGCTAAAAAGGTTTGTACATTTTTAAGTCATTGAAATAATCAAAATAATAATGATTCAGCATAGGTGGAAATTTTATGGAATTCCTGGTTCCATGTTCATAAATAAATTGTTATAGCATAACTTTGTTCATTCTTTTTCGTGTTGTCTTCAGCTACTTCATCATGGTAGCATCAGAAATGAGGAGTCCAAAGAGAGACCACATGGGCCACACACCCCAAAATATTTCTTTTGTGGACTATGGAAAATGTGTCCGAATCCCTGCTCTATCCCACTACCCAGAGGAGACACTGAGCCTGACCTACACGGTCCCAGGAAGATCTAGGGCCTCACATTTCCTTTCCTGCCAGAACTCCAACAGTAAAAGAGGCCTTTTGGAGGTTGTATGATCCTATGAGCCCCTCTGAGCTGCCCCATCTCCAGAGAGGGTTCCTCTTCCAGCTGATGACTCTCAGGTTTCCAGGTCCATTGGTGCAGGAAACACCAGCTGGTGGGGCACAAGCTCTTCTCAGACCTGCCAATCTGCTGACCTTTGCTGGACATACCTAGCTCCTGGTAACTGTCAGGTCAGGTCTGATCTGAATTTCACCACTCATCCCAACATGGCAAAGGGGTTTAATGCCTTAATCCTCATCTTCTTAATGCCAAGACATGTTGGCCTCTCACTGGGGCATGCAGAAATGGGGGACAGACCCAGTTTTGTTGCTTTTTCTCCCTCCTCACAGGAGAAATCCTGAGGCCCTTGTGCCCCCACCTCTGCCCATCTCCTTGTCTGGTCAGTACATTTTAGGCTCCAAAGCATGCATATACCTAGGAAAGTCCCCTTGAGCCTCCCCACACTTATTCCAGCAGGGAACCCAGCTATCCATGCATTCTTTAGGAGTCTGTGGCTCATAGAGCTGCATCAGAGCCTGGCTGCTTCCTGGACATGGGGGAGATGGAGCCTGTGCCTTCCTGCTTCACTGACATGGGACACAATGCACTGTGCACAATTACAAATGTTTATACCTAGATCTGTGCCCCCAGAAATCCCAGGCATCCCTCTGACACCTCGCACTTGCACGGACATTCAGGATGAGCGTCCTGTCCCACTGCCATGTTGCTGAATCTGGAAAGCAGCAGGGCTACACATTCAGTTTTTGTCAGGGCACAGGCCAGTGTTGGGTGATGTGGGAGAATGGACGCCCACTCCCTGGCTCAAGGTGGACCAACTGTGGCTACTTCAGGCCCCAAAGTGTCAGGCTGATGTGGATCTCACCTGGAATCACAGTCCTGCGAGGCTTCTTCCTCGTCTGTACAAGCCTCTGTGAAGTAAATCATGGACACAGAGCACTCATCTTGGGCTCTGCATCTAGGAAACCCCACGGGACCCCTATCACCAGTGGTGATGGCTGAATGACAAATGTTCAGGCAGAAGCACCTTATAATTCAAATGAAGGGTGGCACCATCAGGGAGCTTTTGTTCCCTGGCATGGGCAGTTCTGGAGAGGGAACCTCCTAGGACACCTTTCCTCATGGCACTTGTGAACAACTGTTTGATGCTCACAATCCCGCCTCTTCTGGGAATTCCCTTTAAAGGATCATTGTGAGTTTCAATCCTCACTCTAAATAAGCAGACTGGGTCCTCACTCTCTTAGGACTCACTTCCACAGTGGGGAAGCATGCATTCACTCAACCATCTTAGATGCTGGGAACACAGCAGTGGACCAAACAGACAAATCCCCTGTGCTCATAGGGCTTATATTCGAGTAAAGCATGAATAACTCAATAAGATAACTTCACATAGTGATTAATACTTTCAAGAAAATAAACAGAATTACACGATGTAACTAGTAGGAGGAAAGGTTTTAGAAAAAATGGCAGAAAGAATTCTCCAAGGTGGCATTTCATCTGAGACCTGCAGAATGCACATGCCTGGGCCAGATGAAGTGACAGAGGCAAGTGAGAGCCTGGCAAGCAGGCAGACAGAGGGAGAGCTGGACATGGGTCCTGGAACAGGGGGCAGGGGTTAGAGGGGTGGCGCCAGGTCACAGGGACCTTGGAGACCTGTAAGGAGTGGGATGAGGAACAATTGCACAGCTGCTTTCTGGATGAAGATGTGGGGAAAGAAGAGGGTCATTGGGCAGTGATTTGTTGATCTTCAACCTCTTTCTTAATCCTGTAGGTCACGCCTCCCTCTTTCCCATTCAACTACATTTACCAGAAAAGAGCATAAATGAGACTATAAAACCTGCCTTACAAATCTAAAAGGAATTAAATCATAAATTTTATGTTCTATGATAATAAATTAATTAATTTAGAAATCAACTACACAGAGATATCAGAAAAATGCCCAAATATTTGGAAACTAA
Source organism: Tamandua tetradactyla (assembly GCF_023851605.1). Taxonomy (NCBI): domain Eukaryota; kingdom Metazoa; phylum Chordata; class Mammalia; order Pilosa; family Myrmecophagidae; genus Tamandua; species Tamandua tetradactyla. Next base: position 96,524,397 of record NC_135339.1, on the reverse strand, counting down.
ATAACACACTTCTAAATAGCACCTGCTTGAAATAAGAAATCACAAAGGATATTAGAAAGCATTGTGAATTTAATGAAAATGGTAGCACAATGTATCAGATTTTGCATGATGCTGCTAAAGCAGTACTTAAGGGGAAATTTATAGCACTATACCTATCGTAGAAAAGAAGAGAGTACAGGCCAGATCATGTGGAATTTTTAACTTTTCCCATGTGCAACAGGAAGCTACTCAATGACTCTAAGCAAGAAAATAGCATAATTAGATTTAAATTTTTAAAACATTTCTCTGTAAAACATCAGTTGTTCATGAGGAAGTGGAGAACGAGAACTCTCACTCATCAATGGTGGGACTGGAAATTAGTACACCATTTTGGGAAAAACACGGAGAATAGTTTACAAAAGCAAACACGCACATTCCCTAAGACCTAGTAGTTAGACTCCTAGTCATTTTAAACAAGAGAAACAAAACATGCCCGCAGAGGGCGCAAATGTGCACAGATTCTTTTTTTCTTTTTTTTTTTTAAACTTGTTTAAGTGTGTAGTATAACATATATACAAAGTAAAAAAATAAAAAAGTGATAGTTTTCAAAGCACCCTTCAACAAGTAGTTTGTCATCTGCTACCATAACATCCTCTCAAATTTTTCCTTTTAGTTGCTCCAGAATATAGGAGGCCAGGGGGTTAAATATTTTTTTATCATCACAACTGACTTTTTTCCTCCTTTTTTTGGGAAAAATAACATATATACAAAAAAGCAATAAATTTCAAAGCACAGCACCACAATTAGTTGTAGAACAGATTTCAAAGTTTAACATCGGTTATAAGTTCACAATTTTAGGTTTTTACTTTTACCTCCCCTAAGATACTGAAAACTAAAAGAGATATCAACTTAAGGATTCAGCAATCATATTCATTCATTAAATCTTATCTTCTCTGTATAGCTCTACCATCACCTTTGATCCTTCTATCCCTCTTTTTAGGGGTGTTTGGACTGTGGCCATTCTAACTTTTTCATATTGAAAGGGTCTGCCACTAATATGGGGTTGGGAGATGGAGCCATCTGATGTTCTGGAGAGGCTGGACTAGATTTCAGGATGTATCTGGACCAGGGACCCATCTAGAGGCTGTAGGTTTCTGGAAAGTTACACTAGTATGCGTAGCTTCTTTATTCATAAAAGTCGAAGTTCAGAAAAAAATACAAAGGTTCATCAACATGTGACAAGATAAATAAAATGTGGTGTTTTTCATAGAATGGAATATTAACCAAGAAAAAAGAACAAACTAATGATATAGGCAACCACATTAATGAATCTCAAAAAATAGTAAGCCAGGTGTGCACTCTATAATTCCATTTTATGGGGTTCTAGAACATGGAAAACTGATGTGCAGTGGAAAACTTCAGAACACTGACAATTTCACAAGGAATGGGGTAGGAATAGACTAGACAAGGGCAGGAGGGAAACTTCTCGGGTAGGAGTTATATTCTATAACTTATAGGGGTTAGGATTATGCAGCTGTACACACTTGTCAAAACTCAGAAAATGTGCAGGGATGTTCATACATTTCACTGAAAAGTTTGCATCAAAGGGAAAAGAAAGCAAACAAATGTTGAACTCATATCAATGATAATCACAAAGATGTATTTAAGGAATGAGTACCAGTGTGTGGTAGTTAGATTCAGTTGTCAACTTGGTCAGGTGAATTTGCCTATTTCTGTTGCTGTGGACATGAGCCAATGGTACGTGAGCTTCATCTGTTGCTGATTACATCTGCAGTCAGCTAGGAGGTGTACCTCCTGCAATAAATGATGTTTGAATTAATTGGCTGGTGCTTAAATGAGAGAGCTCAACGAAGCACAGAAAAAGCAACTCAGCATACCTCATCTCAGCACTTGCAGCTCAGCCCAGGCCTGTGGAGATGCAGAAAGGAATCACCTTAGGGAAAGTTGTTGGAACTAAGAGGTCTGGAGAGAAGGCCAGCAGAGACCATCCTTTGCTATCCCATGTAAGAAAGAACCTCAGTGGAAAGTTAGCTGCCTTACCTCTGAAGAACTAACAAAATAAATCCCCTTTTATTAAAAGCCAATCTGTCTCTGGTGTGTTGCATTCTGGCAGCTAGCAAACTAGAACACAGTGGTTTGACACTTGTTTTGAAATTCATAAAAAGCAAGTTGAATTGATGGATAGGTTGATAAGTAAAACAACTTTGGGAACAAGCTAATGGACTAAAGGGGGTTCAACCATAAAATTTTTTCAACTCGGTATAGCTTTGACACTCTACATTATAAAATGCTATGAAATGTATAACTCTGACTACAAGGCACAGCCGGATCTTGGGAGGTCAAGAATGTCTGTGGACAGACCAGGAGGAAGGTGTTGAGACATCCAATAGGAGTGTGATGTCACCTTCAGGTGCTAGAGAAAGAGAAGCAGCAGATGAGAGAGGAGTTCAGATTCGATCACTAGGAGATGAGGATGTTTTGGACACAGAGCCTAGGAAAGAGGATCCAGAATATTTCAGTGATTGTGACTCTGAAAATTAGATCAGAATGAAGGGACTGATTTTCATGCATGTAGATTGTTGAATAAGTTACCTGGAAAATTCTAAGTGCTAAGCTGCTTGGCAGTTATATCAATGAGTCTGGAGTTTGTGAGGAATAGACTCTAGTCATAAATTTAGAAAATTCTAGCAAACATTAATGATAAATGAAGATGTGTACATGACTGTAATTTCCAAGTGACGAGGTTAGTATTGGATGAAGCAGTGAAGAACACAAACACTTACAGGCTAGAAGCAGAGGATAAGTCACAGAAAATGATGAAAAGAAGGAAGAAGTGGATGGGAAGGAGAAGATTGAGAAAGAACTAAACCCATAATAATGACGAAGAGCTTTTGTACAAATTAAAAACCAAAACAAATCTTTCTGGTGATGGCAAAGCTTCTTGGTTAGAAAATGATGCTGCCCTTTTCTGAAAGGAAAGATAAATTAAAATAAACCTGTGCTCTGCAGGTCTCCAAAGGGAAGTCTGCTGACACCATCTTTCATCCCTTCCATGGTGCCAAGGCCATGACATTCCACAGACATAGTGAAGAGCAGTGAAACTTGTCTCTTCCCCAAACTCTTGCCAAAGGAGCTGGGTCCAGGTGAGGTCTACAAAATGGGATGTCAAGAGAGTGATATCAAGATGCTCCAAGCAGTGAGCATAATGGGCCTGACCTTAGAACCCTAGACCCCACTCTGAAAGAAGAATAGGCAATGTTACCCACACATGAAGACTACAGCTGTGCTCCCTGGTGCTCCAGTATGGGTGAAAACATCAGTGGACCATGGGGGGAAGATACAGAGGATGTAACTTGCTGGGCCTCTTCCTGTGACTCCTGATTACTCACTATCCCTCTGTTTGCAGCTTACTTCCTGCTTTCATGAAGCCCTGAGAGCATCCAGGCAGTTCCTTCTAAGTTTCCCATAGAAGATGTTCAGCTCCCATTAAGGAGCACATTACATGAATTACCTTCTTTTCCTTGCTACATGTACCAGATTACTAAAGTTAATTTTTAATTAATTCTTAGCATCTATAAAAATTCACCTTGGCAATCTCCTTTCATTTACTGAACATGGGAAACACCTTCTTGAGAGCCACTTTTATGTTCTTGTTGTGCACAGTGCAGATGAGTGGGTCCTGGGTGGGGCTGACCGCAGTGTACATGACAGTGATCACCTTATCATTTTCCATGGAGGAGCCAGACCCTGGGAGAAAGTAGGTATAGATGAGAGTGGAGAAGTACAGACAGATGATTAGGAGGTGGGAGGAGCAGTTGGAGAAGGCTCTGCCCTTGCCCTCGGCCAAGCAGATGCACAGGATGCTGGCAATGGTGAAGATGTAGGAAAACATGGTGAGCAGGAAGGTGACCCCCCCCACAGCAAACACCTGTGATGACAATCAAGATGTTGTTCAGATACGTTGGGCCACAGTTGAGCAGCGGCAGTGTGAGGACTTCACACAGGAAGTGATGGATCTCATTGGGCCCACAGAACATTGGCTGTGCCATCAGGCCAGTGTTCACAGAGGTGTTGATCCCACTGACTGCCCACATGCTGCCTGCCAGCAGGACACAGAGGGGCCTGCTCATCAGTAAGTGGTAGTGCTGGGGCTGGCTGATGGCCATATAGTGTCCATCGGCCATGACCATGAGAGCAGCAGCTCAGTGCTCAGATACCTCCTCAGGAAGAAGTGCTTCATCATGCAGCTTCTGTAGGAAATGTTTCTGCCCTCTCCCATCAGGTTCTTCAGCAACTTGGGGAGAACAGTGGATGTGCAGATGATGTCTGAGATGGCCATATTGGTGAGAAAGAAGTACATCAGGGTGTGGAGGTTTGGGTTCAGGCAGATGGCCATGACGATGAGGCCATTTCCAGCAAGAGCAGTCAGGTAAAGGAGGAAGAAGAGAACAATGAAGAAACCCTGAAGCTGGGAGTTTTCTGAGAAGCCCTGCAGGACAAATTCCACCATGGCCATGTGGGTGGTTGCTACCTTTGGGTGAGGAGTGTCTCTGGGGACTGGAAAAGCAGCAGATGCCTGGTAGAAGAAGGGATGGGGTGGGTGATGGTTCTCTCTGTGCTCAGGTCCTGCTAAGACACTACAGGATGTGTATGGTGGTGACTTCATCCTAAGAAACACATGGCTAAGATATTAACGTAGGTCCATGCACTAAGGGAGACAATCCAAGGAATAACTCTCCCTTCTGGACCCACTGCAATCCCTGGAACACCTCCCAGCACTCAGAACTATCTGTCATGACAGCCTCTGCACCTGGGTGGTGGCTGGGGAGGCAGAGTTTGGTAAGTTACATAGAAAGTGCAGCCTGTCTCACTTTAATTGTGACTATTTCCTACATTAAACTGACATGTGAAAGTGGCTTGTAGATGGTCCATGGAGGTTAGAAGACACAGATATCCAAATGGACAGGCCAGAGGGCTCCACACCTCTGTGCTCCCAAAGAGGAAAACCATCTCAGCTGGGAATGGGGCAGGCTGTACACAGCGCATTGTCTCAAACACAGGATGGAATTCTCCCCCTCAGTAGGGGCAAGGTGGACAAGACTGATGGGCTCAGGTGGGGATTTCTGGTGACCTGAGGGGTCAGCTACTCGGGGTGCAGCCTGGGGAGTGGCCAGTGGCACCAGAGAAGTCTGCATGTTGGGGTGTGGCCACCAGGCTTGGAAAAACAGGGGACACTGTCAGAGCTTGTGTGCTTAACCTGCCACCAAGTCTTCAGTTAAAACCACGAACACCCCACCCTGTCCTGTCCACTCTGCACTGCTCTCCAGAAATGGGGAGGAGATGCACCATGGCCATCCAGGTTGCATCTGGATATAGCTGCTGGCAGGAGCCCAACTCCACACTGGAATTCCATCCATGTTCTCCTGGGCTTAGTGGGAAGCTTATCAGGCTGTGCTGGGGATGTGGATGCAGAGAAGAAAGGAACAGACCCAGCCTAGAACCCCCAGGGCCTCCAGCCAATGCACCCACCCAGCTCAAGACCTATGATACCCTAACCTCCAGCATCCCAACACTGACCCTGGCCCCTCAGACAGAACCTGGCCATAGCCAGACTAATAGACCATCTTTCTTGAGTTCCACGTGGCTGCTCAAGCTGCTGCCAATCCATCTCCCCAAGGTGAACACTTTCCTCTACCTGCCAATTCCTGTACATCCCAGGTCCAGGCAACCCAGGAAGAGGGAGGATCCCAGCAACTGCCCTGGGAGATTCCCCTGGGTAAGAAGTTCCTGAAACAAGGAGCTGTCAACATGTACATCCTATCCAGGGGTTGGTTTCTTCCCAGTGCCCCATGAACAAAGATTCTGCAGATTTGCAGAAATATGTACCTGGCCATAAATACCCAGAGGGCAGAGCTCAGGAACAGGTGTTCTCAGGATCCTGTAATAGTGCTGACTGTGATCGGCTCACTCTCCTAGCCCTGTTTGCCCCCCACCCTTACAAGACCCGAGGAGTGCACAGGCTGATGACTGGAGCCCAATCTGTGTCCCTGCAGAACTGGGGTGCTAAAGATGCTGCAGGATGGAGTGGGGGCTCCACACACCAGGGGCTCACCTCCAAGGATCACACAGGGGCCATGCAGCAAACACCCTCCACATTCCCTTCTCCCCTATACACACGACCATCCCAGTGCAGGCACAGGTGACCAAGCCCTCCTCTGGTCCCTGCAGACCAAGTCCACGCTGATGTCCAGGGTGCACTCTGCCTACACATCTGCACATTCACCACAGGGCCTTCCGTTCTAGATTCACAGGGAGCTGACTTGACACCTCCAGCTCCAGCAGCCAGAGCAGCTCCTTTTACGGACCTTGACCTATTCTAGAGGCAAAACCACAGTGCCTGTTGCCCTCTTACTGATCAGCTTCATGGGTGGGGCTGGAGGCAGCAGAGCCCAGGAGCACAGAGAGTCTTGGGGCTCCTCTGGGCTTCAGACTGAAATGGCAAAAGACAAGAAGGACTGGAAGGCAGGGGCATGTTTTCCACAGTAAAACTGTCTATGCAGAAACACTGAAAAAAAAATTAGGGAAGATAGTTCAAGAGCCAACTGAAGGGATAGACACATGGAAATCCACTGACAATATACTCTCTGTCCATATATGGGAACTATCCCCAGTTGCTTACTATCTAGACAGAAGATGCTCCCATTTTAATGAGAGATAAACAATGTTCTGGTGTTTCTGGAGTGATAGGGGCAAGATGACAACTTAGTGAGGTGCAGAATTTAGTTCATCCTCCAGAGCAGCTAGTAAATACCCAGGAACAGTACAGAAAAACTGCTGGGACTACCTCAGTGACTGGACACACACATATACCTGTCTAGATAAGCTGGACAGGCTGAGACCCCAAACAGAACTGCAAGTCCCCCAAGCAGCAGAGGCCAGTGGCCCTTCCCTACAGGTGTGCAGGGTTCCCCAAGGGGAAAAGAAAAAGACTACTAGCAGCAGTGGTTTAGCTCAACCAATCTCCACTTTTGGAATTAATTAACAAATTCTGGCTACTGAAAATAGACCCCCAGCACAGAGAAATGTGGAAATAAGTGTTAAAAGTACTAAGGGTTTTTGCCCCAACAGAGTGGGGGTGGGGCTTTCAGAAAAAAACCCGAGACTTTTTTAGTCAGCACAGAATACTGCAAAGGGGCTGAACCCAGGGTTCCAGGAAGATGGCAGAATATATAGGTTGCATTCATCCCTGCTCCAAAGAACAGCTAAAGAAGGGGCAGGAAGGCAACTGAGATGGATGTTCCAAGAAAGAAGAAAGTCTTCTACACCACATAAGGATGCCTTGGTTAGAAAAGCTGAAGAATTGAGATGCAGAGAACCAGAGACCATCCAGCTGATGCAAACAGCCTAACACACCCCTTTCCAAATGGAAATCCAGAGCCCTCAGGAGTGCATAGACAGGAAGACCAGGACTAGAAAGGCTCTGTGTCCCCCATGTCACACCCTGATCCTGTGCACCAAGGTCTCCCTGAGCTGCACCACATACTCATAGCCTCCACACCACACCTCTACTATCCTACAACTCACACCCCATGCTCAAAGGCACCCAGCATAGCACCCCCAACCTGTGCCTATACCTGTGCTGCAACCCAACAATTCGCTGTTGTGCCATGTGTTGCATCCTGCATCTTGCTCCACATTCATCCCACAAATACAAAACTTTAAGCTACTGAAGGAAATACACTTACAAAGTAAACCAATAAATATATCTACATGCCACAAAGACAACAGAAGATCACTAAGTACATCAAGACGCAGACAGACATAGCCTGACCTAATAACCAAATTAAAACCCTGGAGGAGATTCAGACTTTGGAACAACTAATCAAAGATGCGCATACAGTTCCACTAAATAAATTCAATGAGTTGGCTAATGACATAAAGGAGCTCAAGAAGACACTAGTAGAGTATAAAAAGGAATTGAGATAATAAATAGAGAAATACTGTATCACAGACATGATAGAGCAAATTAAAAAATATACTAGAGACACTCAACAGCAGATTTGAAGAGGCAGAAGAAAGAATAAGCAAACTAGAGGACAGGACAATTGATTTTGGAGGCACAAAAGAACAAATGGAAAAAAAGATGGAAAAATTTGAACTAGACCTCAGGGAAATGACAGACAATATGAAGTACATAAATAGAAGAGAAGAATAGATGGCTAGGAAGATTAGCCTAGAATATAATGGGGAAAAACTTCCTAAACCTTATAACATAACATAAGTATGAATGTCAAATAAAGCCAATGAATTCCAAGTAGAGTAAATCCAAATAGGCATACTCCAAGACACATATTAATCAGATTGTAAAATGTGGAAGAGAAGCAGAAAATTTTGAAAGCAGCAAAAGAAAAGCAATCTATTACATACAAGGGAAACCACATGAGACAGAGTTTGGACTACTCAACAGGCACCATGGAGCTAAGAAGGCAGTGGTATGATATATTCAAGATCCAGAAAGAGAAAGACTTCCAGTTTGTATCTGGCCAAACTGTCCTGCAAAAGTGATGGAGAAATTAAAACCTTCACAGAAAAACAAAACAATCTCAACAAGAGACTGGACCTAAAAGAAATACTAAAGGGAGATCTGTCAGCTGAAAAAAACACAGGAGATGGAGGACTGGAGGACCTTACACCAGTAAGGGTATGTTAAATAATAAAAAGACAAAGGGGGAAAAGAATATATAGATCTGACAAATAAAATCCAAAAGACAAGATGGTTGAGTCAAGAGAGGCCTTTATAGAAATAACTGAATGTTAAGGACTAAAATCACCAATTAAAACACACAGATTGGCAGAGTGGATTAAGAAATATGATAAATCTATATGCTGCTTACAAGAACTCATCTTAGACCCAAGGATACAAACAGATTGAAAGTGAAAAGATGGAAAAAGGATGATCCATGCAAGCTGTAGCCAAAGAAAAGCAGGAGTAGCTATACTAATATCAGACAGAATAGAGTTAAAATGTAAAGAAGCCATAAGGGACAAATAAGGATCCTACATATTAATAAAAGGGGCAATTCACCAAGAAAAAATAATATTATAAATGTTTATGCTCCCAATCAAGGAGCTCCAATGTACTTGAGGCAAATATTGGCAAAACTGAAGAGAGCAATAGATGTTTCAACAGTAAACGTGGGAACTTCAATACATCACTATCCTCTATAGATAGAACAACAGACAGGGGATCAATGAGGAAATGCAGAACTTAAACAACTTGATAAATGAATTAGACCTAACAGATATATATAGATCATTACACCCCACAATGCCAGGTTATACATTATTCACTAGTGCTTTTAGACATTCTCCAGGATAGATAAAATGCTGGGGTACAAAACAGGTCCTTATAAATTTAAAAAGATGAAAATAATTAAAAACATTTTCTCTGATCACAATGGAATGAAAGGGGGAAATAAATAGCCACCAAAGAACCAGAACTTTCACAAATATATGGAGATTAAATAACACACTCTTCAACAACCAGTGGGTAAAAGAATAAATTGCTAGAGAAATTGGTAACTATCTGGGGACAAATGAAAATGAGAATACAACATATGAGAACCTACGGGACACATTAAATACAGAGCTAAGAAGGAAATTTATTGCCCTAAATGCCTATATTAAAAAAAAAACAAGAAAGAGCAAATAAAATGAGGACTTAAATACTCACCTGGAGGAACTAAAGAAAGAACAAACTTATTCCTAAAGCAAACAGATGATGAGAAATAACAAAGAATAAATTAGAATTAAATGAATTGGAGACAAAAGAGTAATAGAGAGAATCAATAATCAAATGTTGGTTTTTTGAGAAAATCAACAAATCTATGGACCTTAGTTAAGATGATAAAGAAAAAAAGGGAAAGGATGCAAGTAGACAAAATCAGAAATGAAAGTGGGGTTATTATCATAGACCCTGAAGATATAAAAGAAATCATAAGTGGATACTATTAACAACTATATGCTAACAAACTAGACAACTTCAATGAAATGGACAAATGCCTAGAAACACACAAACAAGCTACACTGACTTAATAAGAAATAGAAAATCTCAGCAAACCAATCACAAATAAAGATATTCAATCAGTCAGCAAAAATCTTCCTACAAAGAAAAGCCCAGGGCCAGAAGGCTTCACAGGGAGTTATATCAAACATTCCAAAGAGAATTAACACCAGTCCTGCTCAAACTCTTCCAAAAAATTATGAGAAAACAACACTACCTGACTCATTTAATGAAGCTAACATCACTCTAATAGCAAAACTGGGTAAAGACACTAGAGAAAGGAAAACTATAGGCCAATATCCCTAATGAATATACATGTAAAAATGCTCAACAAAATACTAGCAAATCAAATCGAATGACACATTAAAAGAATTATATACCATGACTAAGTGGGGTCAAAACCAGGAATGTCAGGATTGTTCAACACAAGAAAATGAGCCAATTTAATACAACACATGGACACACCAAAAGAGAAAATCACATAATCATCTTGATTGATGCTAGGAAAGCATTCAACAAAATTCAACATTCTTTTCTGATAAAAACACTTCAAAAAGCAGGAATCAAAGGAAACTTCCTCTATATAATAAAGGGCATATATGAAACACCAAGAGCCAGCATTGTACTGCATGGTGAGAGACTGAAATCCTTCCTGCTAAGATTGGAAATGAGACAAGGATGACATCTGTTACCATTATTCAACATTGTGCAAGAAGTTCTAATTAGAGCAATCAGGCAGAGGAAAAAGCATCCAAATCAGAAAGGAAAAAGTAAAACTTTCATTATTTGCAGAAAACATGATACTGTCCTTGCAAAATACTAAGAAATCTGGTGGGGTGAGGCTGTATGGCACTGTGGGCTGGGGTGGGAGTGGCCTGGGTGTAGAGGTTGGTGCCTGTGGCCTTCATGTACTGGCAGCAGCCTGCAGGGAGCATGGGGGTGCTCAGGAGGGGTTCAGGAGGGTCCCTGGCTCCAGTCCATGCACTTCCACAGGTTCTGCACCTCTGTGCCAGGCTCCAGCTTTCTGTTCCTTGGTTCCTTGGCCTCTGCAACCAGTACTGCCCTGTGTGGTACAGAAGGGTCCCCCAGGAATTGGTTATTGAACATTTTGGGCAGAAGAATCCATGGCCTTTGTCCAGTAACAGTATGACAGACCAAAGAATGACTTGGACAAGGCCATCTGGGCTGCAGATTTTTCTAAGTACCTCTCTGAAATTGAAGGAAACCCCTCCACAAAGATAGAAGAATAAGGAAAAAATAAACATTTAACCAGAATGTGATACATGATACAAGCAAGCTGCACAGAAATGGGACAGAAAGAGAGCTCACCCTTTTTATGTGGCTAAATGGATGGAATATCCATTATATATTTCAGAAGTAAAGCTTAAAATTTGGAGCCTTCTGCAAGTCATGCTAATCTCTTTCTAGGAAACTGGGAGATACTGGCTACATCTTTCTTGTTTACATCTCCAAAGAACACAGAGAGAACTTACAAGTTTTCTGAAGTAAATATTAGGAGAAGGAAGGGAGGAAGAGGTTTCTTTCCCTAAATTAAGCTTTTTATTTTTAAGTTTCTTTTTCCCCTTATTCTTATATATCCAAAAAGTGGAGCAATTGATATTTTCCTGACTTTGAGATGGCTGCTAATTTTCCTACATTATTTCAACCCATTTGAAATATAGAAAAGAAAAAAGAATAAAGAAATAAAAGAAGAAAAATAAAGAACAAAAAATTTCAAAAATCTACTCTTAAGTGCTTGGTTCTCAGTAGCAAAAAATCAGTTTGCAAAAAGAATGAAAGATAATTTGAGTCTCTCTATCTGCACTAATATCATGTTTTTACAAAAAGGTCTCAAATTATTAAACCTTGAATTAAAATTGAGTAAATAAAAAATAAGATTACTGTACTTTACAATTTCAATAAGAATTTTTCAGTCATATGGGTCATTTAGTATTTAGGGAATCCTACTACTTCCAAAATGAATTTTTAAAACATCCTCAAATTTAGTCATACAACTTTTTGAATAAATGCTTATTCTTTATCAGCAAAACAAAACAAAACAAAAACAACTAAGAAATCTATTACAAAGCTTCTTGAGCTAATAAGAAAACTCAGCAAAGTGGTGGGATTCAAGATTAATGTGCAAAAGTCAGTAATGTTTCTATATATAGGAAATGAACTAACTTAGGAGAGAATTAGGGACAAAATTTGATTCAAAATAGCAATCAAAAGAATCAAGTGTCTAGGAATAAACTTAGCTGGGGACGAAAAGGACTTGTACACAGAAAACTGCATAAAATTAAAAGAAATCAAAGAAGATCTAAATAGGTGTAAAATATTCCCTGCTCATGGATAGGAAAGTTAAATGTAGTTAAGATGTCAATTCTTCCCAAATTGATCTATAGATTCAATGCAATAACAATCAAAATTCCAATAAACAAATTTAAAGACCAGGAAAAAACTAGTTATTAAATTCATTTGAAGGGAAAGAGACTTGAATAGCTAAAAATATTCTTAAAAAGAGAAGACTAAAAGTGGAAAGACTAACAGTTCCTGATTTCAAAGCTTATTATGAACCCACAGTGGTCAAAACAGCATGGTTCTGGCACAAAGATAGAAATATTGACCAATGGAGTTGAATTGAGAGTGTGGTAATAGACCACCAAATCTATGGTCAATTGATATTCAACAAGGCTCCCAAATCCAATGAACTGGGACAAAATAGTCTTTTCAATGAATGGGTATGGGAAAACTGGATATCAATAGCCAAAAGAATATCCTACCTTACACTCTACAAAAGTTAAATAAAAGCAAATCGAAGACCTAAATATAACAACCAGTAATATAAAACTCCTAGAAGAAAATGTAGTGAAACATCTTCAAGACCTAGTAATAGGAAGTAGCTTTCTAAACTTTATACCCAAAGTACCAGCAACATAAGACAAAGATAGAAAAATGGGAAGTCCTCGAAATCAAGTGCTTTTGTGCCCCAAAGACTTTGTCAAAAAGTTGAAGAGGTAACCAACTCAATTGGAAAAAATATTTGGAAACCACGCATGGGGTAAATGTTTGATATCCTATATACATAAATAAATCATACAACTGAGCAACAAAAGGACAAACAACACAATTATAAAATGGGTGAAAGAAATGAATAAACATTTTCCAAACCACAAATACAGATAGCTAAAAAGCACCTGAAGAGATGCCCATTTTCATTAACTATAAGGGAAATGCAGATCAAGACTACAATGAGATAATACTTCACACCTATAGAATGGCTGCCATTAAACAAACAGGAAACTAAAAATGTTGGTGAGGATGTGGACAAATTGGGACACATGGACTTCTGGTAGAAATGTTTAATGATACAGCCTCTATGGAAGACAGTTTGGTGGTTCATTAGAAAACTAAAGATCAAGTTGTCCTATGACCCAGCAATATGACTATTAAGTATATACCCAGAACATCTGAAAGCAGTGACACAAGCAGATATTTGAACACCAATGTTCATAGCAGCATTATTCAGAATTGCCAAGAGATGAAAACAATCCAAGTGTCCATCAATAGATGAGCAGATAAACAAAATGTGGTGTATACATTCAAAGGTATATGATGCGGCAGTGAGAAGAAATGAGGTCCTGAAGCATGTGACAGCATCGATGAACCTTGAGGACATAATACCCAGTGAAATAAACCAGGCACAAAAGGATAGGTACTATGTGATTTGTGTCATAAAAGACAACCTTGGTAAAGGTATACTTAGAGGCTTACAATACAGAATATAACGGACCTAAAGATACACGGAAGCTAGAGATTCATGAACAGCTAGTTAATGAGGTTGAACTTAAATGTAAGGAAATGGATATAAGTGAAGGGAGTTCATTAGTGAGTCTAATTAATATTGCCATATTGAAGGTGAACATGATTTAAGGGGTTGTATAGAGCCATGTATCCCACTGATTAACATTACAAATATAAATAAGTTCTTGCATGAACTACTTCAAAGGTATGATATTATATAAAGAATGTATAAGGCTGAGGCATAGGGGAAAACTACTATTGCATGCTATGGGCTATGTTTCACAGGAGGACATCAACAATACTACAGTAATATGAGGGGTAAATAATGTTGGGGGAAAGACAAGAGTTAAGGGGAGGTTTGGATTTTCTATTTGGTGAGGGTGTGTTTATTGGTTATATTTCTCTTGTTAGCAGTGAAAATTGTCTAAAATTGAGAGTGTTGATGATTACACCACTTAGGATAATGTGAGACATGGATTGTTGATTTTAGACATAATACATGATGTTCAATGGACGGACGTGGCTGAAGGATACACTGAGAAATAGAATGGCAAACTTTGGTGTATACATATGATTGACCATCATGCTGCCACAGAAAGGAATGAAGTAGAGACTCATACAATGTTGTGAATGAACCCATGGGACATATGCAATGCAAAATAAGCCAGAAACAAAAGAGCAAATATTGTATGGTCTCATTTAGAAAATACTTATAAGTCAATTGGGGACTAGATTGGAAGCTCTTATAACAGACACATTTTCTCCAAGGGTGTAATTGTTATTTCTAGATTTGACAGGCTGTGTTATATATGAATAACCTGGTATTTCCCTGGAACTTTGGGTATCTCTGTGACATCTAAGACTCAGCATAGAAGTTCTGTGGGTCTGAAAATCAGCACTGCCACATACAACAACTGTTACAGAAACTGAAAACGTGATCAAACTTCAATTAGAGATAAGAATGAAGCTGTTAAGATCAGGACTTAAGTAATCAGAATATAGGTGTAAGGAGGACATTGCATTTTAGAACTTCACCTACTCTATGAGACCAAAGGAAAAGAGGCTTATTTTGTCCAAAACAAAAAGTTTCTATAGCACAAGATCCAACTCAGCCTGTCTGGATAGATTATTTAAACAACTCAAACACATGGAACCCAGAATAGGAATGAGGGCTTGTAATTCTATATAGCTTAATTTAAGACCTGGATGCATCCCAGAGTACTGGCAAATTCCCTTGAGGGATGGGAGAAAAAGTATGGAACTATTAAAACTTTACCACTGGGGAATCCCCCTTATCCTGTCTGAAACATTAGGGATTCCAAAGTCAACAGGCCAAGCCCTTAACCTCGAGGCTTACTCTTGTGAAGCTTATTTATGTAGTGACATGAAAATATCCAAACTAAGGCATCCAGGGAAGATACTTTATTCAAAGAAGGCTGATGAGTCAGGAACATCACTGTCAGCTTGGTGGTCATGTGGCTGGCATCTGCTGGTCCCTTGCTCCTGGGATCTATTGCTTTCAGCCTCTGTTCTTATAAGGGTTCCTCAGTTTGCTTCTTCAGGACTGGCTTTCATCTCTTGGCTTCCCTGGGGTGTCTTCTGGTTCTGGCTCATGGTGATGTCTGCTGGGCTCCAAGCATCTCCAAACATCTATGCCTTTGTTCTCTGAAGCAACTGTTCTCCAAGCATCTACATCTGCTTACTCTGTCATGTCTAAGGCTTCTCTCATATCCTTAGTCTCTGTATGTGCTGAGCTCCTTCCAAAATGTTTCCTTTTGTAAAGGACTTCTGTACACTAATAAGGGCCCACCTGGGTGAAGTCACATCTCCATCTAATAAAAAAAATCACACCCACAACTGGGTGTGCATATCTCCATGGAAATAATCTAATAAAAATTTTCCACAAAGCCCAATTCTGCAAATGAAATAATTGCACTCCCCTCTTCATGGGACATGACATCCAAGAATGAAAGTATCCCTGGCAATGTGGGACATGCATCTCAGGGATGAGCCTGGCCCTGGCACTATGGTATCAGTAATGACTTCCCAACCAAAATGGGGTAAGGAATGGTAACATAAGTTATCAGTTCAAATAGAGTCAAAAGGTTACTCTTATGCAAGCTTCAGCTAGACATTGCTACTTATCGCGGTTTTGGAAAACCCCAACCAAAACCATTCCTGCTAACCCTAAGGAAAACTTAGGACCTTATCTGAGATTCTACAAAGGTTTCAGGCACTATGATTATTTTCCAGAAGACAACAACCTCCAGATGGGTTCCTAAGCCAAATAAGTCCTGAAATCCAGAAGGGCCGGTCTCCTCAGAATGTCAACAAGTTCAATCCCTATCTTATATCATCAACAGCCCTTTCCAACATGAAAAGGTTAGAATGGGCATAGCCCAAATACCTCTAAGGATTGGCATAAAGATCACAGAGGAAGGTGGAGTTATAACAGAGAAGATAAGATTTAACACATAAGTATGATTGCTGAATCATATTGATATATCTTATAGTCTCCAGTGTCATAGAGCAACTAGAAGTAAAAGCCAAAAATTGTGGAATTGTAACCCATATCAAACTCTGAAATCTGTTCTACAACTAATCATTATAGTGTGATTTGAAATTTATTACTTTTTTGCATATATATTATTTTTCCAGAACATAAAAATTACACTTGAGAAAGGCCTCAAATGAAAAATGAAAAGAATAAAATGTAAAACAAAGAACTATTAAATAGTTTTGTAGTGTGTTAGGGCTTCTGTAACAATGTGCCACAAACTGGGTGGTTTAAAACTGCAGAAATTTATTGTTTCACAATTCTAGAGGATGCAATAACAGTCTAAATTAAGTTCTCAGCTGGGTCATCCTTCCCCTTAAGCTGATGGGTTCTGACAGTGACTAGCTGGTCATTTTTGTTGTTCTTTGGATTGTGACATGATTCAATCTCAATGCATGGTTATATTCTGTCCATGTGTGTCTATGTCCAAATGTCCTCTCTTTATAAGAACACCAGTCATATTGGATTAGGACCTACATTATTCATTTGGGCTCAACTCAACTAATAATGTCCTGAAAGATCCTATTTCCAAATACCATACCATTCATGAGACTAGAAGTTTGAATATGAACATACATTTTCAGGGGACATATTGAAACCATAACATACAGTACACTTAAAAGTATGAATTTAACATATTTGTCTAATTGCAGATTGCACATGGCAGAGCACAAGATTAAAGAAATAAAGAGGAATACTGAATCACTGAGAAAAAAACAAAAGAACATGAAATGTATATCAGACAAAGTTAAAATGTCTAACAATTATGTAACTGAAATACCAGGAGAGGAGAAAAAGACAAGGGTGAAGTAATACTCAAACAGACACTCCACAGGAATTTTCCACAGTGAAACAAGATTTTAGTTAGTGAAAACTATAAAATGACCACTACAATCTCTTGAAATTGCCTTAAGGTTATACTGTACATGAAGAAACATTTATTTAAAAACAAGTTGACTAAAGCTTGCTAAGAACAGCCAAAACCTGTGGCATTATATAATAGCTCCTGCCATGGTTCCTTCACTCAATATAATGTAAACTTTATTTTGAGTGGGTGTGATTAAAAAGGCATGCTCCCTATCACCCAAGATCCTAATGTGGAGGTACAGATTCACCCTTGCATGGGAGGTATACATTTGGCATTTCTCACCCACCACCCAGCTCTGGGCTGGAGAAAATCTATTCCAGACAGATGCACTTGTGTGAACAGGGGCTCATTTTCCTTAGCCAGTCCAACTCATATGGCAGAAGATCTATTCTGGACACAGCAAGGTAAGAATACTAGGTCATGATTTCTTGCTGGCAGTGGTTCTGTTCATACAAATTATGCAAAAATCTGTCAGTTTTTTATGTATTTCATAGGTGTCCAAACCTTCAGACAAAAGAACTTTCCACAGACCCTTTCTGGTAACTGAATTTCCAATACTGACTTCCACATAAATTGCTGACTGGTTCCATGTTCCATTAAACCCTCACTGGAGAACTATCCTCTGGAGATTCCAAACCATCAATTTTTTGTTCCTTTGTCCTCAGGAGTTCATTTCTCAGGTTATACCATTCCTCTTTCATTTTACTTTAAGCTTTAAGGAGAAACAAGGCTGCACTTCCCACACTTAGTTTGGAAATCTCCTCAGCTAAATGTCCAACTTGATCACTATCAACTTCTGCCTTCCATCTGACATCAGAACCTAATTTTACCAAGTTCTCTGTCATTTTAAGACATGGATCACATTTTCTCCAGTTTACAATAACACATTCATTGTTTCCTTCTAAGGTCTCATTGGAAGTACCCTTTCTACCAACAATTTCTTCAAAGCAGTCTAGGCCTTTTCAATGAGGGGCATTACAATGTAGTTTTCCCTCATACTCTGAATTTAAACACTCTTTGTACAAGAATCATACCTTTGAAGTAGTTCATGCAAGAATTTATTTGCATTTGTACTGTTAATCAGTGGGACCATTACATCTATGCAACATTTGTAGTTTCCTGTTTGTTTAATAGCAGCCATTCTTATAGGTCTGAGGTGGTATCACATTGTAGTCATGATCTGAATTTCCCTTATAGTCAATGAAAATGAGCATCTTTTCATGTGCTTTTGAGCTATCTGCATTTGCTCTTCAGAATAGTGCTTATTCATATTTTTAGCCCATTCTATAGCTGGGTTGTTTGTTCTTTTGCTGATCAGTTGTATGATTTCTTTATGTATACAGGATATCAAAACTTTGTCTGATGTGTGATTTCCAAATATTTTCTCCCATTGAGTTGGCTTCCTCTTCCTCTTTTTGAGAAAGACTTTCTAGATGCAAAAGCATATGATTTTGAGGAGTTCCATTTATCTACTTTTTCTTTTGTTGCTTGTGCTTTGAGTGTAAAATTTAATAAGCTACTTTCTATTTCTAGGTCTTGAAGCTATTGCCCTACAGTTTCTTCTATAAACTTTATGGTACAAGTTCTTTTATATGGGTGTTTCTTCCACCTCAGGTTAATTTTTGTATAGGGTGTGAGGTAAGGGTCCTCTTTCATTCTTTTGGATTTTGATATACATTTCTCACATGTCCATTTATTGAAAAGACTATTTTGTCCCAGTTCAGTAGATTTGGGGGCCTTGTCAAAAATCAGTTTACCATACATTTCATGGTCTATTTCTGCACTCTTGATTTGATTCCATTGGTCAATACTTCTGTCTCTGTGCCAGTACTATACTGTTTTAACCACAGTGGCTTTATAATAAGTTTTTAAATCAGGAATTATTAATCCTCCCACATCATTCTTCTTTTTTAGGATGCTTTTAGCTATTTGAAGTCTCTTTCCCTTTCAGATGAATTTGGTAACTAGTTTTTCCAAGTCTTCAAAGCAGGTTGTTGGAAATTTAATAAGTACTGCATTGAATCTGTAGATCAATTTAGGTAAAATTGGCATCTTAAGTATATTTAATCTACCTATCCATGAGTAGGGAATGTCTTTAGACCTCTTTAGATCTTCTTTGATTCCTTTTAGCGATGTTATGTAGTTTTCTGTGTAAAAGTCCTTTATGTCCCTAGCTAAGTTCATTTCTAAGTACTTGATTCTTTTAGTTGCTATTTTGAAAGTCCTTAACTGACTCCTCACTTAGGTCACTGCTTGTGTACAGGAACATTACTGATTTTTACACATTAATTTTATATCCCACTTTGCTGAATTTATTAGCTCAAGTATCTTTGTTATAGATTTCTCAGGATTGTCCAAGTATAGTATCATCTCTTGGAAATAATGAAAGTTTTACTTCTTCCTTTCCAATTTAGATGTCTTCTAACTCTTTGTCCTGCCTAATTGCTCTAGCTAGAACTTCTAGCACAATGTTGAATAATAGTGGTGACAGAGGGTATCCTTGTCTCATACCTGATCTTAGAGGGAAGCTTTCAGTCTCTCTTTCTATTGACTATGATGCTAGCCATGGGCTTTTCATATATACCCTTTATTATATTGAGGAAATTATCTTTGATTAATATCTTCTGTAGTTTTTCTATTTAAAAATTATGTTGAATTTTGTCAAATGCTTTTTCAGCATTGAGATGATCACGTGATTTTTCCATTTTGATTTGTTAATGTGCTGTATTACACTGATTTTCTTGTGTGGAATCATCCTTGCATTCCTGGTATAAACCAACCTTGGTCACACAGTATAATTCTTTTAATGTGTTGTTGGATTTGATTTGCTAGTATTTTCTTGTGCATTTTGGCATCTATATTCATTAGGGAGATTGGCCTGTGGTTTTCCTTTGTTGTAACATCTTTACCTGCTTTGGGTGTTAAAGTGATTTTAGCTTCATAAAATGAGTTAAGTAGTAGTCTTTTTTCCTTGATTTTTTGAAAATTTTGGGCAGAATTGCCGTTGGTTCTTTTTGGAATGGTTGACAAAATTCTCCTTTGAAGACATTTGGCCCTGGGCTTTTCTTCAAAATCTTGCAAAGGAAGATTTTTGATAACTGATTGATTCTCTTTACTTGTGTTTGGTTTGTTGAGATCTTCTATTTCTTCCTGGGTCAGTGTAGCTTGTTTCTGGGTTTTTAGGAATTTACCCTCTTCATCTAAGTTGTCTAGTTTGTTGGTGTATAAGTTGTTCATAATATTATCTTATGATTTCTTTTATTTCTTCCAGGTCAGTGGTAATGACCCCCCCATTTCTGATTTTGTTTATTTGCTTCCTCTCTTTTCTTCCTTTGTCAATGTTTCTAGTGGCCCATCAATTTTATTGATTTTCTCAAAGAACCAACTGTTGGTTTATTGGTTTTTTCTGTTGTTCTTTTGTTCTCACATTCACTTAACTCTGCTTTAATCTTTGTTATTTTTTTTCTTCTATTTGCCTTGGGGTTAGTTTGCTGTACTTTCTCAAGTTTCTATAGGTGAGCAATTAAGTCCTTGATTTTTGCTCTTTCTTTCTTTTTTTCTTTATTTTTTAATGTGGAAGTTTAGGGCAAAAAATTTCCCTCTCAGCATAGACTTTGCTGCATCCCATAAGTTCTGATTTGTTGTATTCTCAGTTTCATTCATCTCCAGATAACTACTGATTTCACTAGCAATTTCTTCTTTGACCCACTGGTTGTTTAAGAGTGTGTTATTTAATATCCTTATGTTTACAAACGTTCTCATTATTTGGTGGTTATTGATATCCAGCTTCATTCCCTGGTGATCCGAGAAGGTGCTTTGAATAATTTTGACGTTTTAAATTTATTAAGACCTCTTTTGTGCCCTAGCATATGATCTGTCCTGGAGAATATTCCATAAGCACTAGAAAATAATGTGCATCCTGGTGTTTTGGAATGTAGTGAACTATATGTCTGCTAGGTCTAAATCATTTATCAAGATGTTTAACTTCTCTATTTCCTTGCTGATCCTCTCTTTGGTTATTCTATCATAGAGGAGAGTAGTGTATTGAAGTATCCTCCTATTATTGTTGAAACACCTATTGCTTCCTTCAGTTTTGCCAATGTCTGTTGCATGTGCTTTCAAGCTCCTTGATTGAGAACATAAACATTTATGATTGTTGTTTCTTCTTGGTGAATTGTCCCTTTTATTAATATATAGTGTCCTTCTTTGTCTTTTATGATGTCTTTACATTTCAGATATATTTTGTCCATTATTAGTATAGCTACTTCTGCTTTCTTTTGGTTACAACTTGCATGAAACATCTTTTTCCATCCTTTCCTTTCAATCTACTTGCATCCTTGTGTCTAAGTTGAGTCTCTTATAAGCAGCATATAGCTGGATTATGTTTCTTAATTCATTCTGCCAATCTGTATCATTTAATTGGTAAGTATATTCCATTACCATTCAATGTTATTACTGAAAAGGCATTTCTTGAATCCACCATCTTATCCTTTCAATTTTGTTTGTTAGATCTATATGATATTCTCCCTCTATCTCTTTTTATCCTGTAAGCTAATGTTTTACCAGTATTCTTCAATTCTGTGACCTCCTTCAGACCTCCCTCTCCTGTCTTTTTGCTCAACTGGCAGAACTGCTTTTAGTATTCCTTGTAGGGCCGGTCTCTTGTTGACAAATTCTTTCAGGATTTATTTGTCTGTGAAAATTTTAACCTCTTCTTCAGCTTTGAAGGAAAGTTTGACTGGGTATAGAATTCTTGGATGGAAGTCTTTCTCTTTCAGGAACTTAAACATATCATACCACTGCCTTCTCACCTCCATAGTGCCTGTTGAGTAGTCTAAACTCAACCTTATGTGGTTTCCATTGTATGTAGTAGATTGTTTTTCTCTTGCAACTTTCAGGGTTTTCTTCTTCAACATTTGACAGATTTATTAGTATGTGTCTTGGGGAATACCTATTTGGATTTATTCTATTTGGGGTTCTTTGGGCTTCTTTGATTTGCATATTTATGTCCTTTATAAGGGTTGGGAAGTTTTCCCCCATTATATCCTCAACTCATCTTCCTAGGCTTTACTCTTCTTTTCTTCTTCTGGGACACTGATGATTCTAATATCTGTGCACTTCGTTTTCTCCATCATTTCCCTGAGACCCACTTCAATTTTTTCCATCATTTTTTGCCATTTGCTGTTTTGAGGGTTCCAAATCAGTTGTCCTGTCCTTGGTTCACGTATTTTTTCTTCTGCATTTTCAAATTTGCTGTTGTGTGTCTCTAGCATATTTTTTATTTGGTCTACAGCATCTTTAATCACTATGATATCTGCTATTTTTCTATTTATTCTTTCAAATTCTTCTTTTTGCTCTTCTCGTGTCTTCTTGATAGTCTTTATGCCATTAGTCATCCCATTTATTTTATTTAGTAGAGTTCTATGGACATCTGTGATTAGGAGTTCCAAAGTCTGTGTCTTCTGATGTTTTAATTTGTATAAAAACAAATTTTAATCTCTGATGTTATAGTCTAGGTTATATCCATCTACATCTTGATATGCTTAGTGAGCTGCTGTTGTCTTTATGGTATGTAAATATCTTGATAGTTTTACTTTGAAAGTCGATTTCCTTCAATAGTCTAAAGTTTTCTATTTATGGAATGGATGTGGAGCAAGATGCAGGATGTAGGCCATGGCATGTCAGTGCAGTGATGTGTTGCAGATCATGTATAGGCACAGGCTGGGGATGCTACACTGGTGCCTTTTAGGATGGGGTGCCGGTTGTGGGGTTGTAGCAGTTCAATGTGGGGGCCTTGGGTATGTGGTGCAGCTCATGCAGACTTTGAAGCCCAGGAACAGTGTGCAGCATTGGGGACACAGAGGTAGAAACTTGTGGGAGGTGGTTGGGGAGATTGTGTGGATACACAGGGGATGTTGGGCAGGTAGGATATTGGTGTGCACATGCAGTGTGGGGGTCATGGGTATCAGTGTGTAGAGAAGGTGGCTCAGTGTTTGGGACATAGGGGGGCAGAACACAGCTGTGTACTTGTGCAGGGGGTGTTCCTGAGGGCACTGGCTGCAGATGTAGCAGTGTGTAGGGGCAGGCAAAGGTCACACGGGTCGAGGGACGTGGGTAAGGTAGTATAGGTGGGTGGTGCCCTGACGTGGATGTGAGGTGTGGAGTGGTGTGCAGCAGATGTGCATGCATGTGCAAGGTGAGGGTTACATAGCACAGGTGTACATGGGAGCACTTGCCATGGGTAGGAACAGCATGCTTGTGCCAGGGTGGAGATGGGAAAAGTGTGCACGTTTATGGAGCAAGGAGTTGGGGTGCAGAGCTCAAGAAGTCATTGCATGAACGTGTGTTTACCCAGTGATGGGGAGGATACAGCTGTGTGGGTGTGCAGGTATGGAGGGCAGGGTCCTGGTGTGTGCTAATCTAGGATGTGGGACCCTTATGTACACATTGGCAGACTTCACTGGCAGTGGGCCAGGGTTGTATCTGTGGGCCCAGATGCACAGGTCAGCCCTTGCCCAGAACTGGGGGCCTGACTGGGGGTTAAGCACAAGTGTGGATCTCGGAGAGCTGTAAACTGATGTACATGTGCACAGAGCTCGGGTTAGAGCTGGGCTAGAGTTGTGCAATTGGGGCGGGGCAGATGTAGCCTGGGTATGGTGGTGAGGGCCCACAGCCTTTATGTTCTAGTACTTGCAGTGGGCAGGCAAGGAGAGGTGGCTCTCAAGAGGAGCGAGGTGAGACAACATTTTTGTAGGAGATGTGAGTTGGGCTGGGGCAGGAATGCCTGAGCTTGGGGTGGGGGTGTGGGATGTGACAGAGTGAGCTTGTGTGAGGAGAAGGGTGATGGGTGATGGTGTTCAGGAGTGTGGGGTGTGACAGAGTGAGTTGTGGGTCATAGGGCTTCCCTGGTGAGGGTAGTGTGTTCAAGGAGCATGGGTTGGCTTACTTCCTAGTCCCCCCTCTCCTTGTCTGTGCACTCCTGAGGGCTCTGGGCTTCTGTTTGGAAAAGGACATGCTAGGCTGCTTGCACCAGCCTGATGGTCTCTGGTTCTCTTCATCTCAATTCTTCAGCTTTTGTAACCAGGGCCTCCCTATGTGGTGTCAAAGACCCTCCCAGGTCACTGACATCCTGGAATCGCCATCTCAGTCACTTTTCTGTCCTTTCTCTGGCTGTTCCTTGGAGCAGGGGTGACCTCAACCTATCCTATTATGTCATCTTCCCAGAACTCTATCCATGCATTGTTTAGGAGTCTGTGGTTCACAGAGCTGTGTCAGGGCCTGGTTGTTTCTGGGACATGGAGGTGATGGAGCTTGCACTTCCTGCCTCACTGATCCAGCACATAGTGTAGCATCCACAATCACCAATGTTCAAACCTAGATCTGTGCCCCCAGCAACCTCATGTATCCACCTGACACCTTGTACCTGCCGGCACATGCAGGACGAGTGTCTGCTCCCAGTGCCATGTGGCTGAATGCAGGGAAAGCAGCAGGGCTGCATGCTCAGTTCCCATGAGGGCACACAGCATGTCAGGCTGGGGTAGGAGAATGGACACACACTCCCTTGCTCAATGTGGATGAACTGCAGCTACTCCATGTCCCAGAGCTCCATGCAGCATCCGGCTGAGGTTGGACCTCATCTGGAATCACACTCCTGTGTGGTTTTTTCCCCTTCCATCCAAGCCACTCTGAAAGGATGAGTGGCTATTTCAATCCTTCTTTCAGAGAAAGTCCCCCTATCTCCACTGTTCCTACACCACCATCTTTCCCTCCTGTCCACTGCAGACCTTTGGGCTCAGGCCTCCTTCTGGGGAGTGGGCTGGGGGAATGCTTGATTGCATTGAAGGTTTTGGTCACTCTTGCCCCTTGCTTCTTTGACCTATTTTTTCAGCTAAAGTTGACATCTGTGGTCATAAAGCATCACAAAGTCAAGAGATCCCATCTTAAAGCTTGTACACAGATCACATTTACACATGGTAGACTAGCATCAGAGCTCTCTAGAAGCACATGGGTGTGCCATTTTTTCCACAAGTGTGTATCAAGCACCTACTATGTGCCAGGCACTCTGCTTCATGATCAGCTTTAAATAGTCAGACTGGGTCCACACATTGAGTGGCAATTTGCTGATCTCCAACTTCTTTCTTAATTCTGTACACACCTTCCTTCTCCCCATTCAACAACATTTACCAGAGAAGACCATAAACAAGGCCATAAAACCTGCCTTATGAATTTAAAAGTTTCAAGTCATACAATCTATGTTCTAGGAAAAAAAATAAATTAGAAATCAACCACAAAGAGATAACTGGAAAATACCTAAATATTGGAAATTAATAACACTCTTCTAAATAGCACATGGATCAAATAAGAAGTCACAAAGGAAATGAGATAGCATTGTGAATTTAATGAAAATGATGGAATTTCTAACTTCACCAGTGTGCAACAGGAAGCTACTCAATGACCTTAAGCATGGAAATCACATAATTAGATTTCAAGTTTTAAAATATTTCTCTATATAACCCCAATTGTTCATGAGGATATGGAGAACCAGAAATCTCACTCATTGCTGGTGGGACTGGAAATTGGTACAACCATTTTAGAGAAAACATTGATATTATTGTACAAAAGCAAATACACATTCCCTAAATCCTAGCAATTATATTCCTAGTCATTTAATCAAGAGAAACAAAAACATGTCTGCAGGAGGGCATTTACATGTGTGTTCACAGTTTCTTCATTCCTAATAGCCAATTGAGAGAAGAAATTCAAATGCCCATTAACAGGTGATTGGTAAATAAAATGTGGTATTTTCATGCAATGGAATACTACTCAAGAAAAAGCAACAAACTAATAATACAGGAAATAAATCTAAAAACATAGTAAGCTAATGAAAGGTCTTGTGCACTCCATTATTGCATTAATTTGAAGTTCTACGGCATGAAAAACTGATGTACAGTGGAAAAAATCATAACTGATGACTTCAGCAAGAAATGGGGTGGGAGTTGACTCGACAAGGGCAGGCAGGAACCTTCTGGGGTGGGAGTTATATTCTATATCTTCATAGGATAGATATGCAATTGTCAAAATCAAAATATGCAGGCATGTTTATACATATAATTGAAAATTTTACATCATGGGTAGAAAAACTAAACAAATGTTGAACCCATATCAATGATAATTGAAAAGATGTATTTAAGGAAAGAATACTAATGCTTGAAGCTTGCTTTGAAATTCATAAAAAAATAAGTTGATGGATAAGTAATAAACCAACTGTGGGAACAAGCTAATGGGCAAATAGAAGTCCATTGTAAAATTCTTTTAACTTTGCTATAGCCTTGACACCTTACATTGTAAAATGCTATGAAATGTGTAATTCTGACTACAGGGCAGAAACCTAATCTTAGGAGGTCAAGAATGGCAGTGGACAAACCAGGTGGAAGGTGCTGAGACATCCATCAGGGGTGCAGTGGTACCTTCACGTGTTAGAGAAGGAGAAGCAGCATATGAAAGAGGATTCAGATTCAACCACTAGGAAGTGCAGGTGCTTTGGACACAGAGGCTAAGAAGGAGGATCCAGCATGTTTCAGGGACTGTGACTCTGACGATTAGAAAGGAATGAGGGGACTGATCATCGTGCATTTAGACTGTGAATAAGATCGCTGGGAATTTCTAAATGTTAAATTAACTTGGCAGTTATCAATGCAACTGGGGTTCATGGGTAAGGTATAAACTCTAGTTATAAGTTTGGATGGGATCTAACAAAAATTAATCATAAGTGCAGATGTGTGCATGAGTCCAATTTCCAAAGAGAAGAGAAGATAGTGTAGGCTGAAGTGGTGAAAGACACAAACATTTAGAGGCTAGAAGCAGAGGATGAGTAAAAGAAAATGATGAAAAGAAGGAGGAGGAAGAGAAGACGGAGGAGATCGAGAATGAACTGAACCCATAGAATAATGATAAAGAAGCATTTGTACAAATTAAAAGCCAAGAGATCTTTTCAGTGATGGCAAAACTTACTGGTTAACACATGATGCTCTGTTTTTCTGAAAGGAAAAATAAAGTAAAATGAACCTGTGCTCTACAGATCACTAAAGGGAAGGCTGCTGACACCATCTCTCATTCCCCATGGTGCCAAAGCCATGACACTCCACAGACATGGTGAGGAGCAGTGATTCTTGTCTCTTCCCCAAACTCTAGCCAAAGGAGTTGGGTCCAGGTGAGGTTTACAAAGCAAGATATCAAGAGACTGATATCACAAGGCCCCAAGCAATGAACATAGTGGCCTTAATACAGAACCTGAGATCCCTCTCTGAAAGAGGAAATGACAGTGTTATTCATATATGAAGGCTACAGCCATGTCCTTGGTGCTCACGTGTGGATGAAAACATCAGCAGACCATGGAGGGAGGATGCAGAGGACCTACCTTGCTGGGCCTCCAGTAGTTCTTCCTGGCTACTCACTCTCCCTGTGTTTCCTGCTCACTCTTTTCCTCCCTGAAACCCTGAGAGCATCCACAGTTACTTCCTTATAAAGTTTATGTAAAGTTCCTCAAAGAATATGGCCATTTTCCATTGGGGGAACATAATGTTTATAAATATATCACATGGATTGGCTTCTACCCTTTTCCATTTGTACCAGATGCCCAAAGCTATGTTCCTATTATTTTCTATCATCTATAAATAATCATATTGGCCATTTTCTGTCATTTACTGAATGAGGAAAAAACCCTCCTGAGAGCCACTTTTACATCCTTGTTGCGCAGAGTGTAGATGAGCGGGTTCAAGGTGGGGCTGACCGCCGTGTACATGATGGCAGCCACCTTAACATTTCCCACAGAGGAGCCAGACCCTGGGAGGATGTAGGTGTAGATGACAGTGGAGAAGTATAGAAAGACGACCAGGAGGTGGGAGGAGCAGGTGGAGAAGGCCCTGTACTTGCCCTCAGCCAAGCGGATGTGTAGAATGCTGGCAATGATGAAGGTGTAGGACAACATGGTTAGAAGAAAGGTGACCACCCCAAAGAATATGTCTGCAAAGACATCCATCATGTCGTTCAGATAGGTTGGGCTACAGGCGAGCAGCAGCAATGTGGGGATTTCACACAGGAAGTGATGGATCTTATTGGGGCCACAGAACATTAGCCGTGTCATTAGGCCAGTGTTCACAGAGGTGTTGATCCCACTGACAGCCCACACGTTGCCTGCCAGCAGAATACAGAGGGGCCTGCTCATCAGTGTGTGATAGTGTAGAGGCTGGCAGATGGCCACATAGTGGTCATAAGCCATGACTGAGAGCAGCAGCAGCTCAGCCCCCAGATTCCATGTCAGGAAGAAGAGCTGGGTCATGCAGCCCTCTAGGAGATGGTGTTGCCCTCTCCCATCAGGTTCTCCAGCAATTTGGGGAGAACAGTAGATGTGCAGATGATGTCTATGATGGCCAGATTGGTGAGAAAGAAGTACATCGGGGTATGGAGGCCTGGGTTCAGGCAGATGGCCATGACAATGAGGCTGTTCCCAGCAAGAGCAGTCAAGTAAAGGAGAAGGAAGAGAGCAATGAAGAAACCCTGAAGATGGGGGTTTTCTGAAAAGCCCTGCAGGACAAACTCCACCACAGCTGTGTGGTTGGTTGCTGCCATTGAGTAGGGGTGTCTCCAGGTTCCAGGGAAGCAGCCAGCACCTGGTAGAGGAAGGCACAATGATGGGGTGGGTGATGGGTCCTCTCTGTACTCAGGTCCTGCTAAGACACTACAGGATGTGTGTGGTAGTGGCTTTGCTCTAGGAAGCACATGCCTATGATGTTAATGTAGGTCTATGCACTAAGGGAGACAATCCAAGGAATAACTCTCCCCTCTGCACTCATCCCAATTCCCAGAACCCTTCCCAGCACTCGAAACCACCTGCCATTACAGCCTCTGCTTCTGGGTGGTGGCTGGGGCAGCAGAGCTCAGTAGTTTATTTAGAAAGTGCAGCCTGTGCTCCCTTTAATTGTGACTATTTCCTACTTTAAACTGACACATGTAAGTGGCTTGGAGATGGTTCATGGAGCTCAGAAGCCACAGATGCCCAGATGGACAGGTCAGGGCACTCCAGACCTTGTGCTCCCAAAGAGGAAAACCATCTCAGCTGGGGATGGGGCAGTTGCACACAACACATTTTCCCAAACACAGGATGGAATTCTCACCCTCAGAAAGGGCAAGGTGGCCAGGACTGATGGGCTCAAGTGGGGATTTAAGGTGATCTGATGGGTCAACTACTCGGGGTGCACCCAGGGAAGTGGTCCGTAGCACCAGAGCAGTCTGAGTCTTGGGGTGAAGCCATCATGCTTGGAGCAGGTGGGGTCACCGTCAGAGTTCATGCATTGACCTACTCTCAGGATTTTCAGTCAAAACCATGACTGCCCCAACCTGTCCTCTCCACTCCGTGCTGCTCCCCAGAATTAGGAGGGCCTGGACTGTGGCAACCAGGACTGTATCTGAGCAGCTACATGCAGGAACCTGACTCCAGGCTCAAACCCCATCCAGGTTCTCCTAGGTTAAGTGGGAACCCTATCAAACTGTATCAAGGGCAAGGATGCAGGGAAGAAAGGAACAGACCTGCACAGAGCCCCCAGGGCCTCCTGCAATGCACCCACCCATCTCAAGGCCTGTGACACCCTAACCTGCATCTCAACACTGACCCTCGCCCCTTAGACAGAACCAGGCAATGGTCAGACAAGGAGATATCTTTCTGAAGCTCCACTTGCCTGCCAAGGAGCTGCTGATCTATCTCCCCAAGGTGAATGCCTCCCTCCACCCCCCTGATTGCTGCACACCCCAGGCCCAGACAGCCCAGGGAGAGGGAAGTTTCCAGCACCTGCCCTGGGAGCTTCTCCTGGGTAAGGAGGTCCTGAGAACAAGAATCTGTCAATATGTGTGTCCCATTCAGAGGGCTGGTCTCTCCCCAGTGTCCCATGAACAGAGATGTTGCAGATTCGCAGAAATATGCACCTGGCCTTGGATACCCAGAGGACAGAACTCAGGAACAGGTGTGCTGGGGTCCTTGACAGTGCTGACTGTGACTTGCTCATTCCCTGCGCCTTGTTTGCCCCCACCTTTGCAAGGGCCGAAGAGTGCACAGGCTGTTGACTGGAGCCCAAGCTGTGTTCCTGCAGAACTGGGGTCCTCAGCAGGACAGAGTGGGCGCTCCGCACTCCAGGGGTCTCACCTCCGAGGGTCACACAGGGACCATGCAGCGACCACTGCCCACACCCGTTTCTCCCCTATGCACGCGACTGTCCCGGAGCAAGCACAGGTGACCAAGCCCTCCTCTGGCCCCTGCAGACCAAGTCCACGCTGACGTCTAGGGTGCACTCTGCCTGCGCATCTGCACGTTCACCGCGGGGCCTCCCGCCCCAGATTCACAGGGAGCTGGGTCGCCACCTCCAGCTCCTGAAGCCAGAGCAGCTCTTTTCAAAGACCTTGACCTATTCTGGAGGTGAAACCACAGTGCCTGTTGCCCTCTTACTGATCAGTCTCATGCGTGGGGCTGCTGGCAGCAGAGTCCAGGAGCTCAGAGAGTCTTGGGGCTCCACAGAGTTTCACTAAAATAGTAAAAGACAAGAAGGACACGAAAGCAGGGGCATGTTTTCCACAGTAAAACTGTCTATTCAGAAACACTGAAAACAAAATTAGGAAGATAGTTCAAGAGCAAACTCAAGGGGTAGACGCAGTTATTGATAATATACTCCCTGTCCATAAAAGGGAAGTATCTCCAGTCACTTGCTATCTAAATAGATATTCACATTTCATGAGAGATAAACAATATCCTTACCTTGATGAAAGGGGATTGGAAAATTGGGATTAAAAGCTCTGAATCCTTTCATCTGCTGCCTCCTTTGTTTGCTGCTGTCCTTTAAAGGAGCCCAAGTGCCCAGGGTGGACACAGGGTCGCTGGGGAACCTGGATGGCTGAGGAGCAGGAGCAGCCCTCAGGGAGCAATTACCCCAGCTGGAGGTAATCAAGGCCCTGTGGGCACAGTATCCAGGGTGTGGGGGTAGGGTCAGGACCTGAGGGGGGACAGGGCAGACCCCCAAGGGAAAATGCCCTTCTCATCACAATTGATCAAGGTGCATGCTCTCAGCAGGCTGACCACTGAAGAAGCTACAGGTAAGATGGGATTGTTTAGCTATTTAGGGTCCCCACCCCTCAGCAGGGTCAGTCCCGGCTCTGGGCCAGGCAGCCACCAGCCCCCAGGATGTTCAGAGGGACAGATGTGGAGCAGGTGCAGTGCTGCGGCCTGAGTGACCATGTAGAGAGCTCTTCACAGCCTGATGCCTCCCCCGCATGATCAGCAAGTTCATAACTGATCAGTAAGGACCTGCTGGTGGTCTCCTTACATGTGCCTAGGATATGGAACTAGAAGGATAATATAGAGTTGGAAAACCCAGCAATGTATCTTAGAAGCCAGCTTCAGAAAACATGACATGCCAACACTCATCATAACAAAAAAGAGAAGCCTGTTAATAATGTAAGTAGTTCTTAACTCTGCAAAAGCAAAACCATAGTCCCTATAATTTTCAAAATGCCTTAGCATTCTTGAACTCCATCACTCAATGTATATTTTTAATTTCAGATCAACTGCTAAATTTTTCATATGATAGGTGATGCAATATAATTTCAACAGCACAAGAAGGTAAACAATTTTATAATTTAATATAATTGAACTCTAATCTTCAACTACATCTGTATTTCCTGATTGAACACTCTACTCTCTGAAGGATGTGTTGATTTATGAAATAATCAGCGATGAAGGTCCCTGCCACCCTGACACCAGGTTATCATGAACCCCGACAGGCAACCATCACTATGCCCTATAAACCTCATTATCTGTAGGAATTTTTTCATAACCTTTGTAGACCCTGGTAGATGCACATAGTTGTCCTGGGGCTGGAAGGACCCTCACACAGTGTAATGGTTTCTCTCCTCTAGATGGTTCGGGCCTGCCAGGAGCAGGCCCAGCCCAAAGAGCAGAGCTCAGCCTGGAGCTTCCTTGTCCACATTCGGCCAGCAGAGACTACAATGAGGGGACCCTGTGCTCAGACCCTGTGCTCCATTTTCCTGGAGAGGAGACTAGCAAAAGGGACTCTGGTCCAGGAGGGAGACGAGCTGCCCAATGTCAGGAAGAGGATGGAATTCTCCCTTGAGAAAGGCCATTTATGAGGCAGGGGTGGGTCTCTGCCTTTGTCTCCCCAGCTCTCCTATGTGAAAAGCACCCTGGCGGGGGGTTATTTCTGCTTTTAGTTGCCTTTGAGTACAGAAGAGGCTGACCATGTGGGAAGTGCTACTCTCTGCTAGGGGGGAGCAGTGGGGACACTCTATGTGGTCCAGGATTTCTGGAGGGCAGGAGAGCAGGGGCAGGGTCTCTACTGGAGATTACACCAGGTGGGGGCATTAAAACCCCCAAGGCCAACATGTCCATCTGGAGACAGAGATGGAGGAAGAGGCAGTGTGATAGTCAATGAAAGGATAAGGACATCCCTCTGGCTCCCTTCCAGTTGGCAGGTGCTTGGAGAGAATGCTTGGATGGGGGAAGGCTCCTCCTTGGGCTTGTCTCAGATTTTGGTCTCTGCCTGAGAAGTTTCTGTAGGGGTCTCCCCACATGGTCCAACCTGAAAAATGATGTGTGATGTACAAGGCTTGGTAAGAGGAGATGAGGAAAAGGGGCAGGTAGGGAGGGTGTTTTGGTTTGCTAAATGCTGCTGGAATGCAATATACTAGAAATGAATGGCTTTTATAAAGGAAGTTTATTAAGTTACAAGTTCATAGTTCTAAGGTCATAAAAATATGCAAACTAAGGTATCCAGAGAAAAATACCTTGATTCAAGGAAGGGCAGATGAGTTTGGGGTATCAGGTTGGTATCTGCTAGATTTCTCTCCCAGCTTCTCATTTCAAAATGGCTTCTCCAAGGGCATTTTGTCTCTGCATCTCCAAACATCTCTGTCTGTCAGCTCTGAAGCTTTTCCCCAAATGGTTTCCTCTTAAAAGACTCCAGTAAGCGACCCACCCTGAATGGGGGAAGACACAGCCTCATGGAAACCACCTAATCAAAAGGTCCCACCCACAATTGGGTGTGTCACATCTCCATGGAAGCAACTTAATAAAAAAGATCCCGCATAACAATATTGGATCAGGATTAAAGAACATGGCTTTTTCTGGGGTACACAACAGTTTCAAGCTGGCACAGAAGGGCACAGTGAGAATTGCCTGTCCCTACCCCACTGACATGAGGATTCAGACCACCTAGTTGAACATTGAGGACCAAAACGTCCTTCACAGATGGGCGCTGGAACTGAGTTCCCAAGTTCTGGTAGAAGAGGTTGGTTTCAATTGGGCCACATTATGTACCTGCCACCTGACACATGGGGTTTACAATAATTAAAAAGGAATGAAGTTGTTCTTTTCTCATTCCCCTTCCCTGGGTCTGTGCCAATGTTTACATGCAGCTCTATGTCACTTTTTTTTAATTAATTAAAAAAATTAACTAACACAACATTTAGAAATCATTACATTTTACATATGCAATCAGTAATTCTTTATATCATCACATAGATGTATGATCATCATTTCTTAGCACATTTGCATCAATTTAGAAAAAGAAATAGCAAGACAACAGAAAAAGAAATAAAATGATAATATAGAGAAAAAATAAAAATAAAAATACAAAAAATATATTTAAAAAGACTATAGCTCAGATGCAGTTTCATTCAGTGTTTTAACATAATTACATTACAATTCGGTAGTATTGTGCTGTCCATTTTTGAGTTTTTGTGTCCAGTCCTGTTGCACAGTCTGTATCCCTTTAGGTCCAATTACCCATTATCTTACCCTATTTCTAACTCCTGCTGGTCTCTATTACCAGTGACATATTCCAAGTTTATTCTCGAATGTCGGTTCACATCAGTGGGGCCATACAGTATTTGTCCTTTAGTTTTTGACTAGTCTCACTCAGCATAATGTTCTCTAGGTCCATCCATGTTATTACATGCTTCATAAGTTTATTCTGTCTTAAAACTGCATAATATTCCATCGTATGTATATACCACAGTTTGTTTAGTCACTCGTCTGTTGATGGACATTTTGGCTGTTTCCATCTCTTTGCAATTGTAAATAACGCTGCTATAAACATTGGTGTGCAAATGTCCGTTTGTGTCTTTGACCTTAAGTCCTTTGAGTAGATACCTAGCAATGGTATTGGTGGATCATATGGCAATTCTATATTCAGCTTTTTGAGGAACCGCCAAACTGCCTTCCACAGGGGTTGCACC
Organism: Tamandua tetradactyla; assembly: GCF_023851605.1. Lineage (NCBI taxonomy): Eukaryota > Metazoa > Chordata > Mammalia > Pilosa > Myrmecophagidae > Tamandua > Tamandua tetradactyla. The sequence goes on along the minus strand of NC_135339.1, from coordinate 96,489,810 downwards.
ATTTGACATTCCCACCAATAGTGGATAAGTGTGCCTCTTTCTCCCCATCCTCTCCAGCACTTGTCATTTTTTGTTTTGTTGATAATGGCCATTCTGGTGGGTGTGAGATGATATCTCATTGTGGTTTTGATTTGCATTTCTCTAATGGCCAGGGACATTGAGCATCTCTTCATGTGCCTTTTGGCCATTTGTATTTCCTCTTCTGAGAGGTGTCTGTTCAAGTCTTTTTCCCATTTTATAATTGGGTTGGCTGTCTTTTTGTTGTTGAGTTGAACAATCTCTATAAATTCTGGATACTAGACCTTTATCTGATATGTTGTTTCCAAATATTATCTCCCATTGTGTAGGCTGTCTTTCTACTTTCTTGATGAAGTTCTTTGATGCACAAAAGTGTTTAATTTTGAGGAGCTCCCATTTATTTCTTTCTTTCTTCATTGCTCTTGCTTTAGGTTTAAGGTACATAAAACTGCCTCCAATTGTAAGATTCATAAGATATCTCCCTACCTTTTCCTCTACCTGTTTTATGGCCTTAGACCTAATGTTTAGATCTTTGATCCATTTTAAGTTAACTTTTGTATAGGGTGTGAGATACGGGTCCTCTTTCATTCTTTTGCATATGGATATCCAGTTCTCTAGGCACCATTTATTGAAGAGACTGTTCTGTCCCAGGTGAGTTGGCTTGACTGCCTTATCAAAGATCAAATGTCCATAGATGAGAGGGTTTATATCTGAGCACTCTATTTGATTCCATTGGTCGATAAATCCATCTTTATGCCAATACCATGCTGTTTTGACCACTGTGGCTTCATAATATGCCTTAAAGTCCAGCAGCGTGAGACCTCCAACTTCGTTTTTTTTCCTCAAGATACTTTTAGCAATTCGGGGCACCCTGCCCTTCCAGGTAAATTTGCTTATTGGTTTTTCTATTTCTGAAAAATAACTTGTTGGAATTTTTATTGTTATTGCATTGAATCTGTAAATCAATTTAGGTAGGATTGACATCTTAACTATATTTAGTCTTCCAATCCATGAACACGGTATGCCCTTCCTTCTATTTAGGTCTTCTGTGATTTATTTTAAGTTTTTTTAGTTGTCTTTGTATAGGTTTTTTGTCTCTTTAGTTAAGTTAATTCCTAAGTATTTTATTCTTTTAGTTGCAATTGTAAATGGAATTCGTTTCTTGATTTCCCCCTCAGCTTGTTCATTGCTAGTGTATAGAAACACTACAGATTTTTGAATGTTGATCTTGTAACCTGCTACTTTGCTGTACTCATTTATTAGCTCTAGTAGTTTTGGTGTGGATTTTTCAGGGTTTTCGATGTATAGTATCATATCGTCTGCAAACAGTGATAGTTTTACTTCTTCCTTTCCAATTTTGATGCCTTGCATTTCTTTTTCTTGTCTAATTGCTCTGGCTAGAACCTCCAACACTATGTTGAATAATAGTGGTGATAATGGGCATCCTTGTCTTGTTCCTGATCTTAGGGGGAAAGTTTTCAATTTTTCCCCATTGAGGATGATATTAGCTGTGGGTTTTTCATATATTCCCTCTATCATTTTAAGGAAGTTCCCTTGTATTCCTATCCTTTGAAGTGTTTTCAATAGGAAAGGATGTTGAATCTTGTCAAATGCCTTCTCTGCATCAATTGAGATGATCATGTGATTTTTCTGCTTTGATTTGTTGATATGGTGTATTACATTAATTGATTTTCTTATGTTGAACCATCCTTGCATACCTGGGATGAATCCTACTTGGTCTTGATGTATAATTCTATTAATGTGTTGCTGGATTCGATTTGCTAGAATTCTGTTGAGGATTTTTGCATCTATATTCATTAGAGAGATTGGTCTGTAGTTTTCTTTTTTTGTAATATCTTTGCCTGGTTTTTGTATGAGGGTGATATTGGCTTCATAGAATGAATTAGGTAGCTTTCCCTCCACTTCAGTTTTTTTGAAGAGTTTGAGCAGAGTTGGTACTAATTCTTTCTGGAATGTTTGGAAGAATTCACATGTGAAGCCATCTGGTCCTGGACTTTTCTTTTTGGGAAGCTTTTGAATGACTGATTCAATTTCTTTACTTGTGATTGGTTTGTTGAGGTCATCTGTTTCTTCTTGAGTCAAAGTTGGTTGTTCATGCCTTTCTAGGAACTTGTCCATTTCATCTACATTGTTGTATTTATTAGCGTAAAGTTGTTCATAGTATCCTGTTATTACCTCCTTTATTTCTGTGAGGTGAGTGGTTATGTCTCCTCTTCCATTTCTGATCTTATTTATTTGCATCCTCTCTCTTCTTCTTTTTGTCAGTCTTGCTAAGGGCTCATCAATCTTATTGATTTTCTCATACAACCAACTTCTGGTCTTATTGATTTTCTCTATTGTTTTCATGTTTTCAATTTCATTTATTTCTGCTCTAATCTTTGTTATTTCTTTCCTTTTGCTTGCTTTGGGGTTAGTTTGCTGTTCTTTCTCCAGTTCTTCCAAGTGGACGGTTAATTCCTGAATTTTTGCCCTTACTTCTTTTCTGATATAGGCATTTAGGGCAATAAATTTCCCTCTTAGCACTGCCTTTGCTACGTCCCATAGGTTTTGATATGTTGTGTTTTCATTTTCATTCACTTCGAGCTATTTACTGATTTCTCTTGTAATTTCTTCCTTGACCCACTGGTTGTTTAAGAGTGTGTTGTTGAGCCTCCACGTATTTGTGAATTTTCTGGCACTCTGCCTATTATTGATTTCCAACTTCATTCCTTTATGATCCGAGAAAGTGTTGTGTATGATTTCAATCTTCTTAAATTTGTTGAGACTTGCTTTGTGACCCAGCATATGGTCTATCTTTGAGAATGATCCATGAGCACTTGAGAAAAAGGTGTATCCTGATGTTGTGGGGTGTAATGTCCTATAAATGTCTGTTAAGTCTAGCTCATTCATTGTAATATTCAAATAATCAGTTTCTTTATAGATCCTCTGTCTAAATGTTCTGTCCATTGATGAGAGTGGCTAATTGAAGTCTCCAACTATTATGGTAGATGTGTCTATTTCCCTTTTCAATAATTGCAGTGTATTCCTCACGTATTTTGGGGCATTCTGATTCGGTGCATAAATATTTATGATTGTTATGTCTTCTTGTTTAATTGTTCCTTTTATTAGTAGATAGTACCCTTCTTTGTCTCTGTTCACTGTTTTACATTTGAAGTCTAATTTGTTGGATATTAGTATAGCTACTCCTGCTCTTTTCTGGTTGTTATTTGCATGAAATATCTTTTCCCAACCTTTCACTTTCAGCTTATGTTTATCTTTGGGTCTAAGATGTGTTTCCTGTGGACAGCATATAGAAGGATCTTGTTTTTTAATCCATTCTGTTGGTCTATGTCTTTTGATTGGGGAATTCAGTCCACCAACTTTTAGTGTTATTACCGTTTGGGTAATACTTTCCTCTACCATTTTGCCTTTTGTATTATATATATCATATCTGATTTTCCTTCTTTCTACACTCTTCTCCATACCTCTCTCTTCTGTCTTTTCATATCTGACTCTAGTGCTCCCTTTAGTATTTCTTGCAGAGCTGGTCTCTTGGTCACAAATTCTCTCAGTGACTTTTGTCTGAAAATGTTTTAATTTCTCCCTCATTTTTGAAGGACAATTTTGCTGGATATAGAAGTCTTGGTTGGCAGTTTTTCTCTTTAGTAATTTAAATATATCATCCCACTGTCTTCTTGCTTCCATGGTTTCTGCTGAGAAATAAACATATAGTCTTATTGGGTTTCCCTTGTATGTGATGGATTGTTTTTCTCTTGCTGCTTTCAAGACCCTCTCTTTCTCTTTGACCTCTGACATTCTAACTAGTAAGTGTCTTGGAGAACGCCTATTTGGATCTATTCTCTTTGGGGTGCACTGCACTTCTTGGATCTGTAATTTTAGGTCTTTCATAAGAGTTGGGAAATTTTCAGTGATAATTTCTTCCATTAGTTTTTCTCCTCCTTTTCCCTTCTCTTCTCCTTCTGGGACACCCACAACACGTATATTTGTGCGCTTCATATTATCATTCAATTCCCTGATCCCCTGCTCGAATTTTTCCATTCTTTTCCCTATAGTTTCTGTTTCTTTTTGGATTTCAGATGTTCCATCCTCCAGTTCACTAATTCTAACCTCTGTCTCTTGAAATCTACCATTGTAGGTTTCCATTGTTTTTTTCATCTCTTCTACTGTATCTTTCATTCCCATAAGTTCTGTGATTTGTTTTTTCAGACTTTCCATTTCTTCTTTTTGTTCATCCCATGCCTTCTTCATGTCCTCCCTCAATTTATTGATTTGGTTTTTGAACAGGTTTTCCATTTCTGTTCGTATATTCATAATTAGTTGTCTCAGCTCCTGTATCTCATTTGAGCTATTGGTTTGTTCCTTTGACTGGGCCATATCTTCAATTTTCCTGGTGTGATTTGTTATTTTTTGCTGGTGTCTGGGCATTTAATCAGATTTCCCTGAGTGTGGGACCCAGCAGGTTGGAAGACTTTCCTGTGAAGTCTCTGGGCTCTGTTTTTCTTATCCTGCCCAGTATGTGGTGCTTGTCTGTCTGTGGGTCCCACCAGCAAAAGATGTTGTGGCTCCTTTAACTATGGAAGACTCTTGTTGCTGGGTGTGTGGTGGAGACAGAGGAAAGTTTGTAGGTTGGTTTTTTTTTTTTTTTTTTTTTTTTAAAGGAAAGACAGAGAGAAGGAAGGAAGGATAGAAGGAAGGAAGGAAGGAAGAAAGGGAAACATTTTTAAACATTTTCTTGTTTTATTGTATTCTGTTTCTCCGTTTTTGTTACATGGGCTGGGGCCGGGAATCGAACCGAGGTCCTCCGGCATAGCAGGCAAGCACTTTGCCCGCTGAGCCACCGCGGCCCGCCTGTAGGTTGGTTTTAATAGCTTCAAATTGTGAAGTCCTGGGATCTGAATTCCTTGAGAGAGGGATTCCACCTGAGTTGCATTTCACCCCTCCCGCGGGGAAGGTTCAGGTGGTAGAGAGCCCTGAAAGCCGCCTGTTTCTGCGTTCGGGGTAGTTGCAACCTGTGTAATCCCAGCACTGAGCCCAGAGAACCAAGCCTCCGTAGAAACAGCCACAGAAGGCTTTGTTTCACCCCCTTTCCTGTTTTTCAGTTAGCCCAATAGGCAACTTCTGCCTTGATCCGTTTTACCTGAGCTGAGGGCCTATTTTCAGTAGTCAGAAGTTGTTCATTAATGCCACTATTTGTGTTAGGTTGGGCTCAGTCTCTACTACTGTTGGAGACTCTTTCCTTTCCCTCTGGGAAGTTGCCTGTGGGGGAGGGGTGCCCGGAAAGCCGTGTGTGTGGGAGGGGCTCTGGTCACTGGCCGCCGCGGCTTGAGGAACCACCGATCCGAGGCTCCCAGCTGGCCTGGGAAGGCACACGTGGGGGAGGGGCGATGGCCGCTGCGGCTTGGGGAACTGCTGATCCAAAGTTCCCAGCTGACCCGAGAAGGAGGGAGGGAGGGGCTCCAGCCACCAGCCACTGCAGTCCAGGTAAGCGCGCTGCTCAGGGGCCTCACCACAGTGGAGTCTCCCAGCCAGTCCAGTAATCCCAGACTGGGGTACACTGTGCATCTGGTTTCTGTCACGGCACCGGGAGCTGTTCTGTACTGTTTCTAGTCATCTAGTAGTTGTTCTGGAGGAGGAACTAAGACGCGTGCACCTTACTAAGCCACCATCTTCTCCAGAAGTCCTCTATGTCATGTTTTAACCACATTACCTGACTGCACAGCACTTTCCCAAATTCTTCTCATGGGCTCAGTGCCCTCTGTGTCCAGCCCTTAGGAAGGCTGAGATCTGTACTAGTGGAAGACTCCACCTCTGATATTCTGCTTCTACTATGGGACCTGAGGATGCTCTAAAAACTTGCTTTTCAATTCCAGACCACCTGACATCCTTTACCTGGTGGTAGGCATTTGGGATGGAGCCATCAATCTTCTAAACTTGGCCCAAGCTCTATCCACAGGTGAGTCTTGTCTTGCACCCTGAGTTCTGCCTCCCTAGAACCTGCTCCTTGTCACATTGTTCTTCGATTCTTTTAGCCCCCTCCACAACCTCTGCTTACCATCCCATCCCACACCTGTCCTGGGAAGATTAATCCATGTCCACAAACGTATAGAATCTGTTTTGAGTTTTGTTTCACCTGATTTTTGGCACCCTTTGGAGTATTATGGATTCAATTGGACTTAAAACAGCTTAATTGTGCCCATTTTCTACTTGCTCCAGATTTGCTGAGCTGCTTTAATCAGGGTTTGAGAAACTGTCTTCATTCTATGAATCCTTATGATGTCCCTGTGATATGCCATACAGACTTCAGACCCTGGGTAGACAGTGGTGAAGGCAGAAGGAAACTTCCATTCCAGAAGGTTGAAAGCCCCAACATTCCCAACGAGAACATCCTCAGAATCACCATGATCAGCCATTTCCTGTAGACCTCCAACCTGCCAGGACACACAAGCTCATCATTTCATGTTTCTTTGTTTTATCAATAAAGAAATTGAGAGGAATGGAAGCCACACATTTGCTCAATTATTCAGTATTGATAAATGGCACTGACAGTACTCAGACTGGGTTCTGGTTTTATAACCACAACTTTAACTATGTAAGGCTCCATTGTTGTCAAATCCAATGGCATTGAGGGAGTAATAGGAAATAGAAAACAAGTGTTGGAGACTTCCATACCCCATCAAAAAACTCAGAGTTTTGAGAGAAGGTGGCAGAGTAGGAAGCTCCATGGATCAGTCTCTCCACCAAAACAACTATTTAATTGGCAGGGACTATCTGAATCAACTATTTTGGAACTTTGAGGTCTAGTGGAACACTTTGTAGCATCCAGGGAAGAACGGACAGAATAGTCTGGTAAATTTCAGTAAATATCTGTGAATTTCACCCTCTTTGCAGTGATTATGTCCTCTATTCCTCAGCCATCTGGCAGGCAGCTGTGGGGCTGAACTCCAGGTTTCTGGTTCAGTTTTATAGTGCTGAGGTAGACTATAATGAATTATACAATAAAATGTGGTGGAGGGTTGGGTGTGTGTGTGTAGTCTGATTAACATCATACTTTGGATCACCTCCTTCAGATTGCTGGGTGGAGCCAGCTCTGAGCTCAGACACTTTTCCAACCCCTTCTTTGGGTAGAGAAGCAGAAAAGTCTTAAAGAAGCAGTACAATGTTTTATCCTTTTCTCTTTATGTTACCCCATTGGGAACAAAAATAATTTGAAAATGTCCCCACAAATTGATGGCTCCATCCTTAAGCAACCAGAAAAAAGGTAGTGATCCAGAAAAGTAGAAGAATTAGATTTCCACAGAAGTAACATAATATTCTGAATGTTCAGTCCTCAAAAAAAAAAAATTGCAAAACACACAGTGAGACAAAACAGTCTAAACCATTCACAAGAAAAACATTTTGCCAGAAACCCTCCATGAGAAGACTTATACACTGGAAATATATCTTCCATGAACTAAAGGAACCCATATAAAAGGAACCAATAGAAATTAGGGAAATATGGTCTCAACCAAGTAAAGAAATTTCAGTTACAAAAAATAAAAGAAACTAAGCAGAAATTTTGGAGTGGCAAAGTAGAATAATTGAAGTGAAACACTCATTGGTTAGATTCAACAGAGGTTTGAACCTGCAGAAGAAACATGCAGTGAATTTACAGACAAAACAATTGAAATTATCCAATGTGGAGAAGCAGACAGAAAAAATGAAGCATATGAACAGAGCCTGAGAGACCTGTGGGACACCATCAAGCATACCAATTATTCTAGTTTGCTAGCTGCCATAATGCAATATACCAGAAACGAAATGGCTTTTGAAAAGGAGAATTTAATAAGTTGCTAGTTTATAGTTCTAAGGCTGAGAAAATGTCCCAATTAAAACAAATCTATAGAAATGTCCAATCAAAGGCATCCAGGAAAGATACCTTGGTTCAAGAAAGCCAATGAAGTTCAAGGTTTCTCTCTCTCATGTAAGAAGCCACATGGCAAACACAGTCAGGGCTTCTCTCTCAGCTGGAAGGGCACATGGTGAACACAGCATCATCTGCTAACTTTCTCTCTTAGCTTTTGGTTTCATGAAGCTCCTCAGGAGGCATTTTCCTTCTTCATCTCCAAAGGTCACTGGCTCATGGACTCTCTGCTTCATGGTACTGCAGCATTCTCTGCTCTTTCCAAATCTCTCATTCTCCAAAATGTTTCCTCTTTTATAGGACTTCCATAAACCAGTCAAAACCCACACAAATGGGTGGAGACACATCTCCCTTAATCCATCTTAACAACCACTCTTGGTTAGGTTACATCTCCAGGGAGGTGATCTGATTACATACAGTATTGAATAGGGATTATTCTGCCTCTATGAAATGGAATTTTGATTAAAACATGGCTTTTCTGGGGTACATACATCCTTTCAAACCAGCACACCAATATACACAACATTGGAGTCCCAAAAGTGCAATAGGGAGCAAAAGGTGTACAAAAAGCATTTCAAATAATAATGGGTAAAACTCCTAAATCTGGTGAAAGACATTAATCTACACAACTGGGAATTTCAATAGTCTCCATTCAGCAGAGACTATAAGAGATCTACTCCAAGACACATTTGAGTTATATTATCAAAATCCAAATACAAAGAGATGATTTTGAAAACACCAAGAGAGAATTGGCTTGTGTATTACAAGGTTCCCCAATAAGAAAAACAGCAGATCTCATCAGAAACCATGGAGGCCAGAGATAGTGGGATGGCATAAAGTCCTTAAAGAAAAAACAACTGTTAACCAAGAAGCCTATATACTGTAAAATAATCTTGCAAAAATCAAGGAGATATCAAAACATTTACAGGTTAACAATAGCTGAAATAATTCATTACCAGAAGATCTGCTCTATAAAAAATGCTAAAGGGAGCCCTTCAGACTGAAATAATAGGACACTAGACAGTAAATCAATGCCATAAGAAGCCATAAAGAACTTTGGGAAAGGTCATCATACAATTAAATATAAAATCCTGTATTATTGAACTTTTGGCTAGTAATTGCTTTTTACCCCATATGATTTAATAGGTAACTATGTAAAATAACATTTTAAATCAAAATTAATAAATAACAATGATAAAGATGCTATCTGAGATTATAATAATTAAAGGGGGAGGGATGAAATATGCATAGGTTTGTACATAACTGAAACTGTTAGTAATAGTTGGACTAAGTTGTTCTCTGTTTAATATGTTAATTGTAATTGAAAAAGTAAGCCCTGGGAAAATGTCAAAATATATAGGGAAAAAGAAAATGCAAGAGAATAAAAATGATACACTATAAAAAAGCAATTAAATGCAAAAAATGGCAGTAATTGAGGAACAAAACATACAAGACACAGAAAACAAACAGCTATATTGCAGAAGTTAATCTTTCCTTCTCCATTATTACTTTAAATTTCAGTGCATTAAATCCCATAAATGGCAGAGTTTGGTGAATTGATTGAAAAAAGCATAATCTATCTATATGCTTTATACAAGAATCTCACTTGTGAAAAGAAACCAAGAATCTGAAAGTGCAAGTGTAGAAAAGATATTCCTTGTAAATGGTAACCAAAAGAGAGCCAGAGTGGCTGTATGATTGTCAGACAAATTAGACTTCAGATCATAAAAGATTACAAGTAACAAACAAGGATATTTATATTGATGCAAGTTTCAGTCCATCAAAGATATAGGGATTATAAACATATATGCACCCAACAGGCCCCTAAGATATATTTTTTTAAATGTCAGAATTGAAAGGAGAAGTAAATAATTCTATAATAACAGTTGCAGACTACAGTACATACCTTTCAATATTTGAAACATCAATAATGAAACAGAGAACTTAAACATTATTAACCAAATAGACTTAATGAGCATATACTGAATACTCATCCAGCTGCAGACTACACATTCCTCTCAAGTGCACATGGATCATTTTCAAGAATAGACCATATATTATGCTTTAGATTCAGTCTTAATGATTTGCAAAATATTGAAATTAGATGAAGTATCTTATCAGACCACAGTGGAATTATGTTCATGTGAAGTCCTTGATACATGAAAGTTTTTAGCATTTTTTCTTTTTCTGTTCAAATTGTAGGTGTAAAGTCTACGAAACCATTGTCTAGCACAATGTCTTTAAGATGCTTTATTATGTCTTTTCCAAGACTTTTATAGTCATTTTTCTTATACTTTGGTCATTAATGCATTTTGAGATGATTTTTGTATGTGATAAGAGGTACGGGTCCACTTCCATTCATTTGCCTGTGGACATCCAGATTCCCATCATCATTTGTGAAGGGACTATTCTTTCCCAATTGACTAGACTCAGATCCTTGTGAAAAATCAGTTGGCCAGCCTCAGGCTTTCCTCACCTCTGTCTTTGAGATAGTGCCACCACACCTCCTGCTTGTTTTCTCAATAAGATTTCTATCTGCTTATTCTTTGGGTGGTGCCTTTGAATTCTTTCTCATGGTGTGGTGAAGAATCTGAAGGCCAAAATCCAGTATCACTTTTTGGCCAGCCAGAAGGAACTTCAGAAAGAAAAGTGCCAAGCATCTGGACTGGTGAATACCAGCAAGCTTGGCCATGTGCTTTCACTTTTTTCTTCTATCTTAGCTCACTCCTTCACTTTCCAAGAATCCAGTGGAAGCCAAATTGAGTCCTCCTGCTTGCTTCTTCTGTCTTTCTCTCTACATCACTGTCTCTGTTGCTGTTTCTCTCCCTCCCTCCCTTCAACACTTCTCCAGATTCTGTTTCCTTCCCTCTGAGGACCCAGACCCTTCTTCCAGATAAATCTTTTCCTATTTTCATCTCCTCCCCAGGAATCCTTTCCCCTGCCTCCATGAGAATATCCTTTATCTTCTAAATGGCTTTCAATGTCTTCTAAGACATTCCATCTTTTCAAATGTAAGATTCTGGGCTAAGTATTCTTGTACCATAAGGTATCATCTTTAAGATTCTAGGGAGTCAACTCTGATTTAGGATGTAATGTATTCATATTTAACCCCCCTCTAATAGTTTAAAAACACACTAAGCCACATTTTATTGTGTGACTGGCCTTTCCCAGAACATTCCTCTTTAAGGAGAACTCAGTTTCCTTATTGCATGTTCTTTCCCTCTAGCTCAATCATGGCAACACCTGGGGTGGACACCCATGAGACCCTTTCCATAGAATTTCTTTGCTAATAGAAAATCCTTTCTAGTCTTAGCATAAATCTAAGCAGTAAGTTAAAAGCACAGACACCAAGGAAGATTAGTAGGTCAGCCCGACAGCACTGGGATGGTACCAGGCTATCCATCTCCTGAGTCTTTGAACATCTTGGGGACACCTGGGGATAGGAAATGTGATCCAAAAGGCCCAAAAGATCAGCACTCAGAATGGCAGGTTGGCAACCTTGGGCACCAGACACTGGTATGGAAAGCTGTCTTTTTCTTCTCTCTCTTCCTTAAAAATACATGGTGCTTCCAGCATTCCAGCTGACAGTCCACTGGGATGCTTGCCACAAAATTGAGATGATCTTTCTACAGAACCCAAAAGGGAAAACTTAGTTCTACTACAATACGGCTTGGACACAGTATCACATGGAGGGCAGTCAATATGGATGAGTGGATAGTACACTCATCCATAACCCTATTTTACAATTAAACCTCTTTTATAAGAAGGAAGGAAAGCAGCAAAAATTTACTTATGTACAGATTTTATAACTTATATGAAGACAAACACATAAAGGGCACTTGCAGCTGACTTCCAGGAAGATGGCCAAATAGAGTGGCTTGAGATTAGCCCTGATCCATGGAAAAGTTAGAGAAAGGACAGACGGCAACTGAGGTGGTGATTCAGGAGTGTGGTTGACCTGGGAGAAACTTCTGCACCACATGGGGAAGCCCTGGTTGCAGAGACCAAAGAACTGAGAGGCAGAAAGCTGGAGCCTGGTGCAGAGGCATGGAGCTGAGGAGCCCACGGGAGCACATGGACAGGAGCCCAGAACCAGGAAGGAAGCAAGGTTGCATTGCTTGGGTGCATTACCCTCACCAGTGCAGCCCTGTGACCAGCAACTCATCCCATACCCTATACACCTGAACCCTGTCACCCACTCCCTTTTCCCATGCTCCAGGCACCCCCACCCCACCAGCCCCCAGTGCATGTACCTTCCCCCTACCCCCACCCCAAGTGCAGCCCAACCCACCTCTCCTGTACCCCTCCCAAGCACTACTTCCCCCACCCTGTTCTCTACAGGCTGTTGCCAGCACATAAAGGCTGCAGGCACTAATCTCCATACCTAGGCTAACCCTGCATCTCCCCACCCATAGTATTGCACAGCCTCATTCTGCCCCGCCTGAGCTCTGCGCATCCATTTACAGCACTTCCAGGCCCATGCATGTGCGCAGGCCCCCAATCATGTCATTCAACTCTGGGAACTTCACTTTACAGCAGTCCTAGAACCACATATGTGCAGGGCCCTCAGCCACACTTCCCAGCTTTGAGAAAGTGCTTACCTGTGCACCCGGTCACATCTGCCCCCAATCCATGAAGTCATAACACCAACCTGCTGCCACAGCTCTACACATGCGCACAAAAGGCCCATGCCTTACACCAGCACACACCAGGGTTATATCCCTTAGGCCAGTGTACCCAGACAGCTACCTCCTCCCTGGTTGCTGGGTGCCCACATTCACAAGCATCAGTGTAACATCCCTGACCTGCACCTATACCTGCCCTAAAGGAAAACACTGCACTGAGTGCCCTACCCCATGCCCTGCTCCCTGCTATACAACTATCCTGAAAATACAAGGTCTTAAACTACTAAAAGAATCAACTCCCAAAGTAAATCAATCAAGATATTTACATGCCACAAAGACAACAGAAGATCACTAGGCATATCACAATGCAGACAGATATAGACAACAGAAGATCACTAGGCATATCACAATGCAGACAGATATAGCACTGCTTAATGATCACATTAAAACACCAGAGGAGACATAGACATTGGAACAACTAATCAAGAATGTTCATACAACTCTACTTAATAAAATAAGTGGGATAGCAAATGACATAAAGGAGATAAAGAACACAGTAGAAGAGCATAAAGAAAAATTTGAAAAAATAAATAGAAAAATAGCAGATATCACAGAGATTAAAAATTCTGTTGACCAAATAAAAAACATACTAGAGGCACACAATACCAGATTTGAAGAGACAAAAGAAAGAATAAGTGAAATAGTCACTTATAGTGAATAGTCAGGATAACTTACTTTGAAGACTCCAAACAGCAAATGGCAAAAAAGATATTAAAAATTGAATTGGATCTCATAGAAATTATAGACAAAACAAAGTGCACAAATGTAAGAATCATTGGTGTACCAGAAGGAGAAGAGAAGAGTAAAGGGCTAGGGAAAGTTGTTGAGGATATAATGGATTAAAAACTTCCTAACCCTCACAAAGGACATAAATATACAATTCCAAGAAGCCCAATGAACTCCAAACAGAATAAACCCAAACAGGCCTTCCCGAAAGCACATACTAATCAGCCTGTCAAATGTTGAAGAGAAGCAGAAAATCCTGAAAGCAACAAGAGAAAAACAATCTACTACATACAAGCAAAATCAAATAAGAATGAGTTCAGACTACTCTAGCAATCTGGAGGTGAGAAGGCAGTGGTATGATATACTCAAGATCCAGAAAGAGAAAGATTTCCAGTCAAGAATTCTGTACCCAGCCAAATTGTCCTTCAAAATTGAAGGAGAGATTACAGTTTTCACAAAGAAGTCCTGAGAGAATTCGTCAGCAAGAGACCTGCCCTACAAGAAATACCTAAAGGAGTTCTGCTGGCTGAGAAAAAAAAGACAAAAGTGGGAGGTCTGGAGAAGGGCATAAAATTGAAGAGGGCCACTAAGGGTAATTTAAAGAATACAAAGAGAAAGAGGGAAAAGAATATATAGATCTGACAAATAAATAAAAAAGATAAGATGGCCAAGAAACACATTTTCAGTAATAACTTTGAATATTAATGGACTAAACTTACCAATTAAAAGATATAGATTGGCAGAATGGATTAAGAAACATAATCTAGCTATATGCTGCTTACAAGAGACTCAACTTAGACACAAGGATACAAATAGCTTGAATGCGAAAGGATGGAAAAAGATTTTGCATGCAAGTTGTAACCAAAAGAAAGCAGGAGTAGCTATTCTAACATTGGACAAAATAGACTTTAAATGTAAAGGCATCATAAGAGACAAAGAAGGACAATATATACTACATAAAGGGTCAATTCACCAAGAAGCTATAACAATCATAAATGTTTATGCTCCCATAATCAAAGAGATCAAAAGTACATGAGACAGACATTGGAAAAACGGAAGGGAGTGATAGATGTTACAACAATAATAGTAGGATACTTCAATACACCACTCTCCTCTATAGATAGCAGAACCAGACAGAAGATCAACATGGAGATAGAAAAGTTAAATAACTTAATAAATGAATTAGACCTAACAGACATTTATATGTCATTGCAACCCAAAGCACAAGGTTATGCATTCTTCTTTAGTGCCCATAGAACATTCTCCAGGATAGATCATATTCTGGGGCACAAAACAGATCTTTATAAATTTAAAAATATTGACATTATTCAAATCTATTCCTTTGAACACAATGGGATGAAGTTGGATCTCAATAAGCACCAAAGAACGAGAATATTCACAAATACATGGAGGTTAAATAATACACACTTAAACAACCAGTGGAACATAGAAGAAATTGCTAGAGAAATCAGTAGCTGTCTAGACATGAATGAAAATGAAAATGCACTTCTCAGAACTTATGGTATGCAGCAAACTGGGTTAAGAAGGAAATTTATTACCCTAAAGGCCTATATTAAAAAAAACAAAGATCCAAAATTGAGGACTGAACAGCACACCTGGAGGAATTTGAGAAAGAACAGCAAACTGACCCCAAAGCAAATAGAAGAAGAGATATAACAAAGATTAAAGCAGAGATAAATGAATGGGAGAACCAAAGAACAATAGAAAGAATCAATAAAACCAAAAGCTGACTCTTTGAGAAAATCAATAAAATTGATGGACCACTAGCAAGACTGACAAAGAAAAAAAGAGAGAAGATACAAATAAACAAAATCAGAAATGAGAAGGGGTATGTTACCACAGAACCTGAGGAAATAAAACATAAGAGGATACTATGACGAACTATATGCCAACAAACTAGACAATTTAGATGAAAATGGACAAATTCCTGAGACACACAAACAAGCTACAGTGACTCAGGAAGGAATAGAAGATGTCAACAAACTAATCATAAGTACAGAGATTCAATCAGCCACCCAAAATCTTCCTACAAAGAAAAACCCATGGCAAGATGGCTTCATAAGAGAATTTTTTAAAACATTCCATAAAGAAGTAACACCAATCCTGCTCAAAATTTCCCAACAAATTGGGGGAAAAGAACTCTACCTAACTCATTTTAAGAAGCTTATATTTTAATACCAAAACCAGGTAAAGATGTTATAAGAAAGGAAAACTACAGGTCAATCTCCCTAATGAACATAGATGCAAAAATCCTCAATAAAATATTAGCAAATCAAATCCAACAGCACATTAAAAGAATTATACACCACGACCAAGTGGGGTTTATACCAGGAATGCAAGCATGGTTCAACACAAGAAAATCAATTAATGTAATACAGCACATTAACAAATCGAAAAGGAAAAATCACATGATCATCTCAATAGATACTGAAAGAGCATTTGACAAAATTCAGCATCCTTTCCTGATAAAATTTCTCCAAAAGATAAGAATCAAGCATAACTGCTTCAATATGATAGGGGGAATATATGAAAAACTGATAGCCAGCATCATACCCAATGGAGAGAGACTGAAATCGTGTCCCCTAATATCAGGTACAAGACAAGGATGCTCACTGTCACCACTATTATTCAACATTGTGCTAGAAGTTTTAGCTAGAGCAATGAGGCAGGACAAAGAAATAAAAGGCATCCAAATTGGAAAGGAAGAACTAAAGCTTTCACTGTTTGCAAATGATATGATACTGCACTTGGAAGATCCTGAGAAAACTATAGCAAAGTAACTTGAGCTAATCAGCAAATTCAGCAAGGTAGTGGGATATAAAATTAATGCACAAAAATCAGTAACATCTCTGTACACAAGCAAACAGTTAGCTGAGGAGTCAGTTAAGGAAAAAATTCCATTCAAAAAGCAACTAAAAGTTTCAAACACTTAGGAATGAACTTAGTTAGGGATGTAAAGGACTTGTACATGGAAAACTACATAACATGGCTAAAAGAAATCAAAGGAAGTCTAAATAGGTGGAAAGACATTCGCTGCTCATGGATAAGAAGGCTAAATATAGTTAAGATGCCAATTCTCTCCAAATTGATCTACATATTCAACACAATACTGATCAAATTCCAACAATCTACTTTGATGATTTGAAAAAGCTAACTTCCAAATTCATCTGGGAAAGAAGGAAATCCTGAATAGCTAAAAGCATCCTAAGAAAGAAGAATGAAGTGGAGGACCAACACTCCCTGACTTTAAAACCTATTATAAAGCTACAGAGGTCAAAACAGCATGGTACCAGCACAAAGATAAAAGCATTGACCAATGGAATCAAATTGAGATGGCAAAAATATACCAACAAATCTTTGGTCAACTGATTTTTGACAAGGTCCCCAAATCTTCTGAACTGGGGCAAAATAGTCTACTAATATTTGGGCATGGAAGAACTGGATATCAATACCCAAGAGAATGAAAGAGGATCCCTATCTTACACACTGCACAAAAATTAATTCAAGCTGAATCAAACACCTAAATATAAGAACTAGCGCCATAGAGTGTCTAGAAAAAAATTGAGGGAAACATCTTCAAGACCTAGTAATAGAAGGTAGCTTCCTAAACTCTATACTCAAAACACAAGCAACAAAAGAAAAAATAGGTAAATGGAAACTCCTCAAAATCAAATGCTTCTGCCCCTCAAAAGGCATTGTCAAAAAGGTGAAGAAGCAGTCAACTCAATGGGAGAAAATATTTGGAAATCACATATTGGAAAAAGCTTTGATTTCTTGTATATACAAAGAATCATACAACTCAACAACAAAGAACAAACAACCAAATTATTAAATAGGTTAAAGATATGAATAGGCATTTTTCTGAAGAGCAAATACAGATGGCTCAAAAGCACATGAAATGGTAGGCCACAGTGACTCATCAGGTAGAGTTCTCACCTGCCATGTGGGAGACCTGGGTTCAATTCCTGGTGCATGTCCATGCAAAAATAAAAAGCACATTAAAGAGATGCTCATTTTCATTGACTATAAGGGAAATGCAGATCAAGACTACAATGAGATACCACCTCACACCAATAAGAATGACTGCTATTAAGCAAACAGGAAACTATAAATGGTGGAGAGGATGTGGAGAAACTGGGACAATTATGCACTGCTGGTGGGAATGTATAATGGTGCAGCCACTATGGAAGACTTTTTGGCAGTTCCTTACAAAGCTAAATATTGAGTTGCCCTATGACCCAGCAATAATACTACTTGGTATATACCCAGAAGAACTGAAAGCAATGACACAAACTGACATTTGCACACCAATGTTCATAGCAGCATTACTCACAATCATTAAAAGATAGAAATAAACCAAATACCCATAAACAGATGAGTGAATCAACAAAATGTGGTATATACATACAATGGAATATTATGCAGCAGTAAGACAAAATGAGGTCCTGAAGCACATGAAAAGATGGATGAACTTTGAGGACATAATACTGAGTGTAATTAGCCAGACACGAAAGGATAGGTATTGTATGATTCCACTTTTATGACCAGCATAAAGGTATAATCAGTCTTATAATACAGAATACAGACTTAGAGGCACACAGAAGCTAGAGATGGATGAACCATTAGCTAATGAGACTGAACTCCAATGTAATGGAATAGATAAGTATGAATGTGGTTCTCTAGTGGGTCTATATGTAATATTACAATATTGAAGATGAACAGAATTGAAAGGGGTTATGTAGACCTATGAGTCCCACTGATTAACATTAGAAATATGAATTAGTTCTTGCAAGAACTACTTCAAAGATATGATTCTTGTAAAAAGAGTGTTAAGACCAGGGTACAGGGGAAAAAAGCTGTTGCACACCATGAGCTATGTTCAAAAGGAAACCATCAGCACTACCACAGCAATAGCAGAGGTAAATAATGGGGGGAGGGAGAAGAGCTAAGAGGAGGTTTAAATTTCATTTTTGGTGAGGGCGTGTTTATTCATTTTCTTTCTCTTGAGAACAATGCAATTATCTAAAATTGAGGATGTTGATGGACTGTGGACTTTGGGCCCTATACATGATACCTGATGAATGCAGGTGGTTGAAGTATGTGCTGATGGAGAAATTGATTGGTGAACAATGGTGTATACTTGTGAAAAAAGCTGTGCTGCTGCAAAAGGAACAAAATCATGAGGCATGCAATGATGTGTGGATGAACAAGTGGGACATTTGATGAGACAGAGTAAGCCAGAAACAAAAGAACAAGAATGGTATTTAGAAATGGTATTTAGAAAATGTTTATAAGAAAACAGGGGCCTAGATTGTAAGCTTTTAGAGAAGACACATTAAGGCCAGAGTGGTGATTATTATTTCTGGATTTTGAGAGGCTGTTTTATATATATATATAACCTGATATTTAGAGATAAGAATGAAGTTGAACAAGTTGGGGTTAAAGTAACTCAGAACATATGGAGCCAGTTGGCAAAAGAAATAGTCAAAATATCACCATTTGATTCTCCTAATGCTTCACTTGTATGAAGCCAGGCGATGGGGGATAATGTTTTTAATACCTTTACAGAGTTTTGCGGAAATAAGAGGTATAGAGATATTGGCTGGTTGTTGCTAGATACACTGGCTACATTAAGGAGTGAAAGGGATGGGATTAAAGCTTCAAACAAGAAGCTTAAATGCCATCTGACAGATGTAGGTGTTTTTATTAGTATCCTGAAGGAAAATCGCATTTCCTGTAGCCATAGACTTGAGATGTCTGAAAATCAGACTCAGAAACTTATTGTTAGAGTAGCAACTTTGCAACATAAACTGAAATCTCAATGTTGCATGGTGACTGCCATTAAAATGAGGGCATTGATTGGAAAGAAGTGGGACCCTGAAAACAGGGATGGTGACATATAGATTGATAGTGATGTTGGGGGTGAGGTTGAAACCCTAGGTCATGCTGAGTCTTCTCTTGATAACCCTGTAATAGTCTGCCCTGAAGACATAGCCACCCCACCTCCAGCCTGCCTTGAGGAGTTGGCCACCCAACCTCCACCTGAAGGGATTAGCCCTAGAGTGATTAATCCTGTTTCACCAGATGAAACTGCAAATGAAGGCCCTGAAGCAAAGGGCTTGGAAGATATTTCTAATTCTTTTCATGACCCACCTACACCACCCCTCATTTCTTCCAGACCGATATCTAAAGTGTCAACAGGCCTCTAAAGGTGAGGTACAAAGTATCACACTTGAGGAGGTATGTTATGTTCCAAAAGAACTGTGTAAGTTTTCCAATTTATATAGACAGAAATCAGGGGAATATCTGTGGCAAAGGATTTTAAGGGTGTGGGATAATGGTGGGAGGAGAATAAGGCTAGATCAGGCTGAATTTACTGATATGGGCCAACTAAGCAGAGATTCTGCATTCAATGTTATAGCTTGAGGGGTTAGAAAAGGTATTAACAGTTTGTTTGGATGGCTGTTTAAAACATGGATCAAAAGGTGGCCAATATTACCTGAGGTTGAAATGCCAGAACTGCCCTGGCATAATGTAGATGAGGGGATCCAGAGGCTTAGAGAGATTGGAATGTTAGAGTGGATTTATCATGCAAAGCCTGCTCTTATACCCCAGGAATGTCTGGAAGATGTGCCTTTTACCAGAATAGTGAGAAATTTCTGAGACTAGCACCATCATCCCTGAATAGCTCCGTAGTTGCACTTCTCTGTAGGTCAGATGTTATTGTAGGAACTGCTGCCACTGATCTGGAATCATTAAACACAGTAGCGATGGCCAGATCCTGAGTTGGCAGAAACCAGGTGGCAACATTTAATCACCAAAGACAGGGTAGACATGGCTATTTTAATAGATAGCAAATGCAAAGCAGGTGTCAAAATTATGTGACTCGCAGAGATTTGTGACATTGGCTAGTAAATTATGGGGTACCTAGAAATACAATAGAAGGGCAGTCTACTAAATTCTTGTTCATGCTGTGTAAACAAAAGAGTTTTAGATCAAGTGAACAGAAGTCTAACCTGAATTTAAAAACACAGAGTCATGGCCCCTTAATCAATTTCCAGATCTGAGACAGTTGACAGACTCAGAGCCCCTTGAATGAAGGGGAGGTCAGGTCCTTTTGGGGGAGAACCCTGTTATACTGCCACAAATTTATACTGTTAATCTTCCTCCAAGCCTTCCCCAAGGAGACCGATGGCCTTTTACCAGGGTAACTGTGCACTGGGGAAAAGGAAATGATCAGATATTTCAGGGATTATCAGACACAGGTTCAGAAGTGACATTAATTCCAGGGGACCCAAAATATCACTCTGGTCCATCAGTCAGAGTGGGGGCTTATGGAGGCCAGGTGATCGATGGAGTTTTAGCTCAGGTCCATCACACAGTCGGTTGAGTGGGCCCCTGGACCCATTCTGTAGTTATTTCCCCAGTTCCAGAATGTATAATTGGTATAGATATACTGAGCAACTGGCAGAATCCCCACATTGGCTCTCTAACTCATGCAGTGAGGGCTATTGTGGTGGGAAAGGCCAAGTGGAAACCACTAGAACTGCCCCTACTGAGCAAAATAGTAAATCAGAAGCAATACCAGATTCCTCAAGGGATTGCAGAGATTACCGTCACTCTTAAGGACTTGAAGGATGCAGAGCTGGAGAATTCCACCATATCCCCATTCAACTCTCCTATTGGGCCTGTGCAGAAAACAGATGGGTCTTGGAGGATGACAGTGGATCATTGTAAGCTCAACCAGGTGGTAACTCTAATTGCAGCTGCTGTTTCAGATGTGGTATCATTGCTTGAACAAATCAATACATCCCTTGGTACCTGGTATGCAGCTATTGATCTGGTAAATGCTTTTTGCTTGGTAGCTATTAGTTAAGGACCACCAGAAACAGTTTTCTGTCAGCTGGCAAGGTCAGCAATATACTTTCACTGTCCTACAGTTAGGGGTATATCACCTCTCCAGCCCTATGTCATAATCTTGTCTGCAGGGTCCTTGATCATTTCTCCCTCTCACAAGGCATTACACTGGTCCATTATATTGATGATATCATGTTGATTAGACCTAGTGAGAATGAAGTAGAAACTACTCTAGACTTACTGGTAAGACATTTGTGTGTCAGAGGATGGGAGATAAATCCAACAAAAATACAGTGACCTTCCACCTCAGTGAAATTTCTAGGTGTCCAGTGGTGTGGGGCATGTCAAGGTATCCCTTCTAAGGTGAAGGATAAATTGCTGCATCTGGCCCCTCCTACAACCAAAAGAGAGGCACAATGCCTAGTCAGTCTCTTTGGATTTTGGCAACAGCATATTCCTCTTTTGGGTGTGCTAGTCCAGCCCATTTATCAGAAAAGCTTCTAATTTTGAGTAGGGACCTGCACAAGAGGAGGCTCTGCGACAGTTCCAGGCTGCTGTAAAAGCTGCTCTGCTACTTGGGCCATAAGATCCAGCAAATCCAATGGTGCTGGAAGTGTCAGTAGCAATTAGAGAGGGTCTCTGGAGCCTTTGGCAGGCCCCTATAGGAGAATCACAACGCAGACCCTTAGGATTTTGGAGCAAAGCCTTACCATCTGCTGCAGATAACTACTCTCCTTTTGAGAAACAGCTTTTGGCCTGCTACTGGGCCTTAGTAGAGAATGAATGCTTAACCATGGGCTACCAAGTTATTACGAGACCTGAGTTGCCTATCATGAGCTGGGTGTTGTCTGTCCCACCAGGCCATAAAGATGGGTGAGTGCAGCAGCACTCTATTGTAAAATGTAAATGGTATATATGAGATAAGGCCAGAGCAGGTTCTGAAAGCACACGTAAGTTACATGAAGAAGTGGCCCAAATGCCCATGGTCCCCACTCCTGTCACATTATCTTCTCTTTCCCAGACCAGAGCTATGGCCTCTTGGGGAGTTTCTTACAGTGAATTGACTGAGGAAGAGAAACTCAGACCTGGTTTACAGATGGTTCAACACAATAGCAGGTACCACCCAAGAGTGGACAGCGGCAGCATTACAACCCCTTTCTGGGGAGTCCTTGAAGGACAGTGGTGAGGGGAAATCCTCCCAATGGGCAGAACTTCGAGCAGTGCACCTGGTTGTTCATTTTGCTTGGAAGAGAACTGACCAGAAGTGCATTTGTATACTGACTGATGGGCTGTTGCTAATGATTTGGCTGGATAGTCAGGGACTTGGAAAGACCATAATTGGAAAACTGGTGACAAAGAGGTCTGGGCAAGAAGTATGTGGATAGACCTTTCTGAGTGGGCTAAAAACATGAACATGTTTGTGTCCCATGAGAATGCTGAGGGTGACGTCAGCAGAGGAAGATTTTAATAATCAAGTGGATCAGATGACCTATTCTATGGATACCAGTCAGCCTCTTCCCCCAGCAACTCCTGTCATTGCCCAATGGGCTCATGAACAAAGTGGTCATGGTGGTAGGGATGGAGGTTCTGCATGGGCTCAGCAACATGGATTTATACTCACCAAGGCTGACTTGGCTACAGCCACTGCTGAGTGTCCAATCTGCCAGCAGCAGAGACCTACACTCAGCCTCTGATATGGCACAATTCCCCAAGGTGACCAGCCAGCTACATGGAGGCAGGTTGATTACATTGGACCACTCCCTTCATGGGAGGGGCAACAATTTCTTCTAACTGGAATAGACACATACTCTGGATATGGGTTTGCTTTCCTTGCACACAATGCTTCTGCCAAAACTACCATCTGTGGGCTTACAGAATGCCTTATCCATCATCATGGTATTCCACACAGCATTGCTTCTGATCAAGGAATACACTTCACAGTAAATGAAGTACAGGACTGGGCACATGCTCATGGCATTCTCTGGTCTTACCATGTTCTCCATCATCCAGAAGCAGCTGGATTGATATAACAGTGGAATGGCCTTTTGAAAACTCAATTATGGTGTCAACTAGGTGGCAATACCTTGAAATGCTGGGATAATGTTCTTCTATGGTGCTGTGTATGCTCTGAATCAGCGTCCGCTGTATGGTGCAGTTTCTCACATAGCCAGGATCCAAAAGGTGGAAATGGGAGTGGCACCACTCACTATTACCCCTAGTGATCCACTAGGAAAATTTTTGCTTCCTGTTCCATCAACCATGAGCTCTGCTGGTCTACAGGTTTTAGTTCCAAAAGGGGGAGTGCTTCCACCAGGAGAAACAACAATGATTCCATTGAACTAGAAGTTAAGACTGCACCTGGTCACTTTGGGCTATGCATGCCCCCTCGAACAAGAAGCCAAAAAGGGGATTGCATTATTGTCTGGGGTGATTGCCCATGACTATTGGGGGAAATAGGACTGTAACTATACAATGAAAACAAAGAGTTTTCTTGGAATGTAGGAGATTCCCTTGGGCTTCTTTTAGTACTACCATGCCCTGTGATTAAAATCAATGGAAAACTGCAACAATCCAGGTAAGACTACTAATGGGTCTGAAACTTCAGGAATGAAGGTTTGGGTTGCCCCACCAGGCAAAGAACCATGGCTAGCTGAAGTGCTTGCTGAAGGTAAAGGGAAAATGGAATGGGTAGTGGAAGAAGGTAGTGATAAACATGAACTACAATCATGTGATCAGTTACAGAAATGAGGACAGTAGTACTATTTTGTTCCTGTTATACTATTTAGGTTGTAAGATATCAGGTTTAAGAATGAATATTACCCAAAGACTTGCACCCTAGTCTGGAGAGAGTTACTGTGTTTCCAGTTGCATGCAGGACAGTTGAGTATTGTTAGGTGAAAGAAAAAATGTGTGTTTTAATATTTTATTTAGAAATTAGGTATGGTTATAGCTGTCAAGTTGACAAGGGGTGGACTGTCATGGTCAGGTTCGTGTGTCAACTTGGCCAACTGGTGGTACCTGTTTGTCTGGTTAAGCAAGTGCTGGCCTGTGCAAGTGCTTGCCTGTTTGTTGCAATGAGGACATTTCATAGAATTAGATCATGATCACGTCAGCTGCATCCACAGCTGATTCCACTTGTAATCAGCCAAAAGGAGTGTCTTCTGCAATGAGTGATGCTCAGACTAATTACTGGAAGCCTTTTAAGGAGGATTCAGAAGAGACAGGCTCTCTTCCTTCTTCGGCTGGCAAGCCTGTCCTGTGGAATTCATCCAGACCCTCCATCAGAATCATCAGCTTCACAACCTGCCCTGCAGATTTTGGACTCTGCATTCCCATGGTTATGTGAGACACTTTTATAAATTTTATATTTATGAGTGCTCCCTGTTGATTCTGTTTCTCTAGAGAACCCTAACTAACACAACATCTGAGACTCAGAGTTAAAGCTCTGAAGTCATGCAAGTCAGCAGTGACCCATACAGGAACTGTTTAAAAGATTGAAAAAGTGGACTTCTGGAGAAGATGGCGGCTTAGTAAGACGCACGGGTCTTAGTTCCTCCTCCAGAACAGCTACAAGGGAAGTAGAAATGATACAGAACAGCTCCTTGAGCCACGACAGGGACCAAGAAGACAGTGTACCCCATTCTGGAATGGCTGACTGGCTGGGAGAACCCACTTTGGTGAGATCGCCGAGGGGCACGGGCTTCCCCGGGCTGGGACGGCAGGCGGCTGGAGTCCCTCCCTTCTTCCTTCCTGGGCTGACTGGGAGAATTGGACAGGCGGTCCCCTCAAGCCATGGTGGCTGGCGCCCCCCCTCAATGCGCGGCCCCCCAGACCAGCTGGGAGAATTGGATCGGAGATCCCCAAGCCGCGGAGAATGGCGACCGGGGTTCCTTCCAAACACGTGGCTTCCCGGTCTGGCTGGGAACGGTGGATAGGCACTCCCCAAAGCCGCGGTGGCTGGTGCCCCCCTGCCATACTTGGCACCCCGCGTCGGCTGGGAAATTTGGACAGGCGCTCCCCCAAGCCACGGAGGCAGGCGACCCTCCCCACGTGCGGAACCCCGGGCCAGCTGGGAGATTCGGATTGGCACTCCACCAAGCCGCTTTGGCTGGCGACCCTGCCTACAGTGAGAGTTTTCCAAAGTTAAAGGAGCCACAGCATCTTTTACTGGTGGGACCCGCAGACAGATGAGCACCACGAATGCCACCTACTGAGCAGGATAAGAAAAACAGAACCCAGAGATTTCACAGAAAAAACTTTCAAACTGCTGGGTCTCACACCCAGGGAAATCTGATTAAATGCCCAGACGCCAGCAGAAGATAACGGATCACGCTCAGAAAATTGAAAATATGGCCCAGTCAAAGAAACAAACCAATAGTTCAAATGAGATACAGGAGCTGAGACAACTAATTATGAATATACGAACAGAAATGGAAAACCTCTTCAAAAACCAAATCGATAAATTGAGGGAGGACATGAAGAAGACATGGGCTGAACAAAAAGAAGAAATAGAAAAACTGAAAAAACAAATCACAGAACTTATGGGAGTGAAGGACAAAGTAGAAAAGATGGAAAAAACAATGGATACTTACAATGGTAGATTTAAAGAGACAGAAGCTAAAATTACTGAATTGGAGGATGGAACATCTGAATTCCAAAAAGAAACAGAAACTATAGGGAAAATAATGGAAAAATTTGAACAGGGGGTCAGGGAACTGAATGACAATATGAAGCGCACAAATATACATGTTGTGGGTGTCCCAGAAGGAGAAGAGAAGGGAAAAGGAGGAGAAAAACTAATGGAAGAAATTATCACTGAAAATTTCCCAACTCTTATGAAAGACCTAAAAGTACAGATCCAAGAAGTACAGCGCACCCTAAAGAGAATAGACTCAAATAGACATTCTCCAAGACACTTACTAGTTAGAATGTCAGAGGTTAAAGAGAAAGAGACGCTCTTGAAAGCAGCAAGAGTAAAACAATCCATCACATACAAGGGAAACCCAATAAGACTATGTGTAGATTTCTCAGCAGAAACCATGGAAGCCAGAAGACAGTGGGATGATATATTTAAATTACTAAAAGAGAAAAACTGCCAACCAAGACTTCTATATCCAGCAAAATTGTCCTTCAAAATTGAGGAAGAAATTAAAACATTTTCAGACAAAAAGTCACTGAGAGAATTTGTGACCAAGAGACCAGTTCTGCAAGAAATACTAAAGGGAGCACTAGAGTCAGAAATGAAAAGAGAGAAGAGAGAGGTATGGAGAAGAGTGTAGAAAGAAGGAAAATCAGATATGATATATATAATACAAAAGGCAAAATATTAGAGGAAAATATTATTCAAACAGTAATAACACTAAATGTCAATGGACTGAGTTCCCCAATCAAAAGACATAGACTGGCAGAATGGATTAAAAACAGGATCCTTCTATATGCTGTCTACAGGAAACACATCTTAGACCCAAAGATAAACATAGGTTGAAAGTAAAAGGTTGGGAAAAGATATTTCATTCCAATAACAACCAGAAAAGAGCAGGAGTGGCTATACTAATATCCAACAAATTAGACTTCAAATGTAAAACAGTTAAAAGAGACAAAGAAGGACACTATCTACTAATAAAAGGAACAATTAAACAAGAAGACATAACAATCATAAATATTTATGCACCGAACCAGAATGCCCCAAAATACATGAGGAATACACCGCAAACACTGAAAAGGGAAATAGACATATATACCATAATAGTTGGAGACTTCAATTCCCCACTCTCATCAATGGACAGAACATCTAGACAGAGGATCAATAAAGAAATAGAGAATCTGAATATTACTATAAATGAGCTAGACTTAACAGACATTTATAGGACATTACATCCCACAACAGCAGGATACACCTTTTTCTCAAGTGCTCATGGATCATTCTCAAAGATAGACCATATGCTGGGTCACAAAGCAAGTCTTAACAAATTTAAAAAGATTGAAATCATACACAACACTTTCTCGGATCATAAAGGAATGAAGTTGGAAATCAATAATAGGCAGAGTGCCAGAAAATTCACAAATACGTGGAGGCTCAACAACACACTCTTAAACAACGAGTGGGTCAAAGAAGAAATTTCAAGAGAAATTAGTAAATACCTCGAGGCGAATGAAAATGAAAACACAACATATCAAAACCTATGGGACGTAGCAAAGGCAGTGCTAAGAGGGAAATTTATTGCCCTAAATGCCTATATCAGAAAAGAAGAAAAGGCAAGAATTCAGGAATTAACTGTCCACTTGGAAGAACTGGAGAAAGAACAGCAAACTAACCCCAAAGCAAGCAAAAGGAAAGAAATAACAAATATTAGAGCAGAAATAAATGAAATTGAAAACATGAAAACAATAGAGAAAATCAATAAGACCAGAAGTTGGTTGTATGAGAAAATCAATAAGATTGATGAGCCCTTAGCAAGACTGACAAAAAGAAGAAGAGAGAGGATGCAAATAAATAAGATCAGAAATGGAAGAGGATACATAACCACTGACCTCACAGAAATAAAGGAGGTAATAACAGGATACTATGAACAACTTTATGCAAATAAATACAACAATTTAGATGAAATGGACGGGTTCCTGGAAAGACATGAACAACTAACTTTGACTCAAGAAGAAATAGATGACCTCAACAAACCAATCACAAGTAAAGAAATTGAATCAGTCATTCAAAAGCTTCCTAAAAAGAAAAGTCCAGGACCAGATGGCTTCACATGTGAATTCTATCAAACATTCCAGAAAGAATTAGTACCAACTCTCCTCAAACTCTTCAAAAAAATCGAAGTGGAGGTAAAACTACCTAATTCATTCTATGAAGCCTATATCACCTTCATACCAAAACCAGGCAAATATATTACAAAAAAAGAAAACTACAGACCAATCTCTCTAATGAATATAGATGCAAAAATCCTCAACAAAATTCTAGAAAATCGAATCCAACAACACATTAAAAGAATTATACATCATGACCAAGTAGGATTCATCCCAGGTATGCAAGGATGGTTCAACATAAGAAAATCAATTAATGTAATACACCATATCAACAAATCAAAGCAGAAAAATCACATGATCATCTCAATTGATGCAGAGAAGGCATTTGACAAGATTCAACATCCTTCCCTGTTGAAAACACTTCAAAAGATAGGAATACAAGGGAACTTCCTGAAAATGATAGAGGGAATATATGAAAAACCCACAGCTAATATCATCCTCAATGGAGAAAAATTGAAAACTTTCCCCCTAAGATCAGGAACAAGACAAGGATGTCCATTATCACCACTATTATTCAACATCGTGTTGGATGTACTAGCCAGAGCAATTAGACAAGAAAAAGAAATACAAGGCATCAAAATTGGAAAGGAAGAAGTAAAACTATCACTGTTTGCAGACGATATGATACTATACGTCGAAAATCCTGAAAAATCCACAACAAAACTACTAGAGCTAATAAATGAGTACAGCAAAGTAGCAGGTTACAAGATCAACATTCAAAAATCTGTAGCATTTCTATACACTAGCAATGAACAAGCTGAGGGGGAAATCAAGAAATGAATCCCATTTACAATTGCAACTAAAAGAATAAAATACCTAGGAATAAATTTAACTAAAGAGACAAAAGACCTATACAAAGACAACTAAAAAAACTGTTAAAATAAATCACAGAAGACCTAAATAGATGAAAGGGCATACCGTGTTCATGGATTGGAAGACTAAATATAGTTAAGATGTCAATCCTACCTAAATTGATTTACAGATTCAATGCAATACCAATCAAAATCCCAACAACTTATTTTTCAGAAATAGAAAAACCAATAAGCAAATTCATCTGGAAGGGCAGGGTACCCTGAATTGCTAAAAGTATCTTGAGGAAAAAAAACGAAGCTGCAGGTGTCACGCTGCTGGACTTTAAGGCATATTATGAAGCCACAGTGGTCAATACAGCATGGTATTGGCATAAAGATAGATATATAGACCAATGGAATCAAATAGAGTGCTCAGATATAGACCCTCTCATCTATGGACATTTGATCTTTGATAAGGCAGTCAAGCCAACTCACCTGGGACAGAACAGTCTCTTCAATAAATGGTGACTAGAGAACTGGATATCCATATGCAAAAGAATGAAAGAAGACCCATGTCTCACACCCTATACAAAAGTTAACTCAAAATGGATCAAAGATCTAAAAATTAGGTCTAAGACCATAAAACAGTTAGAGGAAAATGTGGGGAGATATCTTATGAAACTTACAATTGGAGGCGGTTTTATGGACCTTAAACCTAAAGCAAGAGCACTGAAGAAAGAAATAAATAAATGGGAGCTCCTCAAAATTAAACACTTTTGTGCATCAAAGAACTTCATCAAGAAAGTAGAAAGACAACCTACACAATGGGAGACAATATTTGGAAATGACATATCAGATAAAGGTCTAGTATCCAGAATTTATAAAGAGATTGTCTAACTCAACAACAAAAAGACAGCCAACCCAATTACAAAATGGGAAAAAGACTTGAACAGACACCTCTCAGAAGAGGAAATACAAATGGCCAAAAGGCACATGGAGAGATGCTCAATGTCCCTGGCCATTAGAGAAATGCAAATCAAAACCACAATGAGATATCATCTCACACCCACCAGAATGGCCATTATCAACAAAACAGAAAATGACAAGTGCTGGAGAGGATGTGGAGAAAGAGGCACACTTATCCACTGTTGGTGGGAATGTCAAATGATGCAACCACTGTGGAAGGCAGTTTGGTGGTTCCTCAAAAAACTGAATATAGAATTGCCATACGACCCAGCAATACCATTGCTAGGTATCTACTCAAAGGAATTAAGGGCAAAGACACAAATGGACATTTGCACACCAATGTTTATAGCAGCATTATTTACAATTGCAAAGAGATGGAAACAGCCAAAATGTCCATCAACAGAGGAGTGGCTAAACAAACTGTGGTATATACATACGATGGAATATTATGCAGCTTTAAGACAGAATAAACTTATGAAGCATGTAATAACATAGTTGGACCTAGAGAACATTATGCTGAGTGAGTCTAGCCAAAAACTAAAGGACAAATACTATATGGTCCCACTGATGTGAACCGACATTAGAGAATAAACTTGGAATATGTCATTGGTAACAGAGACCAGCAGGAGCTAGAAACAGAGTAAGATAATGGGTAACTGGAGCTGAAGGGATACAGACTGTGCAACAGGACTAGATACAAAATCAAAAATGGACAGCACAATAATACCTAATTGTAAAGTAATCATGTTAAAACACTGAATGAAGCTGCATCTGAGCTATAGGTTTTTTTTTGTTTGTCTGTTTGTTTGTTCGTTTCTGTCTTTTTTTTTCTTTTTCTTTTCTTTTTTATTATTATTATTTTTTATTTTTTTCTCTATATTAACATTCTATATCTTTTAATGTTTTGCTAGTTGTTTTCCTAAATCGATGCAAATGTACTAAGAAATGATGATCGTGCATCTATGTGATGATGTTAAGAATTACTGATTGCATATGTAGAATGGAATGATTTCTAAATGTTGTGTTAATTTCTTTTTTTCTTTAATTAATAAAAAAAAGATTTAAAATGTGATCAGACATTGAGTAGTGATATGAATGAAGCTGATCTGAATAGGACTAGGGTAAATCTGAAGACTGGGTAAAGGTTGATATTGTCCCTATTTTAAAACTTCAACTTCTGTGTGAGACTAAAGAGAGAGATGTGTATTTGGTGTAAAATTTATATTTTGAGTAGTGCATTTCCTAATTTAACTTGTAAGGTCAGTTTAGTTGAACACCATCAGTATATGGAATCTTGAATAGGGCATGAGAATTCATTGGTTTATCCAGATCAATCTGATATCCTGACAAATTCCAGGGTGTTTTTGGACAGTGAATAAAGAAGTATTTGCAAAGTCACCATGGGGGAATGCCGAGAAAAGGGGAAAAATTCAAATTCTCTATTTGGAGAATTTCTGATATTCTCACAAGTAGCGGGAACAAACAAACCAATAGGCCAAATCACTGATCTTGGGGTTCACCCCTATGAAACTTATTCCTGAAAAGAATAGGCTAAGCCTACTTAAAATTAGGTCTAAGAGGGGGCATGAGTGATTCAGTGGTAGAATGCTTACCTTTCACGCGGGAGACTTGTGTTCAATTCCTGTACCATGTACCCCCCAAAAGGAAAATTAGGCCTAAGAGTCATCCCTAGAGAGCCTCTTTTGTTGCTCAGATTTGGCCTCTTTCTCTAAGTCAACGTGGCAAGTGAACTCACTGCTTTCTACCCTCCACTATGTGGGACATGACTCCCGGGGATGTAAATCTCCCTGGTATCATGGAACCGAAATCCTGGGAATGACCAGGACCCAGCCTCAGGAATCTTTTGACCAAAAGAGGAAGATAGAAATGAGAAAAAAAAAAGTGTCAATGGCTGAGAGATTTCAGAGTCGAGAGGTTATCCGGGAGGCTACTCTTATGCATTATACAGATATCCCGTTTTTAGTTTATGGTGTAGTGGAGGGCTAGAGGGAAGTACCTGGAATTGTAGAGCTGGGTTCCAGTAGCCCTGCTTCTTGAAGATGATTGTATAATGATATAGCTTTTACAATGTGACTGTGTGATCATGAAAACCTTGTGTCTGATGCTCCTTTCATCTAGGATATGGACAGATGAGGAAAACATATGGATAAAAAATAAGCAGATAATAGGGAGAACAAAGGTTAAAATAAATTGAGTCGATGGAAATACTAGTGGCCAATGAGAGGGAGGGGTAAGGGGTATGGTATGTGTGAATTTTTTAAAAATTTCTTTTCCAGGAGTGATGCAAATGTTCTAAAAAATGATCATGGTGATTAATACACAACTATGTGATGATATTGTAAGCCATTGATTGTACACCATGTATGGAATGTTTCTATGTTAAGAATGTTTGTATCTTAAGTTTTATCAATAACAATATTTTTAAAAAAAGAATGGATTTAAAGAACATGGCCTTTTCTGGCATACATAACAGCTGCAAGCTACCACATCCCTTTTGTAATTTTTATTTACTATTTTACTACTCTCTCTTTTCCATCCTTCATTGATGCTTGATCTTAGATTATTCACTCAGGCAGGGACAGTTGGCCCCAGGTACTGTTTACAGCAGTTCTATTCAGTGATATCTTTCTCCCTAGTGGCCTGACCCCTTCTTGGAATTTGCACTTTGATCATCAGCCAGGTATGGCCCTAATTCTAATCCTGACTCATTGTGTCTCCACTCATCAATTAATTTCTCACAACTGTGGTGAAAAGTGTGTCCTCTGGACACTCTCAAGGTGGGTGTCTAATCTAACATTCAAAACTCTCTATGCCTTTGGATACCTTCCTATACATCATACTGGGGCAGTCCCAGCAGTTCAGCTTCATTCAGTGTAGGTCATGTTTCAGCCAAAAAAAAAAATCCTACTACAGCCCTTTATAACCCCTTGAGCAACAACATTGAAGACAGAACCTCAGTTTAGGGGGCCATATCAAGAAATTCAACCTGATTCAACTCTATCTCACTTCCACTGTTATCCCACATCCTTAATATCTATTTCCCACACAAAGCCTCCACATTTCTTAGATAGAGGGAAAAGCTATGGCTCTTTTGGAGTATAGTCCTCCCCTTGATAAGGAAGATTTGGTTTCTCAGATTTCATATCTGTTGGGATTTCAGTGTAGTTAAAGGTCTGGAAGCAAAGATGAGTGATGGGAT
This sequence comes from Tamandua tetradactyla, assembly GCF_023851605.1. Classification (NCBI taxonomy): domain Eukaryota; kingdom Metazoa; phylum Chordata; class Mammalia; order Pilosa; family Myrmecophagidae; genus Tamandua; species Tamandua tetradactyla. The sequence goes on along the minus strand of NC_135339.1, from coordinate 96,456,795 downwards.
GGGTCCTGAAGAGAGTCAGCAGTGTCTTAAAAGTGAACGAGTTCAGGGGATTCAATTGCATATTCATCCAGAAAGGCAAGATTAACCCCCTCAATTTGGTGTACAAAGTCTGCTTCTACAGCAGAATTCAGAGGTCCATTGACCCCAAGTGCATTAGCTAGTGCTTAATTTTGCTAAAGCTGCTGAAATGCAATATACTGGAAATTGGCTGGCTTTTAACAATATGGATTTATTAAGTTACAAATTACAATTTAAAGGCCATGGAAATGTCCAAGTTAAGTCATCAACAAGAGAATAAATTCACTGAAGAAAGGCTGATTGCATATAGGTTTCCTCAGTCACAAGGGAAGGCATTTGCTGGCCCTTTGCTCCAAGGTTCCATTGCTCTTAGTTTCTCTGTGTCCTTGCTTGCTTCTTTGGAGATATGTCTCTGAGCTCTCACTGTACTGCTGGTCTTCTCTTAGAGTCTCTTGGGCACTTCTCTCTATCTTGCATCCTTCACTTGGTTTCAACTCTCTGCTCTCTGTATCTGTCTCTCTATGCTTTCTGTCTTTTATCTCTTCATAGAAGACTCCAGTAAAATGATAAAGACCCACAGAGCTTTGGGTGGGTCACATCTCCATGGAAACAACCTACTTAAATGATCCTACCATCAATATGACTGCACCCAAAGGAATGGATTAAGAAAACATAGTCTTTTCTGGGGTGCATAACAGATTCAAACCAGGATATATGGTTTCCAAATATTGTCTCCCATCCTGGACATTATCTTTTCACTCCTTGATAATGTCCTTTGAGGGACAAGAGTTTTTTATTTTGATGAAGTCCAATTTACCTCTTTCTTCTTTGTTATTACTCATATTTCTGATGGACAATCTAAGACTACATTGCTTAATAAATGGTCCTCTACTTATTTCCCAACATTTTCTTGTCAGATTATATGTATATATGTATATATACAATTTTGAATTAATGCTTGTATATAGTGAGATGTAGGGGTCCAAATGCATTCTTTTTCATGCGAATTTTCAGTTATCCCAGCATCATCTGTTGAAGAGACAATTCTTTCCCCCTTTGAATGCACATGGAAAATCAAAGTGGCCCTAGATGTGTTTACTTCTGACTTTTTAATTGTATTCCATTGTTTCATATGTCTAACCCTTTCCAAGTATCACACTGTTTTAATTACTGTGCATTGTAGTAAATTTTGAAATCAAGAAGTGTATGTCCTCCAACTTTGTTCCTTATTTTCATGAGTATTTTGGATATTTGGGGCCCTTTGAATTTCCATGGGAATTTGAGGATTGACTTTCCCATTTCTGCAGAAAAAGCTACTGGATTTTTTATTGAGATTGCATTGGATTTGTAGATCACTTTAGTCAAAAGAAATATTAGCTGTATTAAATCTTCCAACACGTGAACATAGTATGCTCCTATTTGTCGAAGCCCTCTTTTATGTCTTTAAGCAATGTTTTCTAAATTCTGCTATAAAATACCCACTCTTCCTTGGTTAAATTTATTCCCAGGTATTTTATTCTTTTATATACTATTATAAATGTAATTCTTTTATTAATTTCATTGACAGATAGTTGATTGTTAGTGATTAAAATCTCAACAGATTTTTGTGTATTTATCTTATACTCTGCAATTTTCTGAATTGGTTTATTAGCCTGTTCTAGTTTGCTAGCTACCAGAATGTGATATACAAGAAATGGAACGGCTTTTAAAAACTGGAATTTTATTAAGTTGCAAACTTACAGTTCTAAGGCTGAGAAAATGCCCAAATTAAAGCAAGGTTATAGAAATGCCCAATTTAAGGCATCCAGAGAAAGATGCCTTGGTTCAAGAAGGATGATGACATTCAGGGTTTCCATCTCAACTGGAAAGGTACGTGGCAAATATGGCAAAATCTGCTAGCTTTCTCCTCAGGCTTCTTATTTCATGAAACTTCCCCAGGGGTATTTTACTTTTTCATCTCCAAAGGTCTCTGGCTGCATGGGCTCTAAAGCTTTTTCCAAAACTGTTCCATCTTAAAGGGCTGCGGTAAACAACCTGACCTTGAATGGGTGGAGACACATTTCTATGGACACCATCTAATCAGAAGTTGCCACCCACAAATGGGTGGATCATATCTCCATGGAAACAATCAAGAAGCTCCCACCCAGAAATATTGAATGAGCATTAAAAAACTTGGCTTTTCTGGGCTACACAAAAGATTCAGACAAGTCCATAACCCTTGTAGCATTATTGTGGATTTGAATGAGTTGATATAAAGAGAATCATGTCATCTGCGACTATGGATAGTTCTACTTCTTCCTTTCCAATTTGGATGGGCTTTATTTCTTTTTCTTGTCTTATTGCTCTGGCTTGTACAATGTTTAATAGCAGTAGTGACTAAGTGGGTACCCTTTCAGTGGGGGAAAGCTTTCAGTATTTGATGTATTCCACAAAAGCTCTTTATTGAGAGTTTTCTTCTATTCCTAGTTTTGTGAGTGCTGTCATCATGAAAGGATATTGAATTTTTAAAACTCTTTTTTCTCCCTCAAGTGATGTATTTCCCTTAATTCTAATAATGTGACGTATTATCTATTGTTTAAGGTTGAAAACTTTGATTAGATTGTTTCCATGAAGATTGATCCACTCAATAGTGAGAGTGACATTTTGGCTATTTTCATGGAGCTGTGACACACCCAATTGTGGGGGTGATCTTTTGATTAGTTGGAGATGTGACTCCACCCATTCAAGGTGGGTCTTGATTTGTTTACTAGAGTCCTTTAAAAGGGGAAACATTTTGGAGAAACCTCAGAGCAGATGTTTGAAGGACAGTTTCTCAGAGCCAAAAGAAACACAGACATTTGAAGATGCTTAGAGTCCTAATGGAGAGAGCACATGCCTAGACACAGACCTTTGAAGATTCAGAGCCCAGCTGCTGTAATCGTGGGCCATCCCATGAGCTACAAAGCAAGCCAGAGCCCAAATTTGTGTATAAGAGGAGCTAAGCAATGGCCTACAGACACTTGGAGAGGTAACCACTGGCTTCCAAATTTGGAAGCTGTTTGAAACCAGAAGCCAAAGGATCAGCAGACAAAAGCCATGTGCCTTCCCCCTTACAGAGGTATTCCAATTTGTGGCAAAGTATCTTTTACTGGTTGCCTTAGTTTGGACATTTTATGGCCTTAGAACTGTAAACTTGTAATAATAAATTCCCCTTATAACAGCTGTTCAATTTCTGGTATGTTGCATTCTGGCAGCATTACCAAACTAATACACCCTTTAAGGAATGTTTCAGACTCTTCTTGTGCTTTTCCTGCCACAGTCATGAAATCAATCACTCTTCAAGGAAGATCATTTCCTTTTATTAAAAATTTTCATTACAAACCTAGATCTGAAGATGGGTCTGTCTCTTGATATTGGGGTGTCTCTGCAGTGGGCAGAGTTAGCATATACACATTCCAAATCCAGGCATAATAGTCACCTACAAGTATTACTGTATCTATCTACCAATAAATATTTAAAAAACAAGAGTGCATATTAATTCCTCCATCATTAGACTAACAACACATGGCTTACTCTCCCCCATCCCAATCTTGGTCCATTCAGAATTTCTTTCTCCAGCACAAGAGATGCCCCAACTGTCTACAAGATATTCACAATTTGCCCAACCCTCACGTACAAGAAAAGGAGCTGCTGACATGCTACCCTGTACCCAGTGAAAAGAAAGTTTACCAACTTGAGTACCATGTTTGTTGGCAGTTCTCTTTCTGTTACCCTTGCAGAGCCCAGCTATAACATTGTTTTCCATGTCAGGCAGATTGGCTTCTTCCTTCCCATTTCCTACTGAGTGGCCACATGATTTATTATAAAAATATAATTCCTATATCATGAACTCACTCTCTGCATCCGTGTCAATCACTGTTGGACATTTGTGACAGGTGATGGAGCATCTCTGTATCACTGGAATAGCCCCAGAGATGTGTACTCACAGTTACTCAGCTGCGGGCACAAGAGACCAATTTGCACAAAACAGCCCACCCTGAACAAGCAGAACTGGGAATGGTTGGTTGGGTATCAGGGGCAAACTTCCTCACTGAGGCAGATCTGACGACATTCTGTCACCTGCGGGAGTTTCTTGGCTGAAACAGGGCTGGTGCTTTTGGAGACCAGTGTCCAAGCACTGGCTGTCCTACAGTGTTATCAAGGACAGAGCCTATATCCTGACTGACATGTAAGACAGTGAGGTTCTCTTCCCTGAGTCAGTCAACTAACTGGGCAGTCATGGCCCTCTTGCTTATATGGATGCACACACGGTGCAGCTCATCAGCTGGTCACCCCACTTCACCAGGTCCAGCATCAGGGAGGGACTGAAGGCCATGTGTGCCTGGCCTCTTGCTGGCACAGCTTCAGGGTTTTGCTTCCATAACTGCTTTATTCTCACAACAAACAGGTCCAGCTTCATCAAATCAAGGCAACAAGGCCTCTGGCTGCTCAGCCGACTTCAGGAGAGCTGCAGCCCATGACCAAAGTGACCTGTGCCTGTTTTTATAGGGTTCACAGGTTAGAAACATTTGTACTATTTTAAATGGTTAAAATAATCAAAACAATGATGTTTCAGCATAGATGGAAGTTTTATGGAATTCACGTTTCCATGTCCATAAACAAATTGTTATTAGAGAATAACTGTGCTCATTCTTTTTCATATGGTCTTCGGCTGCTTCATAACTGGAGAACTGACATGAGGAGTCCAAAGAGAGACCACATGGTCCACAAAACCCAAAATATTTACTTTATGCCCTTATGGAAAATGCATACCAGCCCCCACTCTATCCCAGATAGATGCTAGCCCAGAGCAGATGCTAAGCCTGACCTACATGGTCCCAGGAAGGTCTGGGCCTCGAGATTCCTTTTCACCTGACCTCCAGGGGTCGGAGAGGCCTGTTTGCAGGGCCTATGATGATATGAGCCCCTCTGAGCTGCCCGTCCCCTAGAGAGGGTTCCTCTTCCAGCTGATGACTCTCAGGATTCCAGGCCCATTGGTGCAAGAAACACTGGCTAGTGGGCACAAGCTCTTCTCAGACCTGCCAATCTGCTGACCTTTAATGGACACCCTCAGCTCCTATTCACTGTCAGGTCAGGTCTGACCTGGATGTCACCCCACCACCCCAGCACAGCAAAGGGGTTTAATGCCTTAATCCGGTTCTGCTTGATGTCAGGATGGGTTGGTCCCTCACTTGGACATGCAGAGATGGGGGACAGACCCAGATTTGTTGGGTCGTCTCTCAGTGGAAACCCTGAGGCCCTTCTGCCCCCACCTCTGGCCATTCCTTTGTCTGGTCAGTAGATCTCAGCCCCCAAAGCATGCATATACTTAGGACTGCCCCCTTAGGCCTCCCCACACTTATTCCAGCAGGGACCTAGCCATCCATGCACTCTTTAGGGGTCTGTGATTCACAGAGCTGTGTCAGGGCCTGGCTGCTTCCGCGACATGGGGGTGATAGACCCTGTGCCTTCCTCCCTCACTGACCCAGCACAGAGAGCAGTGCACACAATTACCAATGTTTTAACTTAGATCTGTGCCCACAACAACTTCATGCCTCCCGCTGACAGCTCACACCTGTCCATACATCCAGGATGTATGGCACCATGCGCAGACTGCAGAGAAAGTAGCAGGGTTGTCCGCTCAGTTACCACCAGGGCCCATGGCAGCATCAGATGGGGTAGAAGAGCGGATGCCCACTCCCTGGCTTGACGTGGACCAATTGTGACTACTTCAGACCCCAGACTTCCCTGGGGTGGCCAGTTGAGGCTGGACCTTACCTGGAATCACACTCCTGCATGGCTTCTTCCCCTTCCATCCAAGCCTCTCCGAAATACATCATGGATACAGAGCACTCATCTTGGTCTCTGCGTCTAGGAAACCCCGTGGGACCCCTGCCACCAGTGGTGATGGTTGAATGACAAGTGTTCAGTCAGAAGCACCGCATGGTTTAGATAAAGGGGTGCACCATTGGGGAGCTCATGTTCCCTGGCATGGGCACTTCTGGAGAGGGAACCTCCTAGGACACCCTTCCTCGCTGCACTTTCCCACAAGTCCTGGTTGATCCTCACAGTTCCGCCTCTTCTGGAAATTCCCTTTAGAGGGATGATGCATGTGAATTTCAATCCTTTCTTCAGAGAAAGGCCCCTTATCTCCACTGTTGTCACACTACTATCCTTCCCTCCTGTCCACTGCAGCCTCTTGGGCTCAGGCCTCCTTCTGGAGAGTAGGGTGGGTGAATGCTTGATTGCACTGCAGGTTTTGGTCACCCCCGACACTTTCCTTCTCTAACTTCCTGGTTGTCATCTAAAGCTGACATCGGTGGTCATAAAATATCATGTAGACAAGAGGTCCCGTCCTCACACTCATCACATTTACACATAGTAGTCTAGCATCAGAGCTCTCCAAAAGTATGTGGGTGTGCCATTCTCTCCACAAGTGTGTGTCAGGCACCTACTATGTGCCAGGCACTCTGCTTCACACTCAGCTCTAAATAGGCAGATTGGGTCCTTATTCTCTTAGGACTTGCTTTCACAGTGGGGAAGCATACATTCACTCAACTAGTACTTATTACATGCCTGCTGCATGCCAGTTACCATCTTAGATGCTGAGAACACAGCACTGGACCAAACAGACAAATCCTGTGAGCTCATGGAGCTTATATTCAAGTAAAGTGTGAATGAATAAATAATAAACAAGATAATGTCACATAGTGATTAATGTTTTAAAGGAAATAAACAGAATTACACAATGTAACTAGTGGGAGGAAAGGTTTTAGAAAAAGTGGCAGGAAAAATTTCCCAAGGTGGCATTTCATCTGAGAACGGTGGGACGCACATGCCTGGGCCAGGTGAAGTGACAGAGGTGAGTGAGGGCCTGGCAGGCAGGCAGACAGATGGAGAGCTGGACATGGGTACTCAAACAGGGGGGAGGGTTAGGGAGTAGGGGGTTAGAGGGGTGGAGCCAGGTCACAGGGCCCTTGGAAACCTGTAAGGAACACAACAAGGAACAGTTGTGCAACTGCTTTTTGTATGAAGATTTGGGGAAAGGAGAGGATAACTGGGTGGTGATTTGCTGATCTTCAAACTCTTTCTTAATCCTGTAGGTCATGCTTCCCTCTTCCCCATTCAACAACATGTACCAGAAAAGAGCATAAATGAGACCATAAAACCTGCCTTACAAGTCTAAAAGGAATCAAGTCATATGATCTATGTTCTGTGATAATAAATGAATTAATCTAGAAATCAACCACACAGAGATAACAGGAAAATACTCAAATATTTGGAAACTAAGTAACACACTTCTAAATAGCACCTGCTTGAAATGAGAAATCACAAAGCATGTAAGAAAGCATTGCAAATTTAATGAAAATGGTAGCACAATGTATCAGATTTTGCATGATGTTTGTAAAGCAGTACTTAAGGGGAAGTTTATAGTACTATATCCTATAGTAGAAAAGGAGAGAGTACAGGCCAGATCATGTGGAATTTGTAACTTCACCATGTACAATAGGAAGATACTCAATGACTTCAAGCAGGGAAATAGCATAATTAGATTTCAATTTTTAAAACATTTCTCTGTATAACACCAATTGTTTGTGAACATGTGAAGAACCAGAATTCTCACTTATCGGTGGTGACACTAGAAGTTGGAGGGGATTGACTGGACAAGAGCTGGAGGGAAACTTCTGGGGTGGGAGTTATATTCTATAGCTTATAGGGGTTTGGGTTATGCAGCTGTATGCACCTGTCATAACTCAGAAAATGTGCAGACATGTTTATACATGTCATTGAAAAGTTTACAACAAGGGGAAAAGAAACTAAACAGATGTTAAACCCATTTCAATGATAATCACAAAGATGTACTTGAGGAAAGAGTACTAGTGTTTGAAACTTGCTTTGAAATACTTAAAAAACTAGTTGAATTGATGGATAAATGGACAACTAAAAAACAATTGTGGGAACAGGTTAATGGGCAAATAGAAGTTAATTGTAAAATTCTTTCAACTTTTCTATAGCCTCAAAACTTTTACATAATAAAATGCTATGAAATGTATAACTCTGACTACAGGGCACAGCCTGATCTTGGGAGGTCACGAACGGCTGTGGACAGACCAGTGGAAGGTGTTAAGACATGCAGCAGGGGTGCAATGGCTCCTTCAGGTGAGTGTTAAAGAAGAAGCATCAGACCAGAGAGGATTCAGAATCAATCACTAGGAGGTGAGGATGCTTTGCACACATAGGCTAGGAAATAGGATCCAGAATCTTTCAGTGACTGTGACTCTGACAATTAGGTGGGAATCTTATCATGCATGTGGACTGTTGGATAAAATTTCTGGAGATTCAAAGTGGTAAGTTAGTTCAGCAGTTATCAATGAGTCTGGGGTTTGTAGGTGAGGAATAGTATATAGCTAAAATTTAGATGTTGCTGCAAATATTAATGATAATTGCATATCTGTACATGAGTGCAATTACTGAGAGAAGAAAAGATTACAGGCTAAAGCAGTGAAAACGCAAACATTTAGATGCTAGAAGCAGAAGATAAGACAAAGAAAATGATGAAAAGAAGGAGGAAGAGGAAAGATGGAGAAGATTGAGAATCAATGGAACCCAAAGAATAATGACAAAGAAGCTTTTGTATAAAAGAGAAACCAAAATTAAGAATGATGTTGCCCTTTTCTGAAAGGAAAAAATAAAATAAACCTGTGCTCTGCAGATCATGAGAGGGAAGGCTACTGACACCACCTCTCATACCCCATGGTGCCAAGGCTATGACCCTCCACAGACATGGTGAGGACCAGTGACTCTGGTCTCTTCCTCAAACCCTCTCCAAGAGGAGGTCCAGGTGAGGTCTATAAAGCAGAATATCAAGAGACTGATATCAAAATAGCCTAAGCAGTGAGCATAACGGCCCTCAATCCAGAACCCCAGACACCACTCTGAAAGAGGAAGAGGCAGTGTTACCCACACAAGAAGACTACAGCCATGTTCCCTGGTCCTCATGTTGGGATAAAAACATCAGCAGACCATGGAGGGAGGATGCAAAGGACATGCCTTGAAGAGCCTCCTGCTGTTCTTCCTGGCTATTGACTCCCCCTGTGTTTCCCACTTACTTCCTGCTTCCCTGAAGCCCTCAGAGCATCTGTTTAGTTCCTTGGAAAGTTTAAAGTTCCCCATAGAAGTTTGGCCTGTTCCCATTGGGAAAGCACATTGTTTATACATATATATCATACAAATTACCTTCTTCTCCATTCCACTTGTACCAGATCCCAAAATTTATTTTTTAATTCATTCCTTAGCATCTAGAAAAATTCACATTGGTCATTTTCAGTCATTTACTGAACATGGGAAATTCACATTGGCCATTTTCAGTCATTTACTGAACACAGGAAACACCCTCCTGAGAGCCACTTTTACATCCTTGTTGCGCAGAGTGTAGATGAGCGGGTTCAGAGTGGGGCTGACCACTGTGTACATGACGGTGACCACCTTGCCATTTTCCATGGAGGATCCAGACCCTGGGAGAAAGTAGGTGTAGATGACACTGGAGTAGTACAGACAGACGACCAGGAGGTGGGAGGAGCAGGTGGAGAAGGCCCTGCGCTTGCCCTCGGCCGAGCGGATGCGCAGAATGCTGGCAACGATGAAGGTGTAGGACAACATGGTGAGCAGGAAGTTGACCACCCCAAAGAACAGGTCTGCAAAGACAACCATCATGTTGTTCAGATATGTTGGGCCACAGGCAAGCAGCAGCAGTGTGGGAAATTCACACAAGAAGTGAGGGATCTGCTGAGAGCCACAGAACGTTAGCCGTGCCATCAGGCCAGTGTTCACAGAGGTGTTGATCCCACTGACCGCCCACACGCTGCCTGCCAGCAGGACACAGAGGGGCCTGCTCATCAGTGTGTGATAGTGTAGAGGCCGGCAGATGGCCATGTAGCGGTCATAGGCCATGACCGTGAGCAGCAGCAGCTCAGCTCCCAGAAACCAGGTCAGGAAGAAGAGCTGGGTCATGCAGCCTCCGTAGGAAATGGTGCTGCCTTCTCGCGTTAGGTTCTCCAGCAATTTGGGGAGAACAGTGGATGTGCAGATGATGTCCAAAATGGCCAGATTGGTGAGAAAGAAGTACATTGGGGTGTGGAGACCTGGATTCAGGCAGATGGCCATGACTATGAGGCCGTTCCCAGCAAGAGCAGTCAGGTAAAGGAGGAGGAAGAGAGCAATGAAGAAACCCTGAAGCTGGGGGGTTTTGGAGAAGCCCTGCAGGACAAACTCCACCACGGCTGTGTGGTTGGTTGCGGCCATTGGGTGGGGGTGTCTCCAGGGTCCAGGGAAGAAACCAGGACCTAGTAGAGGAAGACACAGGGATGGGGTGGATGATGGGTCCTTTCAATGCTCAGGTCCCACTAAGACACTACAGGATGTGTGTGGTGGTGCCTTCACCCTGGGAAACGCATGGCTAAGATTTAGCATAGGTTCAAGCACTAAGGGAGACAATCCAATGAATTGCTCTCCCCTCTGGAGCTACCCTAATACCCAGAACCCCTCCCAGCACTCAGAACCAACTGCCATGACAGCATCTGCTTCTAGGTGGTGGCTGGGGCAGCAGAGTTTAGAGCTTACATAGAAAGTACAGTCTGTGCTCACTTTAATTGTGACTATTTTTTATGTTAAACTGATATGTGAAAGTGGCTTATAGGTGGTTCATGGAGCTCAGAAGACATAGATGTCCAGATGGACATGTCAGAGGGCTCCAGACCTCTGTGCTCCCAAAGAGGAAAACCATCTCAGCTGGGGATGGGGCAGCTGCACACAGCACATTTTCTCAAAGAAAGAATGGAAATTTCACCCTCAGAAAGGGCAAGGTGGGTAGCACTGATGGGCTCAGGTGGGGATTTCAGGTAACCTGAGGGGTCAGCTACTCAGGGTGCAACCTGGGAAATGGTCCATAACACCAGAGCAGTCCAAGGCTTGGGGCGCAGCCATCATGCTTGGAGCAGGTGGGGGACACTGTCAGAGCTCATGTGCATTGACCTGATGTCAGGCTCTTCAGTCAAAACCACAGCCACCTCACCTTGGCCTGTCCACTCAGTTCTGCTACCCAGAAATAGGAGTGGCTGGACCACAGGCACCCAGAGCTGCATCTGAGCAGCTGGATGCAGGAGCCCAACTCCAGGCTTGAACCCTATCCAGGTTCTCATGGGCTAAGTGGGAAGCTTATGAGGTTGCACTAGGGCCAGGGATGCAGTGAAGAAAAGAACAGACCCTGACCAGAGCCCCCAGGGCATCCTGCCAATTCACCCACCCAGCTCAAGGCCTGTGACATTCTAACCTCCAGCATCCCAACACTTACCCTGGCCCCTCAGACCCAACCAAGCAAAGGACAGACAAGGAGACTATCTTTCTGGAGCTCCACTTGTCCACCTAGGAGCTGCTGATCCATCTCCCCCAAGGTAAATACTTCCCTCCACCCACCCCTGATTGCTGCACACCCCAGGTCCAGGCAGCCCAGGGAGAGAGAGGGTCCCAGCACCTGCCCTGGGAGTTTCCCCTGGGTAAGGAGGGTCTGAGAACAAGAATCTGTCAACACATTTGTCCCGTCCAGAGGGCTGGTCTCATCCCAGTGTCCCATGAACAGAGATGCTGTGGATTTGCAGAAATATGTACCTGGCTATGAACATCCAGAGGGTGGAGCTCAGGAGCAGGTGTGCTGGGGTCCTGTGACAGTGCTGACTGTGACCTGCTCAGTCTCCTCGCCCTGTTTGTCCCCCACCTTTGCAAGGGCCGAGAATTGCACAGGCTAGTGACCAAAGCCCAAGCTGTGTCCTTGCGGAACTGGGGTGCTAAAGGTGCACAGGACAGAGTGGGGCTCTGCACTCCAGGGGGCTCACCTTGGAGGGTCACACAGGGGCCATGGAGTGACCACCCCCCACGCCCCCTTCTCCCCTATGCACACGACCATTCCGGCACAGGCACAGGTGACCAAGCCCCCCTCTGGCCCCTGTAGACCAAGTCCACGCTGACGTCCAGGGCGCACTCTGCCTGCACATCTGCACATTCACCGCAGGGCCTCCCGCCCCAGATTCACAGGGAGCTGAGTTGCCACCTCCAGCTTCTGTAGCCAGAGCAGCTCCTTTTAAAGACCTTGACCTATTCTGGAGGCGAAACCACAGTGCCTGTTGCCCTCTTACTGATCAGCCTCACGGGTGGGGCCACAGGTAGTAGAACCCAGGAGCTCAGAGAGTCTTGGGGCCCCTCAGCGCTTCACACTGAAATAGTAAAAGACAAGAAGGATGCGAAGGCAAGGGCATATTTTCCACAGTAAAACTGTCTATTCGGAAACACTGATAAAAATCAGGGAAGATAGTTCAAGAGCCAATTGAAGGGGCAAACACATGGACAGCTATTGACAGTTAGTATACTCCCTGTCCATAGAAGGGAAGTGTCCCTAGTCACTTACTGTCTAAATAGAAGATGTTCCCATTTTCATGAGAGATAAACAATATCCTTACTCTGATGAAAGAGAAGTTGGAACCTTGGGAGTAAAAGCTCTGATTCCCTTCATCTGGGGCCTCCTTTGTTTGCTGCTGTCCTTTAAAGGACATCTGCCCAGGGTGGATGCCAGGTCACTGGGGAGGAGGGATGGCTGAGCAGCCAGAGTGGCCCTCAGGGAGCAATTACCCCAGCTGGAGGTAAACAGGGCCTTGTGGGCGCCGTATCCAGGGTGTGGCAGCTGGGTCAGGACCTGAGGCAGTAACAGGGCAGGACAGGGCCCTGAGGCTATGGGGAGGGCCCATGTCTGTCTCCTGGGACAAGCCCCTCACCCCTTGGCCTGAGCCTGGCAGGGGAGCTTCTGGCCTCTTGGCCCAATCCCAGGATCAAATGTTCCTCCTTTGATGACCCATACAAGGGCCTGTGCAAAGCCCACCCTGCAGGAAGGCAGAGTTCTTCCTAAATCCAATAAATTCCCCTCAAGTTGAAGATTTACAGAAACATGGGAGGTGGCCCTGAGTACTCCCAGGCACCCCATGCCCAATTCCCCGTGGGTAGTGTGCACTGCATCAGGGTGGAACATTCCTCTCCGTGGAAGGACCAGTATTGATCCATTATTGCTAACAGAGGTCCTCACTTACTCAGACTTCCTCGGTTTCCCAAATGCCTGTTTTCTGTCTCACAGTCCACCCCAGACACCACATGACATTTAGTGGTCATGTTTCCTTGGGCTCTGCTTGGTGCTGAGGTTTCTCAGACTGTCCTTCTTTGATGACCTTGACCGTTTGAGGATGACCACTCAGGGACGGTGTAGGAAGCCCTCTGGGGGATTTGTCTGATGCTCTCCTTGGGTGTAGACTGGGTTATGGTTTGGGAGGAAGACCCCCAAAGGAACGTTCCCTTCCTGTCACATCCAATCAGGGTGCATGCTCTCAGCAGGCTGACCACTGAAGAAGGTGACCGTGGTAAGATTGGATTGTTCAGTCACTCAGGGCCCCCATCCTTCAGCAGGGTCAGTCTTGCCTCTGGGCCAGGCAGCTCTCAGCCCCCAGGAAGTTCAGAGGGACAGACATGGAGCAGGTGCAGTGCTGAGGCCTGAGTGACCATGTAGTAAGCTCCTTGCAGCCTGCTGCCTCCCCCACATGACCGACAGGTTCACAACTGATCAGTAAGGACCTGCTGGTGGTCTCCTTACACATGTCCAGGATATGGAACTAGGAGGATAATACAGAGTTGGAAAACCCAGCAACGTTTCTTAGGAACCAGCTTCAGAAAACATGACATGCCAACACTTGTCATAATAAAAATGAGAAGTCTGTTAATAATTTAAAAGTAGTTCTTAACTTTGTGAAAGCAAAACCATAGTCCCTATAATTTTCAAAATGCCCTAGCATCCTTGAACTCTATCACTCAATGCATATTTTTAATTTTTGATCAGCTGTCAAATATTTCACATGATAGATAATGCAATTAAATTTCAACAACACAAAAATTTGAACAATTTAATAATTTAATGTAATTGAATTGTAATCTTCAGCTTCATCTGTATTTCCTGACTGAACACTCTACTCTCTGAGGGATGGCTTTGATTTATGAAATAATCAGCCATGAAGATCCCTGCCACTCTGACTCCAGGTTATCATGAACCCTAACAGGCAACCATCACTACACCCTATAAGTGTCATTATCTGTAAGAATCTGTTCATAACCTTTGTAGCTCCTGGTACATGTGCAGAGGTGTCCTGGGGCTGAAGGACCCTCACACAGTGTAACAGTCTCTCTCTTCCAGATGGTTCAGGTCTGCCAGGAGCAGGCCCAGCCCACAGAGCAGGGCTCAGCCTGGGGCTGCCTTGTCCAGGTTCAGCCAGCAGAGCCCACATTGAGGGGACCCTGTGCTCAGTCTGTGGAGAGGAGACTAGAAAAAGGGACCCTGGGCCAGGAGGGAGACGAGCTGCCTGATGTCAGGAAGAGGTAGGAATGCTCCCTTGGGAAGGGCCATTTATAAGGCAGGGGTAGGCCAGAAGACCAGGGTCCTGCCTGTGCCTCCTCAACTCTCCCGTTTGAAAAGCACCGTGTCTAGGGATTATTCTTGCACTTAGTTGCTGCAAGCAGTGGGGTCACTCTGTGGGATCAGGGGTACTGGGCGGTAGGAGAGCAGGGGCAGGGGTTCTACTGGAGATTGCACCAGGTGGGCATTAGCACCCCCGAGGCCAAGGTGATCAAGGAGAGGGAGATGGAGCAGGAGACAGTGAGATCTCCTGTGAGAGCCCAGAATTTGGAGGTCCCTCTGACCCCCTTCTAGTTGGCAGGTGCTTGGAAGGAGGGCTTGGATACAGGAGAGCTTCCTCCCAAGCTCAGTCTCAGACCATTGTTTCTCCCTCAGAAATTCCTGTAGGGTCTCCCCACATGATCCCACCTGAGAAGGGGTGTGTGGTGTACAAGGCTTGGTAGGGGGAGATGAGGAAGACAGGCTTGGAGGGAGGATATTTTGTGTGTTAAATGGCAATAGAATGCAATATACTAGAACAGGTTTTATAAATGGAATTTTTAAAGTTACAAGTTCAAATTCCAAGGCCATGAAAATATCCAAACTAAGGCATCCATAGAAAGATACCTTGAAACAAGGCAGGGCAAATGTTGTTTGGGGTTATCTGTCATCTCAGAAGGCACATGGCAATGTCTTCTAGCTTTTTCTCCCAACTTCTTCTTTCAAAATGGTTTTCTTTGGGGCATTTTCTCTCTGCATCTCCAAACATCTCCGTCTGCCAGCTCTGAAGGTTTTGTGAAGGTGGTTCCCTCTTAAAGGACTCCAGTAAGTGATGGGTCCAGTAAGACCCACCCTGAATGAGTGAAGATCCATCTTCATGAAAACCTTCTAATCAAAATGTCCCACCCACAATTGGGTGTGCCATATCTCCATGGGAACAACTTAAAAATAGATCCCACTCAACAATATTGAGTCAAGATTAAAGGACATGGTTTTTCTGGGCTTCACAATAATTTCAAACCTGCACATTCCACTCTCTGGAACCAAAAGGACATGTTCTTTCCATATAAAAAATGCCTTCATTCCACCACAAGAATACAAAGCATTAAACCATTTCAGTAAAAATACAAACACAATACAAACTCAAAACCAGTATTAAATGTCATCAAGGTCAGTTACAGGTATGGTCTGTCCTAAGGCAAATTCTCCTCTGGCTCTGAACCTGTAAGTCTCAGAGTAAATTATCCATTGCCTACTTACAAAGGAGAAACAGTCATAGGATAAATACATCCCATTTCCATAGGGAGAAATTGGAAGAAACACTGGGGTCACTGGACCCAAACAATTTTGAAAATCTGTAGGGAAAACTGTATTAGATTTCAAAGTCTGAGTCATTTATACTCACAACATTATAAAGTTACAATCCCATATTTTCCAAGGTCCTATGCAACATCCCTGATGCACAGTGAGAGTTTCAGCTCTGGGGTGCATTGGGGGATCCACCTTTCTCTCAACTCTACCCTCTCCAAACTTCAGGGCAGTACCCAGGACCTCCGCCACTTCTGGGATACAGGTTGAACACTTGCAGAACAATGGGGTGCCAGGCTCCTCACAATCCCTGGTTTATATGCTCTGCCTTTACTGAGGTCTGGGGTGGCAACTCTTCCTCAGCCACAAAGTAGAAGGCTCACCCTCTGCCTTTGGGGAAAACTAATCCTCTTCAACTGCATAGTGGTTCCACTCTCCTAGCCTGAGTTTTCTTGGCTTTAGATCTTAACTCATGGTTCTGCCTTTGAAGTTATTTTGCCTTTAATTTGCCCATTTTATGTCCCTTTTAGTTCAGACTGGCAGTGGTTCCATTTTTGAAGATCCCACAGTACTCTTGTTCATTTTCTCTGCAATATATTGGGATCATAACCACCAGACAGTTGGACTTTCCATAACTCCTTTCTGGATAACTCTATCTCCAATCCCGGCTTGTTCTGTAATGGCTGACTGGTTCCATGTTTGGTTAAATTCTCATGTGGGGCACTATTCTCTGTGGTCTCCCTTCCTGGTGGGGCACTATTCTCTGGGGTTTGCCTTCCTAGAAGCCTGGAATTTTCCAAACCATCAATATATGTTTTTGGGGGGATTTTTGTACCCAATATTCAATTCTCAGCTTATCTCTTTCTTGTTGCATTTCACTATAAGCTGTAAGTAGAAACCAGACTGCACTTTCCACATTTAATTTGGAAATCTATTCAGCTTATTATCCAAGCTCATAGCTTTTAAATTCTGCCTTCCATTGAATACCAGTGGTCAATTTTGACAAATTCTTTGATACATAAAAACAAGGATGGCCCTCCTTGAAGTTTGCAAAAGCATATTATTCTGTCTAAGGCCTTATCAGAAAATCTTTAGGTGTCACATTTTACCAACAGTCTCTTCAAAGCATTCTAGGCCTTCTCTATCCAGCTCTTCACAACTTTTCCAGAATCTTCCCCTTCTCCATCTAAAATGCCACTCGAACATGTTTGGTATTTGCAAACTGCAGCGGCAACCTGCTCCTGGAACCAAAATCTGTTTTTGCTTTGTTAAACAGTGCCAGAATGCAATATACCAGAAATTGGTTGGCTTTTAAAAAGGGAATTTATTAAGTTACAAATTCACAGTTCTAAGACCATAAAAATGTCCAAACTAAGGTATCCAAGAAAGCTACCTTGAATTAGGAACGGCAGATGATTGAGCCTTCTCTGTCAACTGGGAAGGCACACAGTGGTGTCTGCTACCTTTCTCTCCCAGCTTCTTCTTTCAAAATGGCTTTCCCATGGGTGTTTTCTCTCTGAATCTCCAAAGGTCTCTGTCTATCAGTTCTTAAGCTTTTTCCAAAATGGTTAATTCTTAAAGAACTCCAGTAAGTGACCAACCCTGAATGGGTAAAGACACATCTTCATGGAAACCACCTAATCAAAAGGTCCCACCCACAATTAGGTGTGTCATATCTCCATGGAAACTACTTAATAAAAAAGATCCCACTCAACAATATTGAATCAGAATTAAAGAACATGACTTTTCTGTGTTACTCAGCAGTTTCAAACCAGCACAGAGGGGCACAGTGAGAACTGCCTGTCTCCACTCCACTGACATGAGGATTCAGACCAGCTTGCTCAACCCTGAGGACCAAATGAGCCTACACAGATGGGCCCTGGAACTGAGTTCCCAAATGTTGGTAGAAGAGGGTGGTTCCAGTTGGGCCAGATTATTTACCTGCCATCTGACCTATAGGGTTTACATTAAATTATAAAGGGATGAAGTTGTCCTTTTCTCATTTCCCTTCCCTGGGTCTGTACCAATGTTTCCATGCAGCTTTATGTCACATTTTATCCACATTACCTGACTGCATGGCACTTTCTAAAAGTCTTCTCATGGGCTGAGTGCCCACTGTGTCCAGCCAACTAAGAAGGCTGAGAGCTGTGCTGGAAGAAGACACCACTTAGACATTCTGGTTCTACTTTGGGTCCTGAGGATGTTCTGAAAACTTGCTCCTCAATTCTAAGAGGACACCTGACATACCTTACTTGGTGGCAAATGATTGGCATGGAGTCATCAATCCTTTAAACTTGGCCCAAGTTATATTCACAGGTGGGTCATATCCTGCACCCTAAGGTCTGCCTCCCTGGAGCCTGCTCCTCCCTGTCCCACTGTTCCTGATTTCTTTTATCCTCTCCCATGATCATGAGCTCTGTCTATCTTCTCCACCCTATACCTGCCTTGTGAAGACTAAGCCATGTCCACAAAGGTATAGAACCTGTTTTGAGTTTTTTGTTCCACCTCATTTTTGGTACCCAATGTAGTATTATGGATTCAATTAGACTTAAAACAGCTAACCTTACCCATTTTCCTACTTGCTCCAGATTTTCAGAGCTACTTTAATCAACGTCTGGGAAACTGTCTTCATTCCATGAATCCTTATGCTGTCCCTGTGACGTGTCATACAGTCTTCAGACACTGGGTGGACAGTGCTGAAAACAGGAGGAAGCTTCTATTCCAGCAGGTGGAAGGCCTCAACTTTCCCAAGTAGAACCTCATCAGAACCACCATCATCAGTCACTTCCTATGGCCCTGAAACTTGCCAAGACTGCAAAATCATCATTTCACTTATCTTTGTTTTGTCAATGAGCAAGCTGAGAGGAAGGGCAGCCACAAAGTTGCTCAGTTCTTCATGGTAAATGGTACTGTCAGTGCTCACATCAGGTTCTGATTTTAGGACCACAACCTTAGCCATAAGGCTCCACTGTTGGCAAATCCAATAGCATTAATGGAGCAATAGAAAAGTCAAAATAGGTGTTGGAAATTTCCCTACTACATCAAAAAATGATACATAGAGGTTTGAGAGAAGGTTGCAGAGTAGGAAGCTCCATGGAGTCTAATGAACACTTTGCAGCATCCATGGAAGAATTGGCAGAAGAGTCTGGTGAACTGCAGTAAATATTTGTGAATTTAACCCTCTTTGCAGTGACTACCATCCTCTATTCCTCAGTCATCTGGCAGGCAGCAGTGGGGCTAAATTCCAGGCTACAGTGAAGCTTTCTAGTGTGAAATGGACTATAATGACATAATCAATAAAATGTGGTGGTGGGTTGGGTATGTGTGTGTGTGGTGTGATCAAGTTTGGATCAACTCCTTCAGACTGCTGGGTGGAGCCAGCTCTGAAGGCAGACACTTTTCCAATGCTTCTTCTGGGTAAAGAAGCAGAAAAATACTCACTCTTTTCTTTTCCGTTTTCATTACCCCTTTGGGAGCAAAAATAATTTTAAAATGTTACATATTGATGGCTCCAGCCCTCTACAAGAAGACAAAAAGCTAGCAATCCCAGAGAAGTGCAAGAATTGAATTTCCACAGAAGGAACATAATATTCTGAATGTCGACTTCTGAAAAAATATTGCAAAACACACACTCAACCAGAACAGTCTAAACCATCTACTTGACAAAAACATTTTGCCATAAACCATCCATAAAGATCTTGCATTGGAAATATATGTTCAATGAGCTAAAGGAATCCATATAAATGGAACTAAAAGAGATTAGGGAAATATAGTCTGAACCAAATAAAGATACTGCAATTGCAAAAATAAAATAAATCAAACAAAGATTTTGGAGTGGCAAAATACAGTAATTGAGCTAAAACACTCATTGGATGGATTCAACAGGAGATTTGAACTGGCAGAAGAAAGGAACAGTGAACCTGAAGATAGGCAATTGAAATTATCTGGTGTGAGGAAAAGACAGGGAAAAAGAGAAGAAATATGAACAGTGCCTGATGGACCTGTGAGATACCATCAAGCATACCAATATACAAATCATTGGAGTCCCAAAATGACCATAGGGATAAAAAGGTGCACAAAAAGCATTTCAAGAAATAATGGGAAAAACTCCTAAATCTGGTAAATGGCATTAATCTACACATCTGGGAATTTCAATAAAATCCAAGCAGGATAGACTCAAAGAGATCTACTCCAAGACACATCTGAGTGAAATAGTCAAAATACAATTACAAAGAGAGGGCTTTGAAAGCAGCAAGAAAGAATTGGCTTGTGAATTACAAGGTTCCCCAATAAGAATAACAGTAAATCTCATCAGAAACAATGGAAATCAGAGACAGTGGGATGGCAAACTTAATGCCCTTAAAGAAAAAAATCAACAATTGTTAACCAAGATATCAAGGCATTTACAGGTAAATAAAAAAATCCCTTATCATTTTTCTTTTGGCTTGTAACTGCTTTTTAACTACATATGATTTAATAGATAACTATGTAAAATAACATTTTATATCTAAGTTAATGAAGAAAAATGATTAAGATATTATCTGAGATGATAATTAAAAGGGGGAGGTAATGAGATACACATGAGTAGAGTTTGTATGCAACTGAGACTAGGTTAATAATAGTTGTACCAAATTGTTTTCAGTTTAAGATATTAATTGTAATTGAATAGGTAAGCACTATGAAAATGTAAAATATATATAAGGAAAAGGAAAATAGAAGAGAATCAAAATGGTACACTACTAAAAAGCAAAGAAACACAAAAAAGGAAGTAATGGACTAATTGAGAAGCAAAACATACAAGACAGAACACAAACAGCTAAATTGCAGAAGTTAATTCTTCTTTCTCTGTTATTACTTCAAATTTCAGTGATTAAATCATTATTAAATGGCAGAGTTTGGTGAGTTGGATGGAAGCAGTTTGATCCATCTATATGTTGTCAACAATAATCTCACTTGTGAAAAGAAACCAAGAATCTGAAAGTACAAGCGTGGAAACAGATATCCCTTGCAAACAGTAATCAAAAGAAAGTTAGAATGCCTGTATTATTGTTAGACAAATTAGACTTTATTCATATAAGATTACAAGAGACAAACAAAGGTATTTATATTGATAAAAGTTTCAGTCCATTAAGCAGCTATAGGGATTAAAACATATATGTACTGGTGTTAGGGTTCTCTAGAGAAGCAGAACTAACAGGTGAGATCTGTAAATATGAGATTTATAAAGATGTCTCAATCAACCGTGGGAATGGAAGAGTTCAAAATCCATAGGGCAGGCTGTGAAACTGGTGGCTTGATGAAGGGTCTGGACAAACTTCACAGGAGAGACTCACTGCCTGAAGGAACAATGGGTTTCTCTTCTTCCTTGAAAGGCTTCAACTGATTGGATTATCTCTTAGGTGACATTCACTCTTCAACTCAAAACCTATGACTTAAATACTATAACATGAACAATACAACTTATGTCATGTGATAAGAGGAAAACAAGATATTTGCTTGTTTACAAATATGAACATACTCATAACAAAACAGGAAGGAAATATTCATACAATCACAGTCCTCATTTCTGTAAGTCATCACATGGTCATAGTTCATATTTATCACTACCTTCTTCTACTACACATTCCATTTTTCCTTTACCCTCAACAATCACTTCAGCTGGTGATGGGTTTTTGCCAGGTGGGGTGACCCAAATTTTCATTCCTGAAGTTTCTGGTTCATTGGTAGTCTTGCTTGGATTAAGTTGTTATAGTTTTCCATTGACTTTAAACCCAGGGCATGGTTACTAAGAGATACCCTACAGGATCTCCTGTATTCCAGGAAAACTCTTCTTTACCTCCATTGTGTAATTGTAGTACTATTTTCCCTTGATAGTCAGGATAAATCATCACTGACAGAGCAGTAATCTCCTTTGGTGCCTATTGGGTTAATGGCATGAGAAGCCCAAAGTGACCAGGTATCAATCCTAACTTCCAGTTCAATGGAATCGTTATTGTGTCTCATGATAGGAGCATTACTCCTTTTGAAACTAAGTCCTGTGGACCAATAGGGCTTAAGGTTTTGGGGACAGGATGCAGAAATTTTCCTAGTGGATCACTAGAGGTGACAGTAAGTGGTGTCTATCCCATTTCCACCCCTCGATTCCTGGACCCATGAATCCTGGTGTTCTGGTTCGTTAACTGCCAGAATGCAATATACCAGAAAAAGAATGGCTTTTAAATGGGGGAATTTGTAAAGTTGCAAGTCCATGAAAATGTCCCAACTATAGCAAGGTTATAGAAATGTCCAATCTAAGGCACCTGGGAAAGATACCTTGGTTCAAAAGGCTGATGAATTTCAGGGTTTCTCTCTCAACTGGAAAGGCACATAGTGAACATGATGGCATCTCCTAGCTTTCTCTCCAGGCTTCTTGTTTCATGAAGCTCCCCCAGGAGCATTTTCTTTCTTCATCTGCAATTGCCTCTGACTGCATGGCTCTGCTGCCTCTCATGGTTCTAAAAGGGACTCTCCAAAATGTTTCCTGTTTTAAGAATTCCAGTAAACTTATCAAGACCCACCTGGAATGGGTTGAGTCACCGCTCATAGAAGCCATCCAATCAAAAGTTATACCACCTGCAGTTGGGTGGATCACATCTCCATGGGAACAATAAAATCTCCTACCCAATAATATTGAATTAGGTTTAAAGGATATGGCTTTTCTGGGGTTCATAAATTCAAACTAACACACTTAGCTATGGGAGAAACAGCACCATAGAGTGGACACTGATATAGAGTACAGTCTCCTGGAGAACACTGCCCCAGACCTGTAAGGTATTGCCACATAGTTGGCACCATAATTGGATATTCAGAAAGTCTTTCCACAATTCTATCAATCCAGCTGCATATGGAGGATGGGGAACATGGTAAGATCAGAGAATTACATGAGTTTGTTCCCATTCCCATACTTCATTTGCTGTGAATTGTGTTCCTTGATCAGAAGCAATGCTGTGTGGA
Organism: Tamandua tetradactyla; assembly: GCF_023851605.1. Taxonomy (NCBI): domain Eukaryota; kingdom Metazoa; phylum Chordata; class Mammalia; order Pilosa; family Myrmecophagidae; genus Tamandua; species Tamandua tetradactyla. The sequence continues at coordinate 96,433,982 of NC_135339.1, read as the reverse complement.
ATACCATGACAGTGGATAAGACATTCCATAAGTCCATATATGGTAGTTTTTGCAGAAGCATTGCATACAGGGAATGAAAACCAATATCCAGAGTCTAATTCTATCCCAGTTAGAATAAATAGCTGCCCCCTCCATGATGGAAGAGAGCCGATGTAATCAACCTGCCACCAGGCAGCAGGCTATTCACCTTAGAGAATCATGCCATATCCGGTAATGAGTGTGGGTGACTGCTGCTGGTAGATTGGGCACTCCACAGTGGCTGTAGCCAGGTTGGCCTTCATGATTGGAAGTCCATGTTGTGAGCCCTTGCATAAATCCATCCCTACCACCATGCCTACTTTGTTCATTAGCCCATTGAGCAATGGCAGGAGTGGCTGAGGAAGGAGGATGACATATCTATAGGCAGGTCATCTTATCCACTTGGTTATTAAAATCTTCCTCTGCTGAAGTCACTTTCTAGTGAATATTCACATGAGAAATAAATACCTTCATGTTCTTTGCCCACTCAGAAAAGTATATCCATATACCTCATCCCCAAACTTTTTTGTCACCAATTTTCCAATCATGCTCCTTCCAAGTCCCTGACCATCCAGCCAAGTTGTTAGCAACAGCCCATGAGTCTCAGTTTATAAATGCACCTCTGGCCAGTTTTCTTATGAAGCAAAATGAACAACCATGTGCACTGCTCAAAGTTCCACCCACTGGAAGGATTACCCCCTCACCACTGTCCTTTAAGGACATCCCAGAATGGGGTTGTAGTGCTGTAGCTGTCCACTTCCAGGTGGCCCTTGCATATTATACAGAACCATCTGTAAACCAGGCCTGAGTTTTCTCTTTCTCAGTCAACTGACTGTAAGGAACTCTCCAAGAGGCCATAGCTCTGGTTTGGCAAAGAGAAGGTAATGTGGCTGGAGTGGGGACTATGGGAATTTGGGCCACTACCTTACTTGTGCTTTCAGGATCTGCTCATGTCCTATCTCTAATACACTGTTTACATTTTATGATAAGGTGCTGTTGTACATGCCCAACTTTATGGCTTGGTGTGTCAAACAACCCCAGCTCATGATAGGCGATTTAGGTCTCATGGTAACTTGGTGGCCCTTGGTTAAGCATCCTGTCCCTACAAAAGTTGTTTCCCAAAAGGAAAGTAGTTATCTTCAGCACATGGTAAGGCTTTGCTCCAAAGTCTTAAGGATCTGCATTGTGATTCTTCTATAGGGGCTTGCCAGAGGCTCCAGCCAACATCCCCATTTGCCACTGACACTTCAGCACCATTGGATCTACTGGATCATATAGCCCAAGTAACAGAACCTCCTCTTTTTCTGGTCCCCACTCAAAACTAGCAGATTTTCTGGTCACTCTATAAATGGGCTAGAGTAGCACACCCAAAGAGGAATATGTTTTCTCCAAAATCCAAGGTGATCAGATAGGCATTGCCTCTTTTTTGGTTGTGGAAGGGGCCAGATGCAACAGTTTATCCTTTACCTTAAAAGGGATATCTCAACATGCCCCACACAATTGGACACCTAAAAATTTCACTGAGGTGGAAGTCCCCTATAATTTTGTTGTACTTATCTTTTATCCCCTGACACAAAAATGCCTTACCAATAATTTTATAGTGGTTTCTACTTCTTCCTCACTAGGTCCAATCAACATGATATCATCAATATATTGGACCAGTGTGATAGCTTGTGGGAAGGAGAATGGTCAAGGTCCCTGGGTACAAGGTTGTGACATAGAGCTTGAGAGTTGATATACCCCTGAGGCAGGATAGTGAAGGTATACTGCTGGCCTTTCCAGCTGAATCCAAACTGTTTCTGGTGGTTTTTACACTATTGAGAAAAAAGGATTTGCCAGATGAATAGATGCATGCCAGGTACCAGGTGATGTGTTAATTTGCTCAAGCAATGATATCACACTTGGAACAGCAGCTGCAATTGAAGTTATCACCAGGTTAAGTTTATAATAATCCACTGTCATACTTCTAGTTCCATCTGATTTCAGCTCAGGTCAAATAGGAGAGTTGAATAGGGATGTGTTGGGAATCACCACCCCTGCATCCTTTAAGTCCTTAAGAGTAACACTAATCTCTTCAGTCCCTCCAGAAATATGGTATTGCTTCTGATTCACTATTTTGTTAGGTAGGGGCAGTTCTAGTGGTTTCCAGTTGTCCTTTCCTACTATAATAGCCCTCACTGCATGAGCCAGAGAACCAATGTGGGGATTCTGCAAGTTGCTGAGTATCTCTGTTCCAATTATGCATCCTGGAATTGGGGAAATAACCACAGAATGGGCCGAGAGACCTACTGGACCCACTCTGAGGTGGACCTGAACTAAAACTCTATTGATCATCTGGCGTCTCTAAGCCCCTACTCTGACTGGTGGACCAGAGTGATGTTTTGGGTCTCCTTCAATTAGTGTCACTTCTGAGAAATGTCTAATAATCCTCAAAATATGTGAACATGTCCTTTTCCCCAGTTCACAGTCACCCTGGTAAAAGGCCATAGGCCTCCTTGGGGAAGGCTGGGAGAAAGGTTAATGGTATAAATTTTGGGCAGTGTAAAAGGGTCCTTCACAAGTGATACCTGACCATTCCCTCATTCTTTGGGCACTGGGTCTGTAAAATGTTTCAAGTCTGGGAATTGATTAAGGGGCTGTGAATCTTTGTTTTTGCGATTCAAGTTAAACTTCTGTTCACTTGACCTAGATTTCTTCTGCTTATACAACTCAAACAAGAATTTAGTAGGTTGCCCATCTACTTAACTTCTAGGTACCCCATAATCTTCTAAGCAACACTACAAGTTTCTGTAAGTCAGATTATTTTGACTCCTGTATTGAGTCTGCTGGCCTTTATGGTGGCTGTGCCTACCTTGTCTATGATGATTTACTGTCACCACCTGGCTTTTGCCAACTCAGGATCCAATCATCCCCATTGGGTCTGAAGATTCCAGTTCAGTGACAGCAGCTCCCACAGTAATATCTGACATACAGAGAAGGGTGGCAACAGAACTCTTCAGGGATAATGGAGCTACTCTCACAAATTTATTTCTCAAGGTTGTAGCAAAAGATGTGTTCCCTGGACATTCCTGGGGTATGTGAGCAGGTTGTTCATGCTAAAACTATGCTAACATTCCAACTTTTCTAAACTTATGGATCCCCTCATCTACATTAATACCAGGGCAGTTCTGGCATTAATACCAGGGCAGTTCTGGCATCTGTCAAATGTCTGGCATTTGACCACAGTTAATGTCAAATGCCACCTTTAAACCCATGTTTCAGCCAAACATTCAAGCAAATTATTAATACCCTTTCTAACCCTTCAAACTACAACAGTGAATGCAGAATCTCCACTTAGTGGGTCCATATCAATAAATTCTGCTTGATCTAACTTTATATTCCTTCCACCATTATCCAACAAGCTTAATATCAATTCCCCTACGTATTTCCATGATTTCTCTCTAGGTAGATTAGAAAATTCATGCAGTTATTTTGGAGTATAACATACCTCCTGATGGATGGCACTTTGTACCTCAGCTTTTAGGGCCTGTTGGGACTTTAGTCTAGTTATTATAGGTCTTGAAGAAAAAGGGGTTGGTGCTGTGGGTCATGTAAAGAAATAGAAGTGGATTTAAAGCCAATTACTTCCATACATTCCTTTGTGGTTTCATCAGATGAAACAGGATTAGTTGCCCCAGACAGAGGAGTGAGGGTCTTTTCCCCAAGGGAGGTAGTTACAGGGTTAGCAGGCACTGAAACCTTAATCTCATTAGGTGGAGGTTCAATGGCAGACTCCTATGGAGAGACTCATATGCCAGGAAGCTGTTTCCTTAAGGGAGACTGGAGATCAGGAAGCTCTTTCCTCAGAACAGTCCATTACAGATCTATTTAGCAAAGGCTCAGCAGATTCCAGGGATCCCTTCTCCCCATTGCCATCAATTTCAAGCCATATATCACATCCCACATTTCAGGGTTCCATTTTTTCCAATAAAAGCCATAACTTTAACAGCAGACACCCTGCAAGTTGATATTTTAATTTATGTTGTAAATCTTGCATAATGAGGCTTTGTCTGGTTTACAGAGATCTCAAATCTGCAACCACAGGAAATAAAATTTTCTTTCAGGGAATACAGGAAGCTAACATAGTTCACACAATGCATAAAGTGCAAATGTGGGGCTTTCAGCTCATCCCTTTCCCTCATCACTGTATCCAGCATATTTAACAACAACCAGCCAAAATAATTATTCCTCTTAATTCCATAAAACTCCATAAAGGTGTCAAATACATTCTCACCCAGAGCCTCATATAAACATACAATTAACAGAATCTAATGGTGATATTTTGAGTATCTCTTTTGCCAACTCACCCCATAGACTATTATTGACACCTTAATTATTATAAATGGCGTCATCAGTACCTCTGAATCTAGTCAGAGGAAAAAGACAATTGTAAACATCCATTTTTAAGATTCTGTTTCACAAAACCACTTCCAGTACCAAGTTGTGTTAGTCAAGATTCTCTAGAGAAACAGAACCAACAGGGGAGATCTGTAAATATGAGATTTTAAAAGTGTCTCATGTAACTGTGGGAATGGAAGAGTGCAATAATCCATAGGGCAGGCTGTGAAGCTGGCAGCTCCAATGAAGGGTCTGGTCTAACTCCACAGGAGCAACCCACTGGCTGAAGCAGCAGTGAGTCTCTTTCCTTATAAGGCTTTGACTGATTGGATTATCTCATTGTGGGAGATATGCCTTAGTTGATCACAGATATAAGCAGCCACAGATACAATCAACACTGATGATATAATACACCAATCATCTGGTTCATCAACCAGTCACAAAATACCCATACAGCAATGTCCAGGCCAGTGCTTGCCTTACCAGACAACTGGCCTTAATCACTTGGCCACATTGACACCAAAACCTAACCGTTACAAAACCTAACAGGTCTCTGAAATACATGAAGAAAAAAATGATAGAATTGAAAGGAGAAATAGATAGTTCTACAATAATAGTTGTAGACTTCAATACAGAACTCACAATATTTGATACATCAATAAGGAAGCAGAGGACTTAAGCAACATTGTTAATCAGTAGACTTAATGGGCAAATATTGAACACTCTATGCAACAGCAGACTACATGTTCCTCTCAAGTGCACATGGATCATTTTGTAGGATAGACCATATATTACACTTTAGATAAAATCTTAATACATTAAAAAATATTGAAATTAGATGACATATTTCACAGACCACAATGGAATCATTTTCATGATTAAAAACAAAGGTTTTTAATCTTGATGAGGTCTCACTTATCAATTTTTTCTTTTCCTGATCAAATTTTGGGTGTAAAAGCTAAGAAACCATTGCCTAACACAATGTCTTGAACATGCTTTCCTATGTTTTTTCCAAGACTTTTATAGTTCTTATTCTTACACTTTCATCTTTAATGTATTTTGAGATGACTTTTGTATATATTGAGAGGTAGGGGCCCACCTCCATTCATTTGCCTATGGACATCCAGTCTCCAATCATTATTTTTTTAAGAGACTGTTCTTCTCCAATTGAGTAGACTCAGTCCCTTGTCAAAAATCATCTGGCCAGCCTCATGTGTTCTCGATAAATTTTCTATCCATTTACTCTTTGGTCTGTGCTCCTGAGTTCTGTCTCATGGCGCAGTGAAGAATCTGAAAGCCAAAATCCAGTAACATGCTTTGGCTGGCCCAAAGCCTCTTATAGAGAAGGCACTTCTCTCTATCTGGACTGGTGAATGCCAGGAAGCTTGGCCATGTGCTTTCACTTTTTTTTCTCTCTTGGCTCTCTCCCCAGTTTCCAGGAGTCCAAGGGAAGCCAAATTGAGGCCCCCTGCTCAACCTCTCTGTCTCTATGTCTCTGTCTGTCTCTCTCTCCTTCCCTCCCTCTCTCCCTTCTCAGCTCTCCAAGACTTCCCCATACTTTATTTTCCTTCCCTCTGAGTCCCCAGACCCTTCCTCCTGATAAATCTGTTCCTCTTTGCACCTTCTCTACAAAGATCCTCTCCCCTGCCTCCAGAAGAATGTCTTTTCTCCTCTATATGGCTTCCATCTTTTAAAACATAAGATTCTGGACTAAGGATTCTTGTACCAAATAAGGTATTGTATTTAACATTCTAGGGAGTTGTCTCTGATTTAGGCTGTAATATGTCTAATACCTTAACCCCTCTTCTAGCCTATAAAGCATACTAAACAGCATTTTACTGTGTGACTAGACCTTCCCAGGACATTCCCCCTTAAGGAGAGCTCAATTTCCTTGCTGGATGTTCTTTCCCTCTAGCTCAATCATGACAAAACCTGGCACATATGAGATCCCTTCCCTGGGATTTCTTTGTTTGTAGCAAATCTTTTCTAGTCTCTTAGCAGAAATGTAAGCAGTCAGTTATAAACACAGACACAAAAGAAAATGAGTAGCTCACCTCAGCAGCTTTGGGATGGTGCCAGGTCATCCATCTCCTAAGCCTTTGAAGACCCTAGGGACACTCAGGGATAGGAGGCATGATCCAATGGGCCCAAGAGATCAGCACTCAGAATGGAAGACTGGCAAGCTGGGACACTGCACACTGGTGGGGAAATGTGCCTTTTTCTTCTCTCTCATCCTTATAAATGGATGGTGCTTCCAGCATTCCAGCTGACAGTCCACTGGACTGCCTGCTACAAAACTGGGATAATCTTTCTGCCACAGAACTAAAAGGGGAAAACTTATTTTCCACTACAATACTGCATGGATGCAATGTTGCCTGGACACAATATTACCTGGAACACAGCTAATGCTGGCCCACAAATAGGACAGTCAATATAGGACTATACAGTCAATAGGACTATAACCCTATATTACAATTAAACCCCTTCCATAAGCAGTAAGGACAGGAGCAAAAAATAGTTTATGTGCAGATTTTATAACTTATATGAAGACAAACACATAAAGGACTTATGCAAATTATTTGATTCTCAAGTGAACAGTCAAAAGCTTCTTCTTCAAAACTCTTCTTCACAGAAGGTGGCAAACATTTTAAATAATCCTCTTTATATGTTCCTCCTGAAGAAATCTTGTTTAGTCTCCATTGAAACATTTTGTGGCCGAATATAAAAGTTCTCATCTAAATTATGCTCTCTTTTTAGCCTTCAATAAACAGGAAATGCCAACGGTCAATATAAGCTAAAAAAGATAGGGAAGCATAACCCTCCAACAGGTCTCCAGTCTATAAAAGACATGCAAAGCAGTCAGAAATTACCTGTATTATTAAGACAAGTGACTTGTTGCCTGTGTTATGCCCATGTCTCATTTTCCATTAGAGGAAAAATCTTTAATGATCCCCTTTTAAAATTTGTTTGCTAAAAGTCATGAAAAAATGTGCCACCAAGCCAGTTAATTATAATAAGCTAAGAGAAATCACTCAAGAAAAAAGACACCAATCTCTGCCCAGGAGAAACTAGTGGAAGCCTTAAAAAGTCACTAATGTAAGTCAAGATTCTGGGAAGGTCAGATTTTGCTGGGCACCCATTTCATCAGCCAGTTTGCCCCTGACATTTGGAAAGAGCTGCAAAAGCCCTTCATGGGTCCACAAATTCCTCCTAATTGTTTATTAGAAACTGATTTTTCTGTCTTTAACTATTGAAAGAAAGCCAAGGAAGAGGAGAGAGCAAAGAGAAGTGAGCAAAAGTTCAGAGCACAGACTCAGTTTATTGAAGTAACTATTAACAGTGCCCCATACTTTCAGGGTCACCCTAATCATGGTTCCAAGCCACAAGAGCCTTGCTTTGACTGTGAGTAAAGGGCCACTGGCAAAAAGTGTTCACAAAACATCAAGAGAACCCTCAATCTTGGGACCCACTGGAACCTTGCATCATGTGCCACCAACAGAACTTCAGACCCAGGGACTGCCCTGTTTCCCAAAGTAGGGGCAGAACAACCTCTTGAGCCCTAATCACTACAAGTGAAGAAGATTGAAGGTGCCTAAGACCACATACAGCTCTCCTGACTTCACATCTGACCAACTTGAAGGAGCTCTTAATGAAATTTATAAAAAATCAATCAAGCCCCTTCTAAGCCACATTCCTGTGCTCCTTAATAAACGCATGTGCTCTCTTATTCCTCAATTAAGCAGGAACAAGCTCTCCAGCTAAGATTTACTTTTGGACCTTTCATTAATTTGATAAGTTGCCAGAATGCAATATATCAGAAATGGAATGGCTTTTAAGAAGGGAATTTAATAAGTTACAAGTTTATAGTTCAAATGCTATGAAGTGTCCAAATTAAGGCACCAAGAAGTTAGGTTCACTCAGGAAAGACTAACGCCATCCAGAACACCTAAGTCAGCTGGGAAGGCACATGGCTGGCATTGGCTGGTTCTTTTCTCCTGGGATCTGTTGCTTTAGGCCTCTGCTACTATGGGTGTTCCTCACTTTGCTTCTCCAGGACTGGCTTTCATTTCTTGCCTTCCTGTGGCTCTCTCCAGATTCTGGCTTTCTTAACATCTCATGGGAAGGCAAATGGCACACTCACAACTGGGTGTGCCACATCCCTGTGGAGATTATCTAATCAAAAGCTACTGCCCCCACGGTATTGAATCAGCATAAAAAGAAACATCTACCTCCACAAGATTGGATTAGGATTAAAGCATGGTTTTTCTGGGGTACATGATACTTAAAAAAATGGCCCAGGCCTAAAATTAAGGTAATTTCCTCCTCACTTCCTCAGTCTCACTTGGCTAATCCATCTTCTAAGCCCCTCACTTCTATCTTCCTCCTATTTTTAATTGGCCCTTGCAGTTTTAAGCTTCTCACCAAGTTTATTTCTTATAGATTAGAAGCCTTTTACACCAAACCAATGCTGACATGAGGGTTTTCATCAATTCTAGCCTCCCTTTGGACTCCTCCCCTCTCAACATAAATGAAATAGCCAGAAAGTTCTATGCCCCATCAGGCAGGGCCTGCACCCTCTGAAAAGCCAGAGCATAGAAAGAAGACAGACCCTTGTCCCTCAGCACCCCTACGATTAAGGGGTGAGAAATCTCTGATGAGGAAGTTGAGGTAGACTGGAACAGGGATGTGAGATGAGAGAGAAGTCCTTGAAAAGGAAGTTAATCAAGGTCAAGAAGGTCCCTGTTCCTTATAGTTCCCTAGGATACAAATACCATGCCCAGGGCTACCCACTTACAGAAAATACTCAGCCTTAGCCAATCAAGCTGAAGCTGAAGTCCCAAGCTATTTTGACTTAAACATAGTTACACAGTTTTAACTCTGCATTGAGAACAGATTCTGGGAGGTGAAATTGAGACAAGTTTGCTGGTCCAGTCTTTTGGACATCCACTGCTTATATTAGCAGTGACCTAAGGTCACACTATATGTGTGTAGAAGGGTTACTCAGCTCCCTCTGGTACAGGGCCAAAGACTAACAATGGGAACAAAGACTGCCTCCTGACAGACCAGGTTGGGGAAAGGGTGACTGGGGGGAATATAAGAGCACCAGGAGCTTCTCCTGTGGATCAGAGTCATTGGAAAGAGATCAGACAATAAAACCCCATAGTTGGAGGACTACATATTTGTATCCCAGGCTGGCACCAGCAGGCTGCCCCAGAAACCCAGACTGCAGTCTCCACTACCTCTCCATGAGGCTGAGGCTTGGCTGTGGGAGACACTGCAGAGAGGGGAAGTTCACTGGTACTTACCACAATTTTCAAGCGACTTTTTCAAGATCTTTTACAGTGTTTCACTAAACATTGGTGTTTCAAAGTAATTGATTTTCATTGTTCCTACCTGTTCAGTTACTGTTTTCATGGAAGGAATGATGTGTGGGCTTCCTGTTCTACCAAGTTCCCACAATCCATGTCAAAGGATAGATCTTGAGAAGATATTTTGTAAACACCAAAAAAAAAATTAGGATACCATTAATGCAGTATAAGAGGGATATTTAGAGATCTAAATGTCTATATTTAAAAAGGGAGCTGAAAAATCAATAACATTCCCTCATACCAAAAGAAACTAGAACAGGTGAAGAAAACAAGACGTATATATAGCAGAAGGAATGAAATGGTAAATATGAGCAGCTGTGAATGAAATAGAGGATAGAAAAATAATAGAGAGAATCAGCAAAACCAAAAGTTGTTTTTCTATAAAGATCAATAAAATTGACAAAGAGTATTTAGGAGAAAACAAAAAAAATCATATTCAAAGTTTAAACTTAAAGCTTTCTGTCTAAGATTAGGAATATGACAAGAATGCCTGCTATCAACATCATTATTCAACTTCATACAGAAAGTTCTACAATGAGTAATCATCCTTGGAAAGAAATAAAAGCCATCCAAATTGTAAGAAAAGAAGTCAGATTAATGATACCCACAGATAACCAATATATAGAAACATCCAAACAATATACAAGAAAGTTACTAGAACTAATAAAAAAATTCATCAAAGTTACAGGATATAGGTTAAACATGCAGAAATCAGTTATTTCTGTTCACCAGCAATGAGTAATTTGAAAAGAAAACAATTCCATTCATAATAGCACCTATAAAAAAATACATTACCTTGGAATAAATTTAACCAAGCAGGCAAAAGACTTGTACACTGAGAACTACAAAACATTGCTGAAGGAAGTTAAAGAAGACCTGAACAAATGGAAAAAACTCCCATGTTGGTCGCATTGGAAGATTTAATATTGATAAGATTTCAATACTGGGTAAATTGACCTACAAATTCAATGCAATCTTTACCAAATTCAAGAACCATATTGCAGAATTGGAAAAGTTGATCTTCAAATTCATATGGAATTGCAAGGGTAAACAAAATTGAAAAAGAAAAACAAAGTTTGAGGACTCACACTTCCTCATTTAAAACTTACTGCAAAGCTACAGTAATTAAAACAGTGTGATACAGGCATAAAGATAGACAGAGACTAATGAAATAGATTAAGTGTTCAGTGATGACTCAGTATACTATGGTTGTAGATTTTCAAAATGGGTTTCAAGTCTGTTCAATGGGGGAAATATGCTCTGACAAAGGGTGCTGAAATGACTGAAAATCTTCATGCAAAAGAATGAATGCAGATCCCTATATTTTGCCACATAGAAATGTTAATTTTAAATGGCCAAAGATTTTAATGTGTGGCTATATTATAAGCTGTTTACAAGAAAATGTGGGCATTTATCTTCAAGGTTTATATTAGGCAATAGATTCATAGCTTTTACACAGAAAGCATGAGGAACAGAAGAAAAAGTAGATAAAATGAACCTCATCAAAATTAAAAACTTTTGAGTGTCAAAGGACAATGTCAGAAAGTGAAAAGATAAACTAAAAACTGGAAGAAATTATTTGGAAATAATATACTGTATTAAGGTTTAATATCCAGAATACATAAAGAACTCCTACAACTCAAAAAAAGAGAAAAATGACCCAATTTTAAAACTGTGCCTAGGTTTTCAATAGACATTTCTCCAAACAAGATATGCAAACACCCAGTAAGTATATGAAAAATACTCAACATCATTAGCCATTAGACAAATGCAAACTAAAATTATGAGTTACCTCTTCATACTGACTTGGATTGATATTATTAAAGAAACTAAAAATAATTGTTGGTGAGTATGTAGAGAAATATGAACCTTGTCACATTGCTGGTAGCAATGTAAATTGGCACAGTGTCTGCAGAAAACAATTTGGCAATTCCTCAGAAATTTAAGCATTGAATTACCATATGGCTAGGCAATTTTATTCTTAAGTATATAACCAAAGTTACTGAGAGCAGAGACTTGGACAGATATTTGTGCACCAACAATCATTACAACATTATTCACAATGGTCAAAATGTGGAAGCAACCCAAATGTCCATCAACAAGTGAATGGATAAACAAAGGGGTACATCTATATGATGGAGTATTATTCAGCTATAGAATGAAATGAAGAGCTGATACGTATGACAACATGGATCATTCTTGAAAATATCATGTTGGGTGAAATCAGTTAGAGATAAAAGTAGTATATTAAATACTAGAAAAAGAAAACTCATAAACACAGAAAGGACAATAGTTACCAGTGGGAAGGAGAAAATGGAGAGGTATTGCTAAAGGACTGTGAGTTTTGCTTTGGGATGATGAAAACAGTCTGCAAATAGATAGTGGTGAAATTTACACAGTATTTTCAATGTACCTAACATCAGATGACTGTCCACTTAATGGATAAAATTATTTTTATGTTGTGTATATTTTGCTATAACTAAAAGTAAGGATATTATTTAAATGTTTTTAAATAGGGGCTACTATTCCCACCTGGCACCCCAATTACAGTCTAGGACTATATAGTCTAGGACCATAATTCAAGACTTCTTTATGGTATGATGAATTAGCTTGTGGTTGATGACCATTTCTGCTGAGATCATTAAGAAAATCCAAAGAAAATATAAAATTATCTATTTAAACATATATGATGCTGAAGCAGTGAATTCCAGAGAGTCTAAGATTCTAAACAGAGTGTAAATGTGGAAGTTTAACAAAGACTTTAACATAATTATAAGTATATTAAAGAAAAGCAAACTATTTGGCTGAGTTGGGAAATTTCATCAAAGAAATAGAATCCTAGGGGAAGAATTAGGTAAAAAATCAAGAACCATTAAATACACTTTCTTAATGTGTTAGCACTTTTTTAACAAAATGCCACAAACTGGGTGGCTCAAGACAGCAGAAATGTATATATTTTTCTGAATATATACATACATATATTTTTCAGAATATATATTCTGAATATGAATAACATTCTGAATTAAGGCCTAGGCAGGTTCATGCTTCCTCTAAATCTGTAGGATTCTGGCAGTGGCTTGCTGACCATCTATTGTGTCCTTTTGGTTGTGGCATGACTCAGGCAGTATACCTTCTCTCTGTCTGTGTCCAAATGTTCTCTTTTTATAAGAACAAAAATGATATTAGATTAAGGCCCACCTTAATCATTTGGTCTCCTCTCAACTAATAACATCTTGAAGGATTCTATTTCCACATACAATACTATTCATGAGACCTAGTGTTTATACTTGAATATACCTTTTGGGGGGGAGGACACATTGAGTACAAAACACATCATATACCTGGAAGAAAGAATTCAATATATTTGTCTAATTGCAGATTGGACAATGCAAGTGCAGAGCCAAAAAAAATGAAGATGAATCAATAGAAAATACTGAAGCACTGAGAGAAAAAGCAAAAATACATAAAATGTATGTGAGACAAAGTAAAAATGCCTAAAAAGTATGTCACTGAAATACCAGAAAGAGGACAGAGAGAGACAAGGATGAAGCTATAGTCAAAGAAATTGTCTGCAAGAATTTTCTAAATGGAGAAATTCAGAAACTTAAGAAACTGTAGATTTCCTAGGGAAAGAACCAGTTGGTTAGTAAAAATTATAAAACAGCCATCACAGTCTCTGCAAATTGTCTTGAGAGCATACAGCTCATGAGGAAACATGTATTGTTAAAATCTATTAAATCTTGCTAAGAACAGTGAGAGCCTGTGGCATTTCAGCAATGAACTTACTCCTCCCATGGCCCTTCTGCTCACTTGTAATGGAAACTTTAGGTCAGGTGGATGTGACCAGGAACACAGGCTGCCTCTTAACTAAGCTTCCAGTGTAGAGCTACAGATTCTCTCCAGGGCTGGGGGAAGACATTTGGCATTTGTTGTCCACCATGAGGATCTGTACCAGAGTAGCTCTATTCCAGGCAGATGCACTTGAGTGAACAGGGGCTAATTTATCTTGCCTGACCCCACTCGTATGGCAGAAGTTCTACTCTGGGCTCAGCAGGCCAAAGAATGCTAGACCCCTATTGCACCCAGACCAACTCACTCATAGATGGATGCTCCACAGAGGGAGGGGCAAACTGAGAAGCCTACGGGCTACTATTCCCACCTGGCACCCCAATTATAGTTTAAGGGCATTACCTCATGAGGAATGGGCTGCTGTCTATACCCTCAACTCTAGTGAAGTGGAGTAGCATTTCTGCCTGGAGCAAAAACCAGATCAGTAGAACAGAGGGCTCCATAGCTCTCCATAAGGGGAAAGGCATTATTTGAAAGAGAATGTGGGAAATACCAGCCTTTTATTAATATCCCAGGGTTCTCATAGCAACATATCACAATCTGGGTGCCATAAAACAATAGAAGTGTATTCTCTCACAGTTATGGACAGTTTGGTTCCAAAATCAAAGTGTCAGCATGACCATGCTCTTTCTGAAGGCCCAAGGGGAGGAATGTTTATTATCTCTTCCAAACTTCTAGCAATCCTTGGAATTCCATGGCTGGTAGTGGCATAGCTCCAGTCCCTTGGGCCTCCAAGTTCACATGATCCTCTTCCCCCGGTGTCTGTGTCAATATATCTTCTCTTCTTCTTATAAAGACAATGGTCATAATGGATTAGAAGTGACCCTAATTCAGATGGACCTCATATTAATTTGATTAGTTCTATAAAGATCCTATATCCAAATAAGATCACATTAACAAATCTGGCAGTTAGGACCTCAACAAAGATTTTTGGGGACATTGTTCAAGCCATAATGGTGCATAAGGGCATTGTTGAAACTGGAAATCTTGTTAGTGAGCAATGAAGAGGAGATAATAATTACAATAGTAAAACAGCTAGATATTTACAAAGAGAGAAATGGAATGTCATGGTTTAAAAGAGCTCTCCTGGGGATGAGGCAAGCTCCAACACCTGGCAAATACCTCCACTTCAAAGGGCTCTAATTTTAATTGGGTAAGACTGTGTAACAAAGTACCATGAGCGAATTCTCAAAAACAATAGAGCAGTCATCTAGAATTAGTGGGGGCTAGCAGCTAGGTGTTATATCAATAGAGGCAGACAACCAAGCTTAATGTAAGGAGTGCCAGTTTGGAAATATTATGTGCCCCAAAGAAGCTATGAAGTAATTCTCATCCTATGTTGTGGGGGCACCCATTTCTTTTAAGTCTGATTCAATATTGTAGGCAGAAACTTTTCATTAGATTATCTCCATGGAGATGTGGCACTCCCAATTGTGGGTATGACCTTATAATTAAAGGAAATATGACTCCAACCATTCTAGGTGAGTATTAGTTTACTGGAGTCCTTTAAAAGAGGAAATATTTTGGAGAGAACAGGTCTGACACAGATGCCAACGTTTGGAAACAGAGACATGGATGTTTGGAGATGCTTGGAGATGAGCAGACATTGCCATTTGCCTTCCCATGAGATGTTAAGCAAGCCAGAACCTGAAAAGAGCAAAAAAAAAGGCAAGAGATGAAAGTCAGCTCTGGAGAAGCAAAATGAGGAACCCCCACAGGAACAGAGGCTGAAAGCAATGGAGCCCAGGAGCAAGGGACAAGCTGATGCCTACCATGTTCCTTCACAACTGGCAGGGGTTTCCCAGACCTATCAACATTTCTTGAATTAAGGGATCCTTCCCTGGATACCTTAGTTTAGACATTTTCTTAGGCTTAGAACTGGAAATTTGTAATTTATTAAATTCCCTTTAAAAAAGCCATTCCATTTCTGGCATATTGTATTCTACCAGGAGTGGGGTGATGTTGATATTGCAAATAGTAAACAAGTTGGAATTGATTTTAAATAGATAAGAGGAATATTCTAGGAGAATTGTGAGGAGTTTAATATGAAAGACCTAGAATGCTTTGAAGAGACTGTTGGTAGAAATGTGGACTCTAAGGATACTTCTGATAAAGTTTTAGACAAAAATGAATATGTCACTGCAATTGGAAGGAATGCACTCTTTGTGGATGGGAGGTGTAATTTGTGAGTGAGGAACATGGACATTTAGCAGAAAATACTTCCAAAATAAATGTGAAAAATGTAGTCTGGCTGTTCCTTGCAGCTTATAGTAAAATGTGAGAGGAAAGAGATAAGTTGAGAACTGAACTATTGGGTACAAAGAAACCAGAAATTGATGGTCTGAAAAATTCTGACTTCCATAAGGTGAGATCCTAGTGAATAAGGCTGTACAGGAGAATTTAACAAAACATGAACCAGTCAGCCATTTCAGAAAAGGTCAGGATTGGAAATTGAGTTATCCAGAAAGGATTTATAGAAAGTCCTACTGTCTAGTGGTTATGATCCCTGCATACTGCATAGAAAACCAACAACAGTGTTGTGGGATCTGTATAAACAGAACCACCACCAGTCTGGACTAAAAGGAACAGACCTGGGACAAATTGAAGGGAAAATTACTTCTGAGGCAGAACCATGGAAGCTAAGTTCTGGAGCCAGGAAATCTTGGGCCAGGAGAGTGGACACACACAAACACATTAAGAGGGTCAGTTTGCCCCAGAAGCAGAGGTGGGGGAGCTTCTGCTTCATTGCTCAGAAAGAGTTGTGCTGCCTCAGGCCTCAGAGGGGGTGGAGTACATAAACAATGGATTTGAGGGAGTCTTGCTGCCACCTCATAGTTTCTGGAGGGAAAGATTGTGTGCCTCAAAGATGTCAGAGACCCCAGGCTTCCCTGATGTATGGAGTGGAGTTGAGTAAAAGGTTGTTCCCCCAATGAACCCCTGTGCTGCAACTCACCACAGCATTTGGAGAGAGAGCAAGGCTACTGTGTAGGCCCACAGAAAAGGTGGGATTAACACTTTCTGAAACATTGATGATGAAATACTGTCAGACTTTGAAATACAACGGAATTTTCCCTGCAGGTTTTTGGGCTTCTTTGGGTCCAGTGACCCCTATGTTCCTTCCAATTTCTCCCTATGGCAATGAAAATATGTATCCTATGATTGTCCCTCCTTTGTATATTGGCAGCAGGTAATTTGTTCTGAGTTTCACAGGTCCAGAGCCATAGGAAAATTTTTGCCTTAGAACAGACTATGCCTGTCACTGACTTTGATGAGATTTGTATTCTTTTAACTTTGTGTGGTATTTGTATTGTTACTGAAATGGTTTAGGGCTTTTGTGATATTTTGATGGAGTAAATGTATTTTGCATATGGAAAAAACTGTCTTTTGGGGGTACATACGGTGGGATATTCTGTTTTGAAAAATTATGTACCTGTGAAAAATCATGTTTTAATCCTCATTTGATATTTTTGGGGCAGCTGTTTATTTTACCTGATTCAATACTGTAGGTGGAGATTTTTTATTATATTTTCTTTGCAGAGATGTAATGCAGCCAATTGTTGGTGTGACCTTTTAATTAGATGAGATGTGGCTCCACCCATTCCATGTGGGTCTTGATTAATTAAATGGAGTCTTTTAAAAGAGGAAACAGTTTGGAGAGAGCAGAGCTGAAATAGATGACAATGCTTGGGGAACAGTGACATGAAAATTTGGAGATGCATGAAGCTGAGCAGACATTGTCATGTGCCTTCCTATGAGATATTAAGCTAGTCAGACCTGGAGAGAGCCACTTGAAGTCAAGAGATGAAGGCCAGCACCTAGGAAGCAAAATGAGAAACCCCACAAGAACAGACTCTGTAAACAATGGAGCCCAGAAGGAAAAGACCAGCTGATGCTAGCCACATGACTACCCAGTTGACAGATGTGTTCCTGACCCATTGGCTTTCCTTGAATTAAGGCATTATTCCCTGGAAGCCTTAGTTTAGACATTTTCACAGGCTTAGAACTGTACATTTATAGCCTATGAAATTCCCTTTATAAAAGCTGTTCCATTTCTCATATAATGCATTCTGGCAGCTTATCAAACTAATATATAATGTAAGGGCATGACACAGCCAAAAAGAGTCCAGAGAAAATCAGACTCATCCATGGATAGCCAGAGAGTCTGTGTGTATGCCATTATGGTGCCCACTGAGGAGTGACAATAAGCTAAAAGCTGCATGGAAAACAGATGCTATTGAATTAACCAGTGAAGTCATAAAGTGAATAAACTAGTAAAGTTAATTTCATGATCTTGAAGTGGCCACTATACAGGAGGAGGAAGAGGAGGAGGTCTATTCCAAATGGAGTAGAAGGGGCATTCACTCAAATGCCTGTAAACAGTAAACATGGAATTCTTAGGGTCTCTGCCAAGCATAAGCCCAGGAAAAGAAGCAGACTTCTCAGCTCTGGTTCCATGCATGCTCAGTGAAGATGGAGAGAATCCTACATTTCCAAATTGCCTCAGGATGACCTGCATAATAGGAAGGTTAAGCTCTGAAGAACACTAGACAGTGGATCAAAGCAGCATAAATAAACCAAGATTTCCAATAAAGGTAACCATATGGGTAGTAGTAAAATGCCAGTACTATTATGTTGTTTAATATGTAGCTCCTTTCTTGCTTCATGCAAGTGCCAAAGTGCACATGCATTGAAAGTATGATAAATTGATGGTTCTGAACATGCAATGTATGAAGATATCATTTTTAAAAAAGAAATTAAGGAAGGTGGGGGATAGAGAATTATAGGAACAGTGCATCTGCACATGAATTTTCTAACTTACAGTTTTGTGGCTCAAAGAAAATCCAAGTCAAGGCATATTAAATCAATGCTTTCTTCCCAAAGATGAGTATTATGGGGCAGGCTGCCATTGATTATTGGCTCCTATGTCACATGGGAAGTCACATAATACCACTTCCTTTCTCTATCTTCCATCCAGATTCCATTGATGTAGCTTCTTACTTCCTATTGATTTCTCTCTTTTGCTTCCTGTGGCTTAATCTCTGCCTGTTTGAATTTCACTCAACTGCTAAAGGATTAAGACACATCCTGACTGAGGTTGTCACACCTACTTAACTGAAATAATCTCATCAAAGGTTTCTATTTGCAAAGGGTTCACAACTACAAGAATTGATTAAATTTAACATAATTTGGGGGGTTACATATAGCTTCAAACCACCACACCCCACTTTCTGACCCCAAAAGGCATATTCTTTTTATATGCAAAATACATTCATTCCATCACAATATCCCCAAAGCCTAAATCCTTTTAGAAATAATGTTTAGTACAAAATCTCTTCAAATTGGTTATGGATGTGGTCCATCTTGGAGCACAATTTCCCTCCATCTGTTCAACTACAACCTAGACAATACTTTCAAGATGAAATGGAGCAGCAACCATAGAATAGACATCCATTCCCATAGGGAGAAATTGGAAAGAAAATAGGAGTCATGTGTGTCAAACTATTACAAATCCCAGAAGACCATATCCCATCAGAGCTCAAGATCTGAGAGTCATCTATGGAATCATGTTTTGTTTTCTCCACCCCTGCCAAGCATTTGCACATCAGCCATGCACTTCCTGAACACTGGGGTAAAAGTACCATCATCTCCAAGTATCAATATAGTGGCCAAGCTCTTTGCAAATACTGGGCCCAAGACCCACCTTCTCAGAGCACTGTGATGGTGACCATATTCTCCATGATCCCCAGAGCATAGGCTTCACTCACTCTGAGAGTTGAGGTGGTAACACTCTACCTGAACAATAGGATGAGAGGCCAACCCTCTCCAATCACTGGGCCAGACTTACTTTTTCCCACTCTCTTAGCCTGAGATGCCTTAGGTCTAGATCTCAGATTCCATGGTTCCACCCTTGAAGTGAACTTCCCTTCAATTTGTCTCTTCTCTGTCCCTTTCAGTCCCCACTGGCAGTGTTTCTGTTCATACAAATTATGCAATAATGTATTAGTTTTCATGTGTTTCACAGTGTCCAAACATGCAGACAAAATAACTTTCCACAAATCCTTCCTGGATAACTGCATTTCAAATACTGACTTCCACATAAATTGCTGACTGGTTCCATATCCCACTAGACCTTCACATGGAGAACTATTCTCTGGGGACTTCAAACTATCATTTTCTGGTTTCTTTGTGCTCCAGAGTTCAGTTCTCGGGTTATCCATTTCCTCTCTCACTTTTTTATGAGCTGTAAGATGAAACAAGGTTGCACTTTCTACACTTAGCTCGGAAATCTCCTCAGCTAAATATCCAACTTGATCACTATAAAGTTCTGCCTTCCATCTGATACCAGAACTCAATTTTGTCAAGTTCTCTGTCATTTTAAAACATGGATCACCATTCCTCCAGTTTCCAATAGCACATTCATCATTTACTTCTAAGTCCTCATTGGGAGTACCCTTTTCTACCTAGAATCTCTTTAAAGCAAACAAGGCCTTTTCTATCAGGGACTTCACAGTGCTTTCAGCCTCTACCCATTATTCAACTATTAAAGGCATTTCCACATTTTTCGTATTGACAATAACAGCAGCCCACTCTCCTAGTATGAAAATCTGGTTCAGTTACCTAAGCTACTTAAACAAATACCATGAAATTGGGTGGTTTAAACAAAGGGAATTTATGAGCTGATGGCTTTGAGGGTAAAAGAAAGTCCAAATCAAGGCATTATCAAAGCAATACTTTCTTTCTATGGACAACACTATGGGGCTGGCTGCTGGTTATGCTCGTTTCCTCTGTCACATGGCAATGCACATGTGATGCTGTTTTTCCTTATCTCTCCCTTCTATTTTAGGTTCTCTTAATGTAGCTTCTTGCTTCCCGCAACTATGTCTTTCATGCTACTTATGGCATTCTCTCTGTCTGAATTTCATTCCACTAGTAAAGGCCTCCAGCATTAAAATTAAAGCCCATCCTAGTTGAAGTAGAGCACTTTTTCTTAACTGAAAATATCCTCACCAAAAGATCCTACTTATGATGGGTACACCCAGAGGAATGGAGTGAATTTAAGAACATGTTGTCAGGTGTACACATGACCTTAAGCCAACACAGTAGCTATCAAATCAAACATGATTGTTATAGTATAGACTATTAAATTTAACAGCATTGTAAACAGAAATAAAATATATAAAAATATATTTACAAAGTGATAAGGAGCTCAATATGGTAACACAGAAAAGCCAAATAAATGGGGAGAGAACATCTAGACAGAACATCAATAAGGAAATAGAAAACTTGAATGATATAACAAACCAGCTACACTTAAAAGATATAATAAATCATTTCAACTAACAAGAGCAGAAAACACATTCTTCCCTAGAATACATGGCTCCGGGATAGACCTTATGTTAGGTCACAAAATAAACCTCAATAAATTAAAAATATTGAAATCCTACCATATATCTCCTATAACAACAATGGAATGAAGCTAGAAATCAATAACAAAGGGAGAAATGGAAATTTTATGCATAGTTGGAAATTAAATAATGTATTTTTAAATAACCATTGAGTCAAAGAAGAAATCACAAGGAAAATTAGAAAATATCTGGAGGAGAATGAAAATGGAAACAAAACAGGACAGTGTGATGGTGGCTCAGTGACAGAGTTTCACCTGCCATGCTGGAGACCTGGGTTCGATTCCCAGTGCCTGCCCACGGGAAAAAAAATGAAAGAAAGAAAACAAAAAAATACCAAAATGTATGGAACTCAGAAAAAGGCAATGGTGAAAGTGAAATTTTTAGCTGTAATTGCTTGAATTAAAAATGTAGAAAAACTTCAAATCAAAGACTTTGTCTCAAAACTAGAAGATATAGAAAAGGAAGAGCAAATTAAACACAAAGTGAGAAGAAGGAAGGAAATAATAAAGATTAGAGGAAATAAATGAGTTAGGGAATAAAGAAACAAGAGAATCAAGGAAATCAAAAGTTAGTTCTTTGAAAATATCACTAAAGTTGACAACCCTTTAGCTAGACTGACAAAGAAAAAGGAACAGGGGACAAAAAATAACTAAAATCAGAAATTATGAGGGACAGTACTACTGATCCCACAAAAATTAAAAGGACAATAAGAGGATGCTATGCACAACTGTCGGCGAACAAATTGCAAAATCTGCATGAAATGGACAAATTCCAAACACATGAACTACCTACACTGACCCAAGAATAAATAGAAGATCTGAATAAAACAACAGGTGAAGAGATTGAATCAGTAATCTATCTCCCCAAAAGAAAAGCCTTGGATGAGATGGTTTCACAGGTGAATTTCACCAAGTATTCCAAGGAGAATGAACACCCATACAACTCAGAGTCTTCCAAAAAAAATTGAAGAGGGGAGAACACTTCCTGTATTATTCAGGGTTCCCTAGGTAAACAGACCAGATAGGAGATACCTGTAGATATCATAAGACTTTTATCAGAAATATTTCACATGACTGTGGAGATGGGCAAGTCCAAATTCCACAGTGCAGAATTCAAGCTGGGAGCTTTGATGAAGGTTTTTGAGGAATTCCCCAGAGTGGCTGGCTAGTTGATGTAGAGATAGAAATTCTGTCTTCTGACTGCTGAAGTCATCACTTTACCTTTTAAACCTTGAACTGATTGAATGAGACACCCTCACTGTTGAAGGAAATCTCAGTTGATTGTACATGTAATCAACCATAGATGCAATCAACTTACTGATAATTTAAGTTCACAAAATCTCCTCACTGTAACAACCAGGCCCATGCTTGCTTGAGCATAAAGATGGACTACATCACTTGACCAAGTTGACATATGACCTTAACCATCACAGTCCACTCATTGAAAGCTTGGCAACCATGCATGCCACCTTAGATTATATTTAATGTTGAAGTAAATATAACAGTCATATTTTTCACTTAATAATATTCAGCTGTTCTGCATACAACCAGAAATGTTTTCCAGAGTAATATGTAAGTCTTTGAGTAACATTCACTCTTAAACTTGATATCCTATATCTTAAATACTATGACATGAAACAAATACAACTTATGTCATATGATAAGTGGTTAAGATAAGAAAGAAAACAAAAATATTTGCCTTATGTACATATACAGATATACTCATATAAAGCAATGATGAAGTATGCATACCATTACAGTTCTCATTTTTGTGATTAGTCATGTGGTCATAGTTTGTATTTATTACTACTTTCTTCCACTATCCATCTGATGTTCTCTTTACCCTCAGAACGCACCTCAGGTGGCCATGGGCCTTTGCCTCATGTGGTGAACTGCACCTTCATCCCTGAAGTTTCTGGACCATTGGTAGTCCTGTTTGGATTGGGTTTTGCAGTTTTCATGGACTTGAATCATGGAGCATTGTGGTCATAAGAGATGCCCTAGGTGATCTCATTGTTTCCAGGAAAACACTTATTTACCCCCATTGTGTCGCTCCAGACCTATTTCCCATAGATAGTCTGTATCAACCACTTCAACCAATAAAGTAATGTACTTGTTGACCTGTTGATTCAGAGGCATAAGGAACCCAAAGAGTCCAGGTGACAGTAAACTGCTAGCTCCATGGAATCATTTTGTTTCCAGGTGGAAGCACACTCATTTTAGAATTAATATCTATAGACCCGCAGAGCTTAAGATTTCAGGGAAATGAAGCAAGAATATTTCTAGTGCATCAGTAGGGATAGTGGGGAGTGATGGCACTCCTGTTTCCACCCCTTAATTCCTGGACACATGAATCCCAGCTATGGGAGAAACAGCACCATAGAGTAGATGTTGATTTAGAACATACACGGCCCCACAGAGAACATTGTCCCAGCCCTGTAAGGTATTTCTACCTAGTTCATGTCATAATTGAGTCTTTAAAAGGCCATTTCACCATTGTATCAACCCAGGTGCTTCAAGATGATGGAGAACATGGTAAGAGCAGTGGATTCCTTGATCAGAAGTAATGCTGTGTGGAATAACATAATGGTGGGTAAGACATTCTGTAAGTCCGTGAATGGTAGTTTTGGCATAAGTATTGCATGCAAGGAATGCAAACCTATATCCAGACAATGTGTCTATTCCAGTTATAAAAAGACAATGCCCCTTCCATGATGGTAGTGGTCCTGCCGTCAAGTAGCAGACTGGTCACTTCAGGAAATGGTACCATATTGAGGACTGAGTGCTGGTCTCTGCTGTTGCTATAATTGGGCACTCACCAGTGGCCATTACCAGGTCACCCTTAGTGAGTGGAAGTCCGTATTGCTGAATCCATGCAAAACCTCCATCCCTACCACCATGAATACTTTGTTCATGAGCCAATTGGCAATGACAGGAGGGCCTGGAGATAGAGGCTGACTGGAATCTACATAACAGGTTATCTAATTCATTTGATTATTAAAATCATCTTCTGCTTTAGTCACTCTCTGGTAAGCATTCACAGGGGATGCAAATATCTTCATGATTTTGCTCACTCAGAATGTTCTATCCACATATGTCTTCCCCAGACCTCTTTGTCACCAATTTTCCAATCATGCTCCTTCCATTTCCTGGTCCATCCAGCCACATTATTGGCAACGGCCCATGCACCAGTATATAAATGCTCCTCCAGACAGTTCTCCTTCCAAGCAAAATGAATAACCAGGTGCACTACTCAAAGTCTGGTGCACTGAAAGGATTTTCCCTCACCATTGTTCTTTAGGTACGTCCTGGAAAGGTGTTGTAGTACTGCAGCTGAACAGTTTCAAGTGGTACTTGTATATTGTGCAGAACAAACTGTAAACCAATCAAGACTTTGTCTCCCTCTAGTTACTTGATTATAGAGATCTCCCCATACTTCTACCTTCAGGACCCATTCACACTTTATTTCTTACATACCACTTCCATCTCATGATGGAGGGCTGCTATGCACATGCAACTTTATGGCTTTTTGGATCAGATAAGATTCAGTTCATGATGAGCCAATCATGTCTCATGGAAAATTAATAGCCCATGATAAACTGTTCATTGTCTACTAAGTTCAGTAGCCAACCAATACTTGTTTCCCAAAAGGAGATTTGTTATCTGCAGAGAAAGACAGGGCTTTATTCCAAAATTGCAAGGGTGTGCACTGTTTCCTCTATAGGGGTCTTCCAAAGGGCCAAACCATATCTCTGTTTTCCACTGACACTTCTAGCAACGTTGGACCTGATGGATCATATGGTCCAAGTGGCAGAGGACCTTGCACAGCATCTGGACCTGTTACAGAGCCTAATCTTGTTCCATGTCCCACTCAAAACTAGCAGTTTTTCTTGTTACTTGGTATATGAGCCATAGTATCACTCCTAAGTGAGGGATTCATTGTTTCCAAAATCCAAAGAAGCCAATGAGCATTGTGCCTTTTTTTCAATCATAGGAGAGGCCAAGTGCTACTGCTCATCCTTAACATTAGAAGGGTTATCTCAACATCCCCCACACCTCTAGATGCCCAGAAACTTCTCTGAGGTGAAAAGCTCTTGTGTTTTTATTGGATGTATCTCCCACCCCGACACACAAAATCCTTACCAATAAGTCTAGCATAGTTACTACTTGTTGTTCACTAGATCCAACCAACATGATATCATCAATATGATGTGCCAATGGGATGTCTTGAGGAAAGGAGAGATCATCATGTTCCCTGAAGACTGGATTATGACATAGGGCTAGAGAGTGGATACACAACTGAGATAGAAGAGTGAACGTGTATTGCTGGTCTTGCCATCTGAAATAAAGCTGTTTCTGGATGGCTTATTAGCAGCAAGACACTAAAAAGCATTTCCAGATAAATAGCTGAATGCCAGGTACCAGGGGATGTATTGACTTGCTCAAGCAATGAGGCTGTATCTGGAATAACAGTTGCATTGGAGTCACCACCTGGTTAAGTTTACAATAATCCACTGTCATCTTCCATATCCCATCTGTTTTCTGCACAGGCCAAATAGGACAGTTGAATGGGGATGTGGTCAGAATCACCACCCCTGCATCCCTCAAGTCCTTGATTGTGTCACAATTTTCCTCATTCCCTACAGGAATCCAGTATTGGTTTTGATTTATGCATTCCAGTTACACATGACTGCAAGCCAGGCACTGGCCTTGAGCAGTAATTGGGTTCGCAGCATCCAGATTCCAGATGGAGAGAGGCAGAGGAAATGGTCTATATCTGTGTAGGTTCATATGTATTCATTTTATTCTT
This sequence comes from Tamandua tetradactyla, assembly GCF_023851605.1. Classification (NCBI taxonomy): domain Eukaryota; kingdom Metazoa; phylum Chordata; class Mammalia; order Pilosa; family Myrmecophagidae; genus Tamandua; species Tamandua tetradactyla. The sequence goes on along the minus strand of NC_135339.1, from coordinate 96,408,154 downwards.
TTGGCTATAACTGAACATTATTGTTTATTCTGTTTTTCCAATTCCAAGAACTTTGTCAATTGGGATTGCTTGCAGGTGGGTTTCTTTATCACCTTTACATGTGGCTTCCTGTTTATTTCTTGATTTATGTTTTTTTTTTTTATGTGGGCAGGCACTGGGAAACAAACCCAGGTCTCCGGCATGGCAGGTGAGAATTCTGCCACTGAACTACTGTTCTAGTTTGCTAGCTGCTGGAATGCAATATAGCAGAAACAGAATGGTTTTTTAAAGGGGGGATTTAATCAGTTGCTAGTTTACAGTTCCAAGGCTGAGAAAATGTCCCAATTAAAACAAGTCTATGAAATGTCCAATCTAAAGCATCCAGGGAAAGATACCTTGGTTCAAGAAGGCCAATGAAGTTCAGGGTTTCTCTCTTAAGTGAGAAGGCACACGGTGAACAGTCAGAGTTTCTCTCTCATCTGAAAATGCACATGGTGAACATGGTCAGGGTTTCTCTCTCATTTGGAAGGGCACATGGTGAACACAGAGTCATCTGCTAGCTTCTTCTCCTGACTTTCTGTTTCATGAAACTCCCCGGGAAGCATTTTCTTTCTTCATCTCCAAAGGTCGCTGGCTGGTGGACTCTGCTTCTCATGGCCATGTCATTCTGCTCTACTCTCTCTGAATCTCCCATTCTCCAAAATTTTTCCTCTTTTATAGGACTTCAGAAACTAATCAAGACCCACCCAAATTCTACCTAATCCAGTTTGACAACCACCCTTGATTAAATCACATCTCCAGGGAGATGATCTAATTACAGTTTCAAACATACAATACTGAATACAGATAAGAAGAAATGGCTGCCTTTACAAAATGGGATTAAGAGTAAAACATGGCTTTTCTAGGGTACATACATCATTTCAAACCAGCACAGCTACCATCACATTGCCCTCTTGATTTCTTTTTAGTCCTTCTCCTTCTCCTTTTTCTCCTTCATCTTTTTTTACTTCTTTTTGGTACTTCCTGTGTTCAGGCATCACAACTTGCTCCAGGATCATGTTGTATTTTCCCTGCCCCAACCTTGAATTAATCCACTCTGCAAGGAGTTCTGCTTCCTTATATTGGAGGATTTTCTTTACAAAATAAGATCTGAGTGTGAGTCAGTCAATTTACATTGGTGTGTCCCTCAATGGACAGAACTAATGTATGGGTGTATACTAATCTACATGTGAAACTCATCTATAATTATTAATCTACCTATCTACCCATATATAAATTTTTAAAAACATGAGTCCATAGTGATACCTCCAATGTCATAGGGTTTACCTTCCCTCCCCTTGACCCGTTGATCATTTCATTCTGCAACAAGTGGAACTCATTATCTTTTCCTGCAATATATTCATTTATTAGACCAACTCTGAAATATAAATAAAGTAGTATCTGAATTGATACACTGTATCCAGTGAGGTGTAAATTTATCAATTTGAGTACTATGTTTATTTGAAGTTGTTTTTCTATTGGCCTTATAGACTCCAGCCAAAACAGAGGTTTCCAAAGACATGCTAGTCAGCCCTTCCTGCCACCCCTTTCGGTGGTCACATGATTTCTTTGTAACAAGTTAGAGTCTCTTGTTAGAGCCTGAACTTCATCTTGCACCAACCCAACACACTCCTTATGCAGAATCTATCAATCTGTGGGTTCTGACCAGTACAAAAGATGGTGTAACCACTACCACATCCCCACACAAAAAGTTCCTTTACCCTAAAAAAAATGCTCATGCTCTTATGTCATAATTGAAGCTCCACATACTATCTGTAAATGATTTTTTTGTTTCAACATCACAATCTGATTTCCATTAAACTAAAACAGAAAAAAAGTATGTGAGTAGTGAGAGAAAAGTCAGAGTCAACCAATTTACTTTAAATATGCTTACTCACAAGCCCTAGTTCAAAATGCTGATCATCTCAGCTTGCTCCACAGGTTGTCCCAAGTTCCCAGGTGCCAAAAAGGAAGGTGATTGAATTATGATACAAAATTTGGATCATCCACAATGCTAATTCCATACCCTGGAAATGCCTGTTTGCTGTTAATGCATGAGGCACTGCAGGAAACTGTTCAAGTTTCCAAGGAAGGACCAGTTCAGGCTTCATCCAAGATGGAGCAGGTTTTGAGAATAAGAATCCTTCTCAGCCTTTGGGCATCTGTTCTTTGGGGATCTGGAAGGGTCCTGAAAATCTAGGTCCCACTTCCCACTGGGGAAGAAATTGGACAGCTCCTCTTGGAGGGATCCCCTGGACCAATCCTGAATCACACCTCCATGACATAGCCCTATACATAGCCCTACATGAAAATTCCAGATGTTTGTGACAGCAGGAATACCACAATAGAAACAGCACCTGAAAGGAGTGCCTCCATGAAAGGCTGGACTCAGAGGTATCATCTGAAGTTCACCAGATAAAAGCTGGTGAGTCTCTGGTGAGGTGAAGACTGGCCTCCACTTGCTGCATAGTCCCCAGGGTCTCATTGGATTCATGATACATCCTTCCATAGAGATGGCAAAAAGTATCTATGTAGCTGAGTAATTACTTATTCCTTCATACTGAAATTTGATACCTCATCATCTCTTGTTGGGGTTCTTGTTAAGAATCAATTAGTATGAAAATAGATGCACTGTTATTTTTAAAATTAGCAATTAACAATGCAAATTCCAAGGGAATGCTCATCTAGAAAATTACCATATAAAGAGTGAATAAATTTGAATATTTTTGAAACATCCAAGATTGAAAACTTGGTTCTGGTCATTTTTATGTAGCATAATTAAATTTGATATGTCTGCCCTGAGTCAGGTTATTTGGATAATCCAGAGTTAATTTGTCTAATATTTCAAGTGCTTGCACTAAATTATAAAGTATTCATCAAGTGATGTCTTGCATTATTGTAAAATTTTAGGACATGCTTAAATTTCAAATTATGTTTTTGAGGGTGTTTCAATTTGCTAATACTGCCAGAATACAAAATACCAGAAATGGGTTGGCTTTTACAAAGGGGATTGATTAAGTTACAAGTTTACAGTTCTAAGGCCATAAAAATGTCCAAACTAAGGCATCCAGATAAAGATACATTGATTCAAGAAAGGCTGATGTCTAACACATGGGAAGGCACATGGCTTGCACCTGCATCCTCTCCTCGTTTCTGGTTTCAAATGACTGTTTCAGCCCCTGTGTATCTTTCTGGCTTATGGCTTGCTTAGCTTCTCATGGGAAGGCATGTGGCGATATCTGCTGAGCTTTGCATCTCCAAATATCTGTGTGTAGCTGTCTTCTTTTGCTGTCAGCACTCCAAGCATCTCCTTTGACACTGCAAGCATCTATGTTGCTTCTTAGCTTTATCCAAAATATTTCCCTTTTTGAAGGACTCCAGTAAGCTTATCAAGACACACCTTGAATAGGTAAAGTCACATCTCCATCTAGTCAAAAGTTCACATTTACAATTAGGCAGGTCAAACTCAATGGAAACAATCTAATCAAAGGTTTCCACCCTAAACAATAGGTCTGACCCAAGAAGATTGGATCAGAATTGAAAGAAAATGGCTTTTCTTGGGTATATATCAGTTCAATCTAACATGGAAGATGCTAATATTAAGGCTTCACTATTACACCATTTAATTGTGAGTAATAGAATCTGAGTCAGGATCTGCATTAAACTGTGGGTCTGTGGAGATGCCAGGGCATGAACCTGTCCTCAAGGAGACCTCATGTGAGAAATGAGGATAATGGACACATCCCCTCCACCTCCCATCACCCATGCCAGGATCTGAAACATAACATCACACTAGGGAACATTTGTTGAATGATTGAAGATCCAGAGTATCTTTTTTGACCCAGAATACTGTCTGCAGAAGCAGTTCCTTTACATTAAACATTGTACACATAGTGCAGCTAGTTAGGAATGATTCTTGTTTCCATGGTGTAAGGATTTGAGATCTTGAGGAGACACAGGCAGATTGGGGGAAGACCAATGTGAGTCTGGGAGGAGAGGAGGAGGTCTTCCAAGGGGTCTGCACTTCCTTCTGATCCCTGAAAACAAAATATTCCTCTTCAGGTCATTACTTGGCTTTGCAGATGCAGAATTCCAGGAGTATTGACCCATTAGCAACTTTGAATCATTGGAAGGAGAAAAGATGCAAACAGACAATGGTCACACACAACACTGAACACAAACATACCCACCTGCACACTCACTCAAGCATGCACACACATGCTTCTCACACATGGATGCATACTTTAACATACATACAAAGAACACACTAGTGTAAACAGTTGCACATATACACTCTCAAATGCACACATACACATAGTTAAACAATACAAATATGCACAATCACACACTATGGATAGAGCACACACATTCACTCACCCACAAATACACACTGCCACTGGAAAGTACATATTCACACATACACTCACTTTCAAATACTCACATATGCACACTTCTATGGGAGAGGCAAGATGGGGTACCTTCCCATGCTCTTCCCTGGATCCCCCAGCTCCTATATCACCTGCTCATTGTTAATCCTCAGCGTTTCTGTCAGGGTTATCTATTCCATCTTTCATTATCTGAGGACTACCATCTTTCTTGTCTTAATTGTGAGAAGCTTTCCTCCATCAATTTTTTCCAGTGCTTTTCCATGTTATCTCACACTTGAACACCCAGAAGGGTGAAATATACTTAGGACACCATTTGTTAATGGGTATGAATTTTATGGATTACCTAGGAGCCATGACTACACTATGAAGATGGAATTCCTAGTTAAAGAAAATTGAACTTTTCTAACAGTATGCAAAAGTCTATTTCATTTGGAACAATACATATCCACAAAATGATAAACTATTATCCATATAAAAAATGTGAATTTAAAAAGGGTTTCTGAATTTGAAATGAGCCCAGACATACCACACACACACACATACAATTCACACCATGAGATAAATCTTGATTTACAATTCCTTTTTGGAAAATAACTGGTAAAAATAAAACAAAAATTCTTAGCTTTATCTGTCTAAGAGCTGTCGCTCCTCTCCTGGTAACCCCCATCTCTCACATTTTGCAGGGTCTCCTCAGAGTGGTTCTGAAAGACTGGAACTGAAAACCCACTTTCCTTGGTATTATCCATATATTGCACAAGCTCCTTGACAAGGCTTCTCTGCTATGTGCCCTTCTCAGAGGGGGCTTCAGTCTCTAAGCAGTTATGTCCTGCTCATTTGTTCTATGATGTGTAGAGGGAAGAGACAACATATTGAAATATTTAATAATAGGGATTCCAGAGGGAGACATTCAGAAATTTTTTTTGTGTTCTACAGAGATTGCTAAACTCTATAGTGAGTGTTTGAGTCATCACTAATATCCTCTCAAAAGGAGCCATTGAGATGCTTCCCATACAAACATTTCCAGGTCCACATGAAGGAGATCACAGCACCATTACTATAGTCTCTCTGGAGCACTAGAACCCTGCAGCTCTCAAATGTGACCCTACCTCCCTTAACATTCCTAGCCCTTTCTCTAAGCTCCCTGCAAGACCATCAGGACCCCTTTTCCTCAATGGTCTGTTCAACCCAACCTGTATCCACTGAGACCCTGCCCTGAACTTGACCATCACATGCTCACAGAAGTACCTGGCTGTCTTTTGAGACCCTCACAGACTGTTAGGGGCATTAAAAGTGTTGTAAAAAATTACATATATTAAGGAAACATCATCAACACAGCACTGTAAACAGCTACTGAAAACCTTTCCCCAGAGATTCAGTGAAAAAGATGCTAATTCTCACTCTTTCAGAATGCTGTAGAAAGGTAGTGACTGGAAAAAGATCCTTCAAAGGATGAGTAGAAGGAAAAGAAAAATGTCAGTTTTTATTTTATAGTAAACTTCCATCCACGGCCAATCATCTCTCCTCCCCCTGACTTTGTCCCACTCAGCTTGGTCCCGGAGGCAGCAACCAGGACAACTTCCACCTGGAAGAAAGAATATAAAATCTCTCACAGAAATAAGACAGACCATCATCTATACCCAGACACAGAGACCTAAGCCCACAGAGACCCAAGGCAGCACCTAGCCATGGAGGACAATGGGAGGATTTTCCAAAATGAAGGTCTAGGGAGGGAACTACAAAATCTTCCCTAAAAGCAGTAAGCAGCCAGTTAGAGTGGAGCCACTTCAACTGTTTGGGTTCTGGGAGACAGGAAAGATCATTTCAAGGCCCAGGTCAGTGTGGGGCAGAGTCTGAGAAAATTGGACTGAGACTTTTTCCAGCCCCGGGTCTTGGTACCCATCACCCACCTTGAGGTAAGCAGCAGTGGGTATCCCAATCCCCGCCTGGGAATGGCTGCAGGCTAGGGAAGGTGGAGGAGTCCTCCATCCCAACTAAAGTGAGGGACATAACCCTACATTGAGCCAGATTTGGTTAGCAAAGTGAGGACACAGGAAACTGCTGTGTCAGATGTAGCCTGGGCTCCAGGAGACAAGCAGCTTCTGAGGACAATTATGTCACAGAATGGTGTCACCTACTGGGCAGGTTGGAAAGTGCAGGTAAACTTTAGGGCATTTCAGAGCCTCTCCAGACCATTTCCTAAGCCCATCAGGGCTGGTTTACACCCCCTGCATGGAAACCAGGCCCTGCTTGGGCTCATAAATATGGATGACACAACAGTCAAAGCAGTGTCCTAAAACAAGCCCACGTCTTGCTGGCTGGTGAAAAGTGGAGCACTCTGGCTGGCTGGAGAAGTTAAACTTCTCTGTCCCACAGCCCAAGGTCTTTCAACTTAAGATTCTGGGAATCATCAGACATCTTGTGCCCACAGGCAGGGTCTCAGCAAAGGTACACAGTGCCCACATTCTTCCCCCATAGTCAACAACTTCCAGTGCACACAGAGATCTGTGGCCTTGACTGGATTGTAGCCTGGTTGGATCATGGCCCAGCGGGCTGCTGCAGTCTGGGAGATGTGGGCTCTTAGGGAAAATGTGGCCCAAGTGCACTGTCTGCTGGGTAAGCAGGGAAAGTGCAATCTGGCAAACTGCTTTTCTGCCAAGTCCCTAACATACTTCCTTGGAAGGTTGCACATCTGGTATATGAGGCCATAGCCCTGGTTTTGTATATTATAGCTGGTCCATTTGAGTGGAATTACTGATATGGAATTACTAACAAACCAAGTGGCAAAGGAGAACTTCAATGCAAAGTCAAGTGGAATTACTGATATGGAATTACTGACAAATCAAATGCCAAAGGAGACCTTCAATGCAAAGCCAAGCAACTATAAAATCTGAATGAAGGAGGCAAATCAACATTCAAAATAACTTTATCAAGAAAACCAAATGCCAAGAAAGCAACAAAAAGTCACAAAACACACGAAGATTCAAGAAAATATGGCAAAGCCACATAGGTAACTTAAGCCAGAGAAGATGGTATTTAGAACTACTAATCAAAGATGTTCAGACAAATAAATAAATTTAGTGGGTTGGCCAAAGACATAAAGGATAACAAGACATCAGAAGAGCATAAAGAAGAATTTGAGAGAATAAATAGAAAAATAGCAGGTCTCAAAGAAATGAAAGATACTATAGACCTAATTAAAAATATACTAGAGATACACAGCAGCAGATTTGAAGAGGCAGAAGAAAGAATAAGTGAACCAGAGGACAGAGCAACAAAAGAAGAAATGGTGAAAAAGATAGAAAACTTGAATTGGCTCTCAAGGAATTGATTGACAACACAAAGCACACAAATGTAAGAATCACTGGTGTTCCAGAAGAATTGTAAAGGCCTAGGAAAATTATTAGAGAGGATAATTGGGGAAAACTTCCCAACCCTTATAAAACACATTAACATGCAAATCAAAGAACCCCAATGAACACCAAATAGAATACATCCAAATAGACACACTCTAAAACACATACTAATCAGACTGTCAAATGCTGAAGTGAAGGAGAGAGTCCTGAAAGCAGCAAGAGAAAAATGAATCACCACATACAAGTGAAGCCACTAGAGGAAGTGCTGACTACTCATTAGGCACCATAGAATTGAGAAGGTATGGTATATATAAGAATCTAAAAGAGGCACCCCTGGAACTAAGTAAGGAGGCAGGAAGGGGTGAGGGCCAGGAGGGCAGGTAAAAATGCTCTGAGCATTCAGAGAGGGCAAGAGGAAGTACCCGTGGAATGCCATGAAGAAGGCGTGATGAGCTACCCTGAAGGACAGAAAAGATTTCTCAAGGTGAAGATGGGTGAGGAGAAGCCAGTTTAGGTGGCGGGGACAGCACAAGCAAGGAAACGGAGGTGAGACCTTGGCCCACTACCAGGGAGCAGTCTCCAATTTGACTGGAAGTCCTGAGTCAGTGCCAGATCACAGAGGCCTGGAATGCCTAAAAAAGAAAAAGGATCTAAAAGAGAAAAATTGCCAGGTGAAAATTATTTATCCAGCAAACTTCCATGTAACAGTGATGGAGAATGTAACATTTTCACAGATAACCAAATATTAAAGAGACCTGCCCTGCAAGAAATAGTAAAACGTGTTCTGTTGGCTAAAAAAAAAAGACAGGAGAAAGAGTTCTGGGGGAAGTCACAGAATTGAAGAGTATTAGTAAGGGTAACTAAAAGGGTAAAAAGAGAGAAAAAAAATGGATCTGACAAATAATAACCAAAGGACAAGATGGTTATATCAAGAATGGCCTTTATGAAATGTCTTCATATAAATTGTGGTGGCAAAGACATGGCTATGTGATTACCCAGAACCATCAATTTTTTAGTTAGGTTGCATTGTAGGATGTGTGAATAAAACTGTTTAAAATGAACAGAGAGAAACAAGTGCTGGTCAAAAATAAATAAAGAGATGTACCTGTTCACAGTTGGTATAGAAGCTGATAAGTTAAGTCCTGCCATTGCTAGGTATATACTTGGAGGAATAAAGACTGGGGACATGAATGGACATTTGAACACTGGTGTTTACAGAGGCAGTGTTCACAATTCAAAATGGATGGAGGGAGCTTAAGGGTACAACAAGTGTGGAATGGAAGGGGGAACTGTGGTGTATACATGCAAAAGACTACTGAGTGTCTGCAAGAAGGAATGAAGTTTTGAGACATCCAACAAAGTGAATGAAACTTGAGGACAATGTGTTGAATGAAGTATCAGAAACAAAAAGACAAATTTATCATGACTCACTCATATGGATTGATTATAATATACAGACTTGGAGAACTGAAGTCAAGAGCATGTATTGTCAGGCTGGGGCCTATTGTAAAACATCCTAGATTGCAAGCTCTTATATCAGTCATATCTTTTCTGGAATTGTAACAGTTATTTCTAAATTCTGAGATACTAAGTTATTTGCATATAACCTGGCCATTTCCTGAAACTTTGGGTATTTATGTGACACCTGAGATTCAGAGTTAGAGTTCTGAAATTATGAATGTTAGCATTACCTCATACAGAAACTATTATAAAAAAAAGTTGAAAAGGTGATCAGACTTCGGCTAGAGATATGAGTGAAACTAATCCAGATAGGACTAAGGTAAATCAGAATACAGAATAAAGGATGCTATGGTCAATATTTTAAAATTTCAATTACTGTGTGAGACCAAAGGAAGAGATTTATACTTGGTGCAAAATCTATATTTTGGGGAGTGCATTTTCTAATTTAATTTGTATGGCCAGTTTATTTAAACTCATAATTACATGGAATCTTGAATACAGCATGAGATCTTGTTGGCTTGTACAGGTTAGAGTGATGTCCTGACATATCCCAGAGTAATTTTGGCAGAGAATAAAAAAGCATTTGCAAAGTCCCCTTGGGGGACTGTGGAGGAAGGAAGAAATATTAAACTTCCCCATCTGGGGAATTACTGATATTCTTCCAAGCAATGGGAACAACCAATTCAATATACTGAGCCTTTAATCTTGGGGCTTGCCCCTGTGAAATTTATTCCTGTAAAGGAGAAGCTAAGCCTACTTATAATTATGCCTAAGAGTCACCCCTAGAGTACCTCTTCTGTTGCTCAGAAGTGGCCTATCTCGCTAAGCAAAAGCAGCAGGTGAACTCACTGCCTTCACCCCCCGCCCCGATGTGGGACATGACTCCCAGGGGGTGTAAATCTCCCTGGCATTGTTGGAAAGAATTCCCAGGGATGAGCTGGGACCTGGCCTCATGGGATTGAGAAGGCCTTCTTGACTTAAATGGAGAAGAGAGAAATGGGACAAAATAAAGTTCCAGTTCCTGAGACATTTCAAACAGAGTCAAGAATTTATCTTGGTTATTCTTATGCATTATACAGATACCCTTTTTCAGTTTATGGTATATTGGAGTAGTTAGAGAAAAAACCCTGAAACTGTTGAACTGTATTCCAGTAGCCTTGATTCTTGAAGACAATTGTGTAACTTTATAGCTTTTACAATGTGACCCTGTGTTTGTGAAAACCTTGTATCTGATGCCCCCTTTATCTAAGATATGGACAGAAGAGTAAAAATATAGGGACAAAAATGAATAAATAATAGGCACAATAGGGAAAAATTGATAGATTAAAAAACTAATGATCAATGAGAGTGAAGGTTAAGGGGTATGGGATGTATGAGATTTTTCTGTTTTCTTGAGTAATTCAATTATTCTAAAAATGATCAGGATGATGAATATATAACTATGAAAGGATACTGTGAATCATTGGTTGTATATTTTGGATGGATTCTGCATGAAGACATCTCAATAAAAGTATTTAAAGAGTACATATGCACTTACAAAAGAAAGAAAAGATAGAAAAGAATAGTCTTTACAGTAATGACTTTGAATGTTTACAGATTAAACTCACCAATTAAAAGATAATAATTGGCAAAATGAATTACAAATATGATCCATGTAGATGCTGTTTAGAAGAAACTCATCTCAGACCCAAGTATACAAATCAGTTGGCAGTGAAAGGATGGAAAAAGATATTCCATGCAAGTTGTAACCAAAAGAAAGCAGGGGTAGCTATACTAATATTAGACAAAATAGAATTTAAATGCAGAGATGTCATAAGAGACAAGGAAGTACACTATATATTAATAAAAGGGAAATCCACCAAGAAGAAATAAAAATCATAAATGATTATGTACCCAATCAACAAGCACCAAAGTACATGAGGCAAACATTGGCAAAACTGAAGAGAGGAGTATACATTTCTATAAGAAAAGTGGGGGACTTCAATACAGCACTTTCTTCTATAAATAATACAACCAGATAGAGGATTAATAAGGAAATAGAGAACTAAATAATATGATAAGTGAATTAGACCCAATGGACATATAAAGATCATTACATCCACAAACATCAGGATATATATTCTTCTCAAGTGCTCATGGAACATTCTCCAGGATAGATCATATGCTGGTGCACAGAACAGGTCTTATTAATTTTTAAAAGATTGAGTTTATTCAAATCACTTTCCCTAACCATAATGAAATGATGATGGAAATCAATAATCACTAAGGAATTGGAGCTTTCACAAAAATATGGGGGTGGCTTTTAATAAAAGGGGATTTATTTTGTTAGTTCTTCAGAAGAAAGGCAGTTAACGTTCATCTGAGGTTCTTTCTTATGTGGGAAGGCTCAGGGTAATCTCTGCTGGCCTTCTCTCCAGGCCTCTGGGTTCCAACAACTTTCCCCGGGGTGATTCCTTTCTGCATCTCCAAAGGCCTGGGCTGAGCTGTGAGTGCTGAGATGAGGTATGCTGAGCTGCTTGGGCTGTGCTACATTGTGTTCTCTCATTTAAGCATTCATTGCAGCAGGCACACCTCCTAGTCGACTGCAGATGTAAATCAGCAACAGATGAGGTTCATGTACCATTAGCTCATGTCCCCAGCAACAAAACTAGGTGCCTTCACCTGGCCAAGTTGACAACTGAATCTAACTACCACACATCCCAAAACACCAGGATATACATTCTTCTCAAGTGCTCATGGAACATTCTCCAGGATAGATCATATGCTGGTGCACAGAACAGGTCTTAATAATTTTTAAAAGATTGAGTTTATTCAAAGCACTTTCCCTAACCATAGTGAAATGATGATGGAAATCAATAATCATGAGGAATAGGAACTTTCACAAAATTATGGAGGTTAAACAACACAGTTGTAAGCAATCAGTGGATTAAAGAAGAAATTGCAAAAGAAATAAGCAAATATTTGCTCAAAAATGAAAACAAGAATACAACACATGAAAACCTATGGGATGCATCAAAGGCACTGCTGATAAGAAAATGTCCAGCTCTAAATGCCTACATTAAATAGGAAGAAAGAGTTAAGACCAAGACCTAACTGAACAATTGAAAAAACTAGAGAAATATTGGCAAACTAACCCTAAATCAAGTAGAAGATAAATAACGAACATTAAAGAAGAAATGAATGAATTGGAGAGAAAAACAATAAAATCAATAAAACCAAAAGTTGATTCTTTGAGAAAATCAAACAGGTTGAAAAACACTTAGCTATATTGACAAAGCATGAAAGAGAGAAGATGAAAAGAAATAATATCAGAAATGAGAGGGACGTCTTTAACAACCTGAAGAAATAAAAAAATTGTAAGAGGATACTATGAACAAGTGTATGTAAAATAGACAACTGAGATGAAATGGACAGATTCCTATAAACACATAAAAAACCTACATTGACTTGAGAAGAAATAGAAGATGTCAGCAAACCAATCATAAGGAAAGAGGGTCAATCAGTTATCAAAACCTTTCCTACAAAGAAAGTCCCAGGATCAGATGGCTTCACAGGAATATTTTACCAAACATTCCAATAATAACTAACATTGCATCTGTTCAAATTCTTCCAAAAAAATTGAATAAAAAGGAACACTGCCTAACTCACTCTGAGGTTAGCATCACTCTAATACCAAAACCAGATAAAGATACTACAAAAAAGGAAAACTACAGGCCAATGTCCCTATGAATACAGATACAAAAATTCTCAACAAGATACTTGCAAATCAAATCCAATAGCACATTAAAAAATCATAATTCCTTAAACAAATAGGGTTTATTCCAGGCATGCAAGGGTGGTTCATCACAAGAAAGTTAATTGATGTAATACAGCACATAAACAAATCAAAGGGGAGAATCACATGATCATCTTGATTCATACTGAAAAGGCATTTGGCAAAATTCAGCATCCTTTCCTAATAAAAGCACTTCAAAATGTAGGAATTTAAGGAAACTTATTCATTGTAATTTTGCCAGTTTGGAAGGATTTATGTACCCTAGAAAAGTCATGTTTTAATCCTAATTCCATTTTGTGGGAGCAACAGTTTCTTCTAATCCCTATTCAGCACTATAGGTTGGAAACTTGATTAGGTTATCTCCAACGAAATGTGACTCAATAAATCGTGGGTATTAAACTGACTTTGATGAGATTTTATACTGTTTCTGACTTTATATTGTATTTATATTATTACTTAAATGGTTTTAGGCTTTCTGGTCTTGTTGTGGAATGAATGTATTGTGCATTTGGAATGAACATGTCTTTTGGGGGTCCAAAGGGTGTAATGTGCCAGTTTGAATCTGTGGTGAACCCCAGAAAAACCATGTTCTTTAATTTTCATTCAATATTGCTGGCTGGGAGCATTTTGATTGTTCCCATGGAGATGTGACTCACCCAATTGTGGGTGGTAACTTCTGATCAGATAGATTCCATGGAGTTGTGACTCCACCCATTAATCCTTTAAAAGAGGAAACATTTTGGGGAGAGTCCCTTTTTTATAGCTGCAAGAAAGCCACAGCAGAGCTGAGCAGAGCCTCTGACAAGGCTGTAGAAAGAAATGAGGCACATGCTATTGCAAACTGGAAGGAAGGTGATTCTTGTTTTAAAATGCAGAGGCAAAATTGACAAGTGGCTTTGGCTGGAAGGTATATATTAAAAGCCATGGACTTGGATATTTAGCAGAAGAGATCTCCAAAATAAATGTGGAAAGTGTAGCTTGGTTTCTCCTCACAGCTTACAGTGAAATGCGACAGGAGAGAGATAAGTTGAGAACTGAACTCTTGGGTACAAAGAAACCAGAAATTGATGTTCTGGAAAATTCTGAACTTCTAGGAAGGGAGGCCCCAGAAAATAGTGCCCCATGTGAGAATTTAGCCAAATGTGGAACCAGTCAGCCATTTCAGAGAAAGGCAGGGTTGGACATGGAGTTATCCAGAAAGGATTTGTGGAAACTCCTTATGTCTGATGGGCACAATCCAAGGGTACTGCATAGAAAGCCAGTGAGAGTGGTGTGGGGCCTGTATAAACAGCTACTGCCAGTCTGGACTGGGGGGCTAAGAGAAGGGAAATGTTGGAGGAAAAATAACTTGAGAGGTAAAGCCATGGAGGCTGAGGTCTGAAGTTGCAAAGCCTCAGGCCAGGAGAGCAGAGCCACTGAAGCATGTGGAGAGGGTGGGTTTGCCCCAAAGGCAGAGGATGGGCCTTCCACCTTGTTGCAGTGGAAGAGGTATGCTGCCTTAGGCCTTGGAGAGGGTAAAGCACATTCCTTGGAGTTTGGGGAAAGCCTGGTTGTCACCACTTAGAGGTGTTGAGCATATGCCCTAGAGATGGCAGAGATCCCGGGTGCAGCCCCAATCCTTGGAGAGGGTGGAGCCAAGAAAAATGTTGTCTCCCCAATGTCCCCCAAGGTTGCATTCAAAGAGAGGCAGGCCTCTGTGCAAGCCCTTGGAAAGGGTGGGACTGCCACTTTCAAAAACCTTGAAGATAAATGACACTCAGACTTTAAAATCTAATGGACTTTGCCCTGCAGAGTTTCTAAACTGCTTGAGTCCTGTGAATCCTGTGTTCCTTCCTCCCTATGGAAATAGCTATATGTATCCTATGACTGTTCCTCCTTTGTATGTTGGCAGCAAATAACTTGTTCTGAGTTTTAGAGGTCCAGAGTCAGTGGAGAAAAATTGCCTTAGAACACAACATGGCTGTAACTAACTTTGATGAGACTTTGTACTGGTTTTAACTTTGTATTTATATTCACACACCAATAATCATAGCAGCATTATTCACAATTGCCAAAAAATGGAAACAATCTAAGTGTCCATCAACAGATGAGTGTACGAACAAAATGTGGCATGTACATATGATGGAATATTATGTTGCAGTTCAGAAGGAATGAGGACCTGAAGCATGTCACAATATGGATGAACCTTTTGGTGATAATGCTGAGTGAAATGAGCCAGACACAAATGAACATATAGAATGCTTTACCTAATATGAACAACATGGAAAATGTAAACTCAAAGTCTTAAAATAGAGAATATAGGGGACCTAGAGATAGAAGATAGAGAAGGGTAATTTGTTACCTAATATGTACAGAATTTTTAATGAACTTGAATTGAGTGCTATGAATAGTTGCTATGGCAGCTTATTATTATAAGTAATGGTGCTGCACTGTATGTGAATTTGATTGTAAGGAGTTGCTTAAGGTCATGTATGTCACTGATTAACACTACAAATATAAATAAACTCTTACATGAGCTACACAAATGTATGGCACTTAAACAAGGAGTTAATAATAGAGTTGTATATGGGGATAAATTACCTATTGCATGCTATGGACTATACTTAACAGTAATACCTTAATATTCTTTCATCAACAGTATCGTGTATACTATACCAATAGTAGGGGTAAATAATTGGTGAATGTGTATGGGGTGTTTGGGGCTTTTTTGTTGTTGTTTATTATGTGTGTCTTTCTGTTACTTTTCTCTTTGGAGTAATGAAAATTTTCGAAAATTCAGTGTATTGATGATTACACAACTAAGTAATGATACTGTGAGACACATTGAATACTTTGGATAGAATATATGGTATGTGAATATGTCTCAATGAAAACTTCAGATTTAAAATATTAAATATGTAAAGTGTAATAGTGAAACTAATTATGCTAAACAGCTAGTTATGGCTATCAGCCACCCCCAGTCACATCACTAAGCCAAACTATGCAAATAAACTCACTAACCTTTGCCCTATATGCAACATGATTCCCAGAGGTGTAAGTCTCCTTGGCAACATGGGACATGATTCCCAGGTCTGAGCCTGGCCCTAGCATTGTTGAATTGAGAATGCCTTCTTGATCAAAAGTGGAAGGAGAAGTGAGACAAAATAAAGTTTAAGTGGCTTAGAGAAATTAAACAGAGTCAAGAGGTAATTCTGGAGGTTTCTCTTATGCAACCTTCAGCCAAATATTGCAAATTTCAATACTGTGTCAAGCCCCAACCAACAGTATTCCTGAAAACCCTCATGAATAACCTGGGCTCTATCTAGGACTCTGTAAATGTCTTAGTTAGTGTTTTTTATTCATTAACTTAAGGCCTCCAGATTGTTCCTATGCCAGATAAGCCCCTAAACCCAGATGTACCAGTCTCTCTAAGAACATCAACCAGAGTCATTCCTATACTCCATATGGTTGACATCCATCTCCAGCATGAAGAAGTTAAAATAGTAATTGCCCTAATATCCCTGAAATTTGTGAGAAAGATCAGATGAGAGGGAAGAGATTTAACCAAAACATTAGGATTTATCAAAAGATTATGACTACTGAATCACTATTTGGACTTTTTAAAAGTTTTTAGTGTATTGGAATAGCCAGAAAGAAATACCTGAAATCGTTGAACTGTAACTGAGTAGTCTTGACCTTTGGTAATGATTGTATAATGATTTTATCACACGACCATTTAATTGTAAAAACCTGGTGACAGACACCCCCTTTTTCCAGTGTATGGGTAAATGAGTAATGAAATAAAGACATGCATGAAAAAATAATAAAAATAAATCAGAATATGAGGGAGAATACCCTTACATAAAAATATGGACTACTTTAAAATCTTTCATCAATTGTAACAAATGTAACTACTGTTTAAAAATATGAGACTACAAAAAATATATATGGTATCACCATTGGTAACAAATTTTCCACAGAATATAAGTGTTGGTGGTGGGGTGGCTTATAGGAATTCTGCATTTTATGCATAATAGGTCTGCAAACCCACTACTTCTCTAATAAAAAATATTTATGTATGTGTGAAATTATCCTTCACATTGACTTGTGAAACTCAGAGCTATTAACTAGCAGTTAACCCTGGTATTGATCCCCACAGTCGGGTTCAAATGTGTCAAACTCTGATTTTTTATTCTGTATTATCATGTATTATTGTGGATAAGTAATGCAAATATTTATGTATTTAAACTCCCTCATATGTTAAAGAAACAATTTATAGGTGCCCTATTGATGCTGTTCTATCAGGAACATCTTCTAGATCACATGTATTTATTAGGGGACACTGAGGGTCAATTAATTTAGTTTTTCCTTTCCAATGTAAAATGGCATCCAATGAATGCGCTTTAGGTCATGCTAATTTGGAAATTTCACTTTCTTCTAGCCACACTTTATCTTATGGAATGTAACTACAGATTCTCTGCTAACAAGGTAAAGACTTTGTTGAGAGCTGTCTTAAAATCTTTGTTCCTTAGTGTACAAATCAGAAGGTCCAAGGTAAGATCACTGGAATAAAGCACAGCCATGACATTTCCCATCTCTGAGGAGTAGCTGCAGCCTGGTGTCAGGTAAGTGTAGATGACTGTGGTGCTGTACATGGTGACAGCAGTGCGGTGTGAAGAGCAGGTGGATAAGGCTCACTGCTTCATCCTGACTATATGGATCTTCAGGATGTTGAAGGTGATGAAGCTCCAGGACACCATGGTAAGCAGGAAATTCAACACAGTATAGAATATGTCACCCATTATTGTAATAATATCATTCAAATATATGGAATAACAGTAAAGCAACAATACAGGGTGGATTTGTCAGGAAAAAAATGATCTAGCACATTGACCCACAGAACATCAGCCATAATATCAGACCAGTGTTGACTCCAGCACCCAGTATGCTGATGTTAACCCCTGGGGGCCCATCATGGAGCCATAGTACAGGGGCTGGAAATTGGCCTCATAGTGATCATAGGTGATGGCAGTGAGGACAAGCAACTCTGCTGCAATGGATCATGTCAGGAAGTGTATTTGAATAATTCAGCCCCCATAAGAGATTGTTCTCTTCTCTGCACAGGAATCTCAAGGAGCTTAGGCAAAACAGTGCATACACAGATAACATAAAAAATAGTGAAGTTGACTAGGTGAAATATATGGGAAAGTGGAGCCCAGGCCTGAAGCTGATGGCCACCATAATGACAGAGTTGCCACAGAGGGTCATGGTGTAGAGGACAAGGAAGAGGATGAAGAAGAGAACTTGTAGCTTTTGTGTTTCTGAGAAATCCTTCAGGATGAATTCTGTCAACATGTTCTGGCTACTCATAATAGTTGACTATTATTATCTGACACATTATTGCTCTTCATCTGAGATAGAAAAAAATGTGTTAAATAATGGTCAATACTGGTAGGTTATGATACCTTCATGTGTTAGGTTCTCCCCAGTAAATTAATGTTATATTTCATTAAACCCAACAAAGTCATCCAAGCCAAGTGGTTGAAGAACAGTGGTAGGTAGAAGCAGTTAGCCTTCTCTCAATGCCTCTGCCATTCCTTCTAGGCTTCGACCATCCTATCCATCCTCATTTAATCTTTCCACCATCCTTCTTATCCATTCTTCCAATCTCCTGTCTTCCTTTTATTTCTTTCTCTGTTGTATCATAAATTTTAAAATACAACCCTCAAGAGTAAAGGAAAACATAGACAAAGATCTAAAGGAAATCTGTAAAACCATAAATTAACACAAGACAATGTCAATAAAGATATAGAAATAATAGAATGTACAAAATAGAGTTTAAAACCACAGTAACAGAAAATTAAAAATTGCCTAGCATGGTTCAACACCAAATTGGAAAGGGCAGAATAAAGAATTAATGAGCGTTAAGATGAAATAACCAAATGATTCAGTTTAAGGAACAGAAAGAAAAAGAATGAAGAAAAGGGAATAGAGACTCTCAGACTTCCAGAAAGATAGTGGACCAGAGTGGAGTGAGTTCACTCCTGCTCCATGAAACAAGATAGAAGACAGGGAGACAGTGCCCAAAACTGCAAGTACTGTGGTGTGAGTAGTCTAGAAGGGCCTCTAGACAGTTTTTTTTTGTAGGAGGAGGATCAAAAGAGAGTGAGTGGGTCGGGTGACTTAGACCCCCACCAGGTGGGCTGTGGTGCAATGGGGAAGTGAAATTGGAGGGAACTGACCCTCCTCGGTTCCAGCCTGCACAGCTGTCAGTTGGGAAGACCTCCCCATGTGGTTGCAGCTGAAGTGCCCACAGGGAGCTTGGAAGCCAGCAATCATCCACCATGGGGCAGGCCTTGGGATGGGGGAAGTGATCACCTTGTCCAGTGCAGGAAAAGTTGATCTGCAGTTGTGGTAACTGGCAGACCCACCATTGCTTTGGATCAGCTGATCAGCTAATCCCCCATCGGCTGGTGGCTCCCCACTCCCCAGCAGAGACCCACCAGTTAGCCGCCCCTGGTAGAGCAGCCCCCTGATGAGCAGCCCCCCTGATGAGCATGCCGACCTAGAGCCACCCCAACCAGGAGGGGTGGGGCAGAGGGAGGAGGAGACTCAAGCCCACCATCTGCTGGCCAGACATAGCTAGGAGTTCAGGTTGGGCCTTTTGTGTGGTAGTCAGCCATTCTGCCACTGCAGTAACCATGCACACTGGCCTAACTTATAATAGAAGCTTAGGTTGAATTGTATCCCCTACATGAGATCTGGACCTTGATTTGGAAGAGAATAACAGACAAAGTATAAAAGGTAACATTCAGCAAAAATGAAGTAAATACAAAACTTTGGAAGAATGAAGGAAACCAACTCACATAATAACCATATCATGATAAACAAATGCCCAGAACAGAATAGAAAATCACAAAGCACATGAAGACCCAGCCAAATGACCAAATCAAAATTCCAGAGGGGACAGAATATGGAATAACTACTCAAGGATATTTATAAAGAAATAAAAGATATCAGGAAGACACCAGAAGAGCATAAAGAAGAATTCAACAAGTTAAATAGAAAAATGGCACCTGTCACAGAAATGAAACATACAGTAGACCAAATAAAAAATATACTAGAGACACATGATAACAGACTCAAAGAAACAGAAGAAAGAATAAGTGAGCTAGAAGATAGAACACTAGAACTAGAGTGCACGGAAGAACAGATGATGAGGAAGATGGAAAAAATGCAACAGGATCTTAGCGAAATTTGATGGACAACAGGAGGAGCAAAAATATAAGAATTAGTTGTGTCCCAGAAGTAGAAGAGAAGAGCAAAGATTTGGGAAAGTTAGTTGAAGATATAATTGGAGAAAACTTCCCAACTCTTATAAAAAACACAAATATGCACGTCAAAGAGGCATAGAGAATTCCAAATAGAATAAGTCTGAACAAGTCACTCCAAGACACATATTAATCAAACTGTCAAGTGTTGAAAAGAAACAGAATGTCCTGAAAGCAGCACAAGAAAAACAATCTACTACATACATGGGAAAACACATAAGACTGACTTTAAACTACTCAACAGGCACAATGGAAGCAAGAAAGCAGTGGTATGATATTTTTAAGATACTAAATGAGAAAGGCTTTCAACCTAGAATTCTTTATTCAGCCAAGTTATCCTTCAAAATTGAGGGAGAGGGCAGTTGATGGTGGCACAGTAAGAGTTCTTGCTTGCTATGCCAGAGACCCAGGTTTGATTCCCGGTGCTTGCCCATGCAAAATAATAATAATAAATAAGGGAAAGATTAAAATCTTCAAAGATAAAGGAAGACTGAGGGAACTAATCAACAAGAGACTGTGCCGCTAGAAATACTAAAGGAACCCCTGCTAGCTGATAAAAAAAAAGACAGGAGAGGGACATCTGGAGGAGGGCACAGAATTGAAGAATATGAGTAAAGGTAATTTAAAGAAAAAGACAGAGTGAAGGAAAATAATATACAGATCTGACAAATAAAAACTAAAGGACAAGATGGTGTAATCAAGAACTGCTCTTACAGTAATTACTTTGAATGTTAATGGACTAAACTCATCAATTAAAAGATACAGACTGACAGAATGGATCAAAAAACGTAATCCATCTATATGATGCTTACAAGAGACACATCTTAGACTCAAGGACACAGTAAGATTGAAAGTGAAAGGATGGAAAAAGAACTTCTAGGCAAGCTGTAACCAAAAGAAAGCAGGAGTAGCTTTCCTAATATCAGACAAAATAAACTTTAAATGTAAAGACATCAAAAGAGACAAAGAAGGACACTATGTATTAATAAAAGGGACAATTCAGCAGGAAAAAATAACAATCATAAATGTGCATGCTCCCAATCAAGGAGCTCCAAAGTACATGAGACACATATTGGAGAAACTGCAGAGAGCTATAGACATATCAACAGTAATAGTAGGAGACTTCAGTACAACATTCTCTGCTATAGATAGAACAACCACACAGAGGATCAACAATGAAATAGAAAACCTAAACAATAAGATAAATTAATTAGATCTAATAGACATATATAGATCATTACATTCCAAAACACAAAGATACATATTCTTCTCTAGCACACATGGAATGTTCTCTGGGATAGATCATCTACTGGGAAATAAATTGAGTCTTTATAAATTTAATAAGATTGAAATTATCCAAAACACTTTCTCTGATCACAACGGAATAAATCTGGCAATTAATAATCACCAATAAACCAGAGCTTGCACAAATATATGGAGATTAAACAACTCCTAATAATCTGTGGGTCAAGGAAGAAATTGCAAGAGAAATCAGTAAATATCTAGAAATGAATGACAATGAGAATACAGCATATCAAAACTAATTGGATGTAGCAAAGGTAATGCTGAGAAGGAAATTTATTGCCCTATATGCCTATATTACAAAACAAGAATGAAAGAAAAAGATAAAAAAGCAAGAATGAGAAAAACTTGAGGATTTAACTGCTCACCTGGACAATTTAGAGAAAGAATGGCAAACTAACTCTAAAGCAAATAAAGAAGAGAAATAAAAAAGTTTAAAGCAGAAATAAACAAACTGGAGAACAACAAAATAATAGAAAGAAACAACAAAACTGAAAGTTGGTTCTTTGAGGAAATTAATAAAATTGGTGTTCCCCTAGCTAGACTAACAAAGAAGAAAAGAGAAAGGACACAAATAAATAAAATCAGAGATGAGAAGGGGTTGTTATATCATGAAGAAATTTTAAAAATTATAAGAGCACATTATGAACAACTATGTACCACCAAACTAGATAAATTAGATGAAATGGACAAATTCTTAGAAACACAAGAATTACCTATACTGGCTCGAGAAGAAATAGAAGATCTCAACAAATCAATTACAGGTAAAGAGATCCAACAAGTCATCAAAAATCTTCCCCCCCACACACACACAAAACAGGCCCAGGTCCTGATGGCTTTCCAGGAAAATTTTATCAATCTTTTCAAAAAGAACTGAAACCAATCCTGCTCAAACTCTTCCAAAAACTTGAAGAGAAATGAACACTGCCTAATTCATTTTATGAAGCTAACATCACTCTAATACCAAAATCCAATAAAGATGATACAAGAAAAGAAAACTACAGACCAATCTCCCTAATGAACATCGAGGTGAAAATTCTTAACAAAATACTAGCAAACCGTATCCAACACCACATTAAAACAATTATACATCATGATCAAGTGGAATTCATACCATGAATGCAAGGGTGGTTCAGCATAAGGAAATCAATCAAAATAATACAGCACATTAACAAATTGAAAGGGAAAAATCACATGTTCATATCAATTGATGCTGAAACAGCATTTGACAAAATCCGGCATCTTTTCCTGATAAAAACACTTCAAAAGTTAGGCATCAAAGGAAACTTTCTCAATGTCTTAAAAGACATATATGAAAAACCCAATAGCCAGCATCATACTTAATGGTGAGAAAAAGCATTCCCCTTTAAATCAGTGATGAGGCAAGGATGCCCATCGTCACCACTATTATTCAACATTGTGTTAGAAGTACTAGCTGGAGCAATTAGACAGGAGAAAGAAATAAAAGGCACCCAAATAGAAAGGGAAGAATTAAAACTTTCATAATTTTCTATCCTTAGAAAACCCTGAGAAATCTACAGTAGAACTACTTGAACTAAAAAACAAATTCAGCATAGTAGCAGGATACAAGATTAATGTACAAAAATCAGTAATGTTTCTATACACAAGCAATGACCTATCTTAGGTGACAACTAAGGAAAAAAATTCCATTCAGAATAGCAACTGGAAGAATTAGGCATCTAGGAATAAGCCTAACCAGGAGTCAAAGAAAACTGTAGAAAAAAATTGTAGTTTTGTAGAAAACTGCAGAAAAAAATGCTAAAATAAATTTAAAATGACGTAAATAGATGGAAGATATTCCCTGCTCACGTATAGGAAGATTGAATAACATCAAAATATCAATTCTACCCAAACTAATCTACAGATTCAATGGAATACCAATAAAAATCCCAACAACTTACTTTGGAGATTTGGAAAAATTGGTTATCAAATTTATATGGAAAGGAAAGAGACTTGAATAGCTAATTATATCCTAAAAAAGAAGAGCTAAATGAGAGGTCTATCTCTTCCTGACTTCAAAGCTTACTACAAAGCCACAGTGGTCAACAGCATGGTGATGACATAAAAACAGAAGGACTGATCAGTGGAATAGAATCAAGAGTGCAGAAATAGACCATCAAATTTATAGACTTTTGTTCTTTGATAAGGCCCCCAAATCCACTTAATTGGGACAGAATAGTTTTTCAATACATGGGCATGGGAGAACTGGATTTCAATAGCCAAAAGAATGAAAGAAGACCTTTACGTTACACCCTATACAAAAATTAATTCAAAATGGATCAAAGACCTAAATGTAAGAGTCAGTATGATAAAGCTTCTTGAAAAAAAATGTAGGAAAATATATTCAAGATCTAGTAATAGGAGGTAGTTTCTTAAACTTGACACCTAAAGCACAAGATGTGAAAGAAAAAATAGACAAATAGGAATCCCTTAATATTAAGAGCATCTGTGCCTCAAAGAACTTTGTTAAAAAGGTGATGAGACAGCCAACTCAATGGGAGAAAATATTTGGAAACCACATATCAGATAAAGGCTTGATATCCTGTCTACATAAAGAAATTATACAATTCACCAAGAAAAGAATAAACAACCCAATTATAAAATGGGCAGAGGAAATGAATAGGCACTTTCTGGAGAGCAAATACAGATGGCTAAAAAGCACATGAATTGCTGCTCATCTTCATTGGTCATAAGAGAAATGCAATTTAATACGATAATGAGATATCACCTCACACCTATAAAAATGGCTGCTATTCAGCAAACAGAAAACTATAAATGTTGGAGAGGACACAGAGAAATTGAAACACTTATTCACTGTTGGTGGGAATGTAAAATGGTTCAACTGCTGTGGAAATCAGTTGGCATTATCAATACTCTGTATATACCCAGAAGAGTTTAGGGCAGTGGCAAAAACAGGCACTTGCACACTGGTGTTCATAGCAGCACTATTCACAATTGCTAAGAGATGGAAACAATCCAGGTGCCCATCAACAGATGAGTGGGAAAAGAAAATGTGGTATATACATACAATGCAATATTATGCAGCATTTGGACAAAGTGTTGTCCCAAAACATATGACAACATGGATGTACCTTGAGGACATAATGCTGAGTGAAATAAACCAAATGCAAAAGGACAGATACTATATAATTCCATTATTATGACTCTAATAAAGCCACCAGTGTTTTGGAGCAGCTAGAAGGAAAACTGTGAGTTGAGGGCATGGTAGCTCATGACAAAATCTGGGAACAGTCTTTAGTCGCTTGTTGAAGTATGCTTTGGAAATTATTGCATTTTTTCTTTTTCAGTGTGTGTGTGTGTATGTGTATATATACATATGTTACATTTTACAACTAAAAACGGTTAAAAAAAACTATTGGCAGACTTCTGGGAAGGTGGCTGAATACAGTAGCTTGAGATTAGCACTGCTCCATAGAAGGGTGACTATGGAAGTGATTCAGGAGTGCAGCTGACCTGGGAGAGCCTTCTACACCTCATAGAACATCATGGCTACAGAGGCCAAGGAACTGAGAGGCAGAAAGCTGGAGCTTGTAGCAGATGTGCAGAGCCCATGGGAGTACACAGATGGGAGCCAGGATTAGGAAGTAAGCTAGGCCATGTTCCTTTGGTGTGCTACCCTCACCAGCACAACCCATACCCCACACACCCGAACTCGGTCACCAGCTCCCATTCCCCGTGTTCCAGGTGCCCCCACCCCATCAGCCTCCAGTGCGTGTACCTGCCCCACACCCCCACTCCAACTGCAGCCCAACCCACCTCTCCTGCACCCCTTCCAATTGCTACCTCCCCCGTCCTGTTCCCTGCAGGCTGTTGCCATTGCATAAAGGCTGCAGGCACTAACCTCCATACCCAGGCTACCCTGTCACCCTGCCCATAGTGTTGCACCACCTCACCCTGCCCCCTTGATCTCTGCACATCAGTTTACAGCACTCCTAGGCCCACACATGTGCACAGGCCCCCAATCACTTCATTCAGATCTGGGAACCACACTTTACAGCAGTCCTAGAACCATGTGTGCACATGGCCCTCAGCCACACTTCACAACTCTGAGAAAGTGCTGTCCTGCACGGCCAGGTCACATCTTCCTCCAATTGATGAAGGCATAATATTGACCTGCTGCCATAGCTCTACACATGCACAAAAAGAGCCCCATGACTCAGACCAGCACACACCAGGGTACACCCCCCAGACTGGTGCACCTACACAGCTACATCCTCCCTGGTCTCTGGGTGCCCTTGTTCAAAAACATCAGCATAACATCCCCAACCTGCACCTATACCTTCCCTGAAACAAATCACCATGTTTAGTGGCCCAACATGTGCCCTCCTCCTTACTGTACAACCATCCTGCAAACACAAAGCCTTCAACTACTGACAGAAATCAACTCCTAAAGTAAATCAATCAAGAGATTGGCATGTCATGAAGACAGAAGATCACTAAGTATATCACAATGCAGACAGATATAGTTCTGCTTAATGACCAAATTAAAAGACCAGAAGAGACACAGACATTGGAACAACTAATCAGAGATGTTCATATAACTCTACCTAATAAAATAAGTGGGATAACAAATGACATAAAGAAGATCAAAACACAGTAGAAGAGCATAAAGAGGAATTTAAAAGAATAGAGATTAAAGACTCTGTTGACCAAATAAAGACCATACTGGAGGCACACAACAGATGTGAAGAGATATGAAGAGATAGAAGCCCAATGAACTCCTTCAGGATAAAACCAAGTACACCCACATCAAGACATGACATAATAAACCTATTGAATGTCAAAGATAAACAGCGAATTCTGAAAGCTGCAAGACAGAAACAATGCATCACATATAAGGAAGCCCAATACTAAATGTGGATTTTTCATCAGAAGCCATTGAGGCAAGAAACCAGTAGATGTTGACTTTTTTATTGTGCTGAAAGCAAAAAAAAAGTTGCCATCCAAGAATTCCATACCTGACAAAAATATCTTTAGAAAACTGATGTTTCTCCCATAACCTTGATTGGCAGGTCCAGGAATCAAGGAGGGTGTGCCAGTTTGAGGTTATTATGACCCCAAAAGCCATGTTCTTTTTCCTTATCTAATCTTGTGGCATCTATGTTTCTTTTATTCAATGTTGATTCAATATTGTGGGGTGGAAACTTTGATTGGATTGTTTCTATGGAAATGTGACACATTCAATTGCGGATGGGACATTTTGATTAGATTACTTCCATAGAAAAGTGACACATTTGATTGTAGGTGTGGCCTTTTGATTAGATGGAGATGTGATTTTTCCCGTTCAAGGTGGGTCTTGATTAGTTTACTGGAATCCTTTAAAAGAGGTACCATTTTGGGAAAAGCTTCAGAGCCAACGAAAATGCAGACATTTGGAGATGCTTTGAGTGCTGACAGAGAGAGCAGATGCCTAGATACGGATGTTTAGAGATGCAGAGCCCAGCAGACATCACCATGTGCTTTCCTATGAGATGGTAAGAAAGCCAGAATTCAGAGTCTGTCACACAGACACTTAATGGGGAAACCACTGGCATCAGAAGCTGGAAGCAATGGAACCAGGAACAAGGACAAGCAGGTGCCAGCCATGTGGCAGACATTGGCCTTTCTTGGGTAGGAGTATCTTTATCTGGATGCCTTTGTTTGGACACTTTTATGGCCTTAGCACTATCAACATGTACCTTAATAAATTCCTTTTTTTAAACCCATTCTATTTCCTGTATATTGCATTCTGGCAACATTTAACAAACCAAAACAGCGTGAAAACAAGAGTGGTACCACTCATTATTATCCCCAGTGGTACACTAGCAAAAGTTTTGCTTCCTGTCCCCTGACCTTGCACTCTGCTCATCTAGACATCTTCATTTCAAAGGGAGGGGTGCCTCTAATAGATGATACAACAATGTGTAGGACCATGGGGACAGGACATAATATGTTTGCTAGTGCACTACATATATTTAACACTGGTTTTGAGTATACACAGCCTCCCAAAGAAGGCTATCTTAGCTCTAGAAGGTATTTCCACCTAATTGTCTCCATAAATGAGACTATCAATTAAGCTGCTTCAAGATGATGGGGAACATGGTAAAACCAAGAATTTCAGGGTATATGCCCATGGCCATATTTCATTTTCTATGAAGTGAGTTCCTTGTTTAGAAGCCATGCTATGTAGAACATAATGAAGTGGTCTAGACATTTTATAAATCCATGGATGATAGATTTGGCTGAACATTGTGTGCAAAGAAGGCAAATCCCTATGCAGAGTAAGCTTGCATTCCAGTAAGAAAAAAAATGCTGCCCCTTCCATATGGAATTGGTCCATCTGTAAACTTTTCATTATTTGCAGAAAACTAAATTCTATACTTGGAAAACTTTGAGAAATCTATAGGAAAGCTACTTGAGCAAACAAAAAAAAATTCATCAAAGTGGCAGGATAAAAGAAAAATATATAACAATCAGTGGTGTTTCTATATACAAGTAATGACCTAACTGAGGAGATAATTAAGGAAAAATTTCCATTCAAAATAGCAACCAAAAGAATCAAGTATATAGGAACAAGATTAACCAGGCATAACAAGGACTTGTAGACAGAAAACTACAAAACACTGCTCAGAGAAATAAAAAATGACCTAAAGAGATGAAATACCTTCAGTGCTCATGGATAGGACATTGAATATCATTAAGATGTCAATTCTACCCAAATTAATCTACAGCTTCAATGCAATACCAATCAAAATTCCAACAAACTAAAATTTGAAGACTTAGAAAAGCTAGCTATCAATTTTGGGGGGGGGGAAGCAAAAGAGACTTCAAATAGCTAAAGATATCCTAAAAAAGATGAAGAAGAAGAAAAAGAAGAAGAATGAAGTGGGAGGACTAACATTTCCCGACTTTATAGCTTACTATAAAGCCACAGTGGTCAAGACATTATAATACCAGCACAAGATAGAAGTATCAATAATGGAATTGAATCAAGAGTGCAGAGATAGACCACAAAATCAATGGTCAATTGATCTTTAAAAGGACCCCCAAATCCACTTAACTGGGACAGAATAGTTTTTTCAATAAATGGACATGGAAGAACTGGATATCAACAGCCAAAAGAATGAATGAGGATGCATAACTTATACCTGTACAAAAATTAACTCAAAATTTTTATGGTACCATCAAACTCTGAGAAGAAAATGTGGGGAAACACCTTCAATACCTACTAATAGGAGGTAGCTTCCTAAACTTTACACCCAAAGCATATGCAAGGAAAGAAAAAAAAATAGATAAATGGGAACTCCTTAAAATCAAAAGCTGTGCCTCAAAGGACTTCGTCAAAAAGGTGAAGAGACAGCCAACTAATGGGAGGAAATATTTGGAAACCACATATTAGGTAAAGGTTTGATATTCTGTGTATGTAAAGAAATCATACAATTCCACAACAAAAAAACAACTCAATTATAAAATGGGCAAAGGATATTAATAGACATTTTTCTAAAGAGCAAATACATATGGCTAAAAAGCACATGAAGAGATGCTCATTTCCATTAGCTATAAGGGAAATACAGATCAATACTACAATAATATACCATTTCAAACCGTATGAATGGCTGCTATCAAACAAACAGGAAACTATCAATGATGGAGAGGACATGGAGAAATTGGAACCTTTATGCACTGCTGATGGGAATGTATAATGATACAGTCATTATGGAAGACAGTCTGGCAGTTCCTTAAGAAATGAAATATCAAGTTGTCCTATGACTCAGCAATATCACTACTCAGTATATATCCAGAAAAGCTGAAAGCAGTGACACAAACAGACATTTTCACATCAATGTTCACAACAGCATTATTCACAATTGCCAAAAGATGGAAATGATCCAAGTGCCCATCAACAGATGAGTGGATAAACAAAATGTGGTACATACATAGAATGCAATATTATGCAACAGTAAGATAAAATGATATCCTGAAGCACATGAGAGCTTGGATAAACCTTGAAGATATAATACTCAATGAAATAAGCCATACATGAAAAGATAGATACCGTACAAGTTCACTTTTATGACCATGGTTAAGGTAAATTAAGAGGCTTATAATACAGAATATAGGGGACCTAGAGATACAAGGAAGCTAGAGATGGGTGAATGGATAGCTAATAAGATTGAACTTAAATTTAAGGGATTGGATAGAAGTGAAGGCAGTTTATTAGTGGTTCCATAATTAATATTGCCGTACTGAAGGTGAGCACGATCAGAAAATGTTGTACAGAGCCATGTATCTCACCTATTAACACTATAGATATAAATAAGTATTTGCATGAACAACTTCAAAGTTATGAACCTTCTACAAAGAGTATATAATATTGGGGTATAGCAGAAAAACTACTATTGCATGCTCTGGGCTATGTTTAACAGGAAAACATCAACAGTACCATAGCTATATGAAGGGTAAATTACATGGGGGGAGAGAAAAAATTTGTGGAGAGGTTTGAATTTTCTATTTGGTAAGGGTGTGTTTATCCCTTATTTTTGTCTTGGGAACAATAAAAATTGTCTAAAATTGAGAGTGTTGATAGATTATTGACTTTGGACATTAAATCTGATGCCCAATGGATGGAGATGGCTGAAGGATACACTGGCTGAGAAGTAGAATGGTGAACTGTGCTATATACACATGATCATATATTATGCTGCTACAGAAAAGAATGAAGTATGAGATATGCAACATTGTGAACGAACCTGTGGGACATCGTGTGATGCAAATTAAGCCAGAAACAAAAGGAAATATTGTATGGTCTCATTTAGAAAATACTTAAAAGAAAATTGGGGCCTAGATTGTAAGCTCTTACACCAGTCACATTTAGTCCAGAGCAGTAACTGCTATTTCTAGATTGTGAGAGGCTGTGCTGTAAATGTATAACCTGGTATTTCCCTGGAACTTTGGTTATCTGTGTGATGCCAAAGGCTCAGAGTAGGAGTTCTGCAGTTATGAAGGTCAGCACTGTCACATACAACATTGTTAAAAGAAATTTAAAAAGATATTAGGCTTCAATTAAAGATAAGAATGAAGCCAATTGGGTCAAGACTAAGGTAAACAGAATACAGAAGTAAGGAGAACATTGCCTGTATTTTAGAACTTCACCTACCCTATGTGATTAAATGAGGAGAGACTTATCTTGTTCGTAACATAAATTTTCTGTAGCACATAATCTAACTAAACTTGTTTGCACAAATCATTTAAACAACCCAAACACATGGAGTCCAGAATGTGAATGAAGGCCTATAATTCTGTGTAGCTTCATGTAATGCTTGTATAAATCCCAGAGTATGTTGAAGAGATAGTTTGAAAATATTGGCAATGTCCCTTGAGGGATGGCGGAAAAAAATATAGAACTATTAAGCTTTACCACTGGGAAATCCCTGATACTGTTTCAAAAAATAAGGACTCCCAAATCAATAAGCCAAGCCCTTAATCTTGAGACTTTCATTTGTGAAGCTTATTTATGTAGTGGAGAAGCTTAGCCTACATATAGCTATGCCTAAGAGTTTTTTCCAGAGAACCTTTTTTGTTGCTCATATGTGGCTTTTCTAAGCCCAACTCTGCAAGTGAAATCAATGCCCTCCCTCTTAGTGGGACATGATACCTAGGGGTGAAAGTCTCCCTGGCAACCTGGGACATACATCTCAGGAATGAGCCTGGCCCTGGCACCAGGGGATTAATAATGTCTTCTTGACTAAAAAGTGGAAAAGAAGTGCAATAAATAAGGCATCAGTGGCTGAGAAAATTCAGAGAGTTGAGAGGCTACTCTGGAGGCTATTATTATACAAGCTTGGGCTAGATATTGCATTTATCATGGTTCACCAGAACTCAACCAAAACCATTCCTGCCAACCCTGGAGAACAGTTAGGGCTTTATCTGAGATTCTACAAAGTTTCCATGCTCAATTATTACTTTTCAGAAACCTATAACCTCTAGATGGGTTCCTAGGCTGATTAAGTCCTGAAACCCAGTAGGGCCAGCCTCTTCAGAACATCAACTACTTCCATCCCCATATCCCATATTAACACCCCTTTCCAATAGGAAAAAGTTTGAATGGACAAAACCCAAATACCCCTAAGGATTGGGAGAAAGATCAAAGGAGGAGGTGGAATCATAACAGAGAAGATAGGATTTAAAAAATGAGTATGACAGCTGAATCATTATATTGATGTTTCCTTTAGTCCCCAGTATCTTAGAGAAGCTAGAAGCAAAAACTTGAAGTTGTGGAATTGTAAACCATGCCAAACTCTGAAATCTGTTCTACAACCAATTGTTGTGATGTTTTGTGATTTATTGCTTTTTTGTATATATGTTATTTTTCACAATTAAAAAAAATGGTGGCTATTAAACAAACAGAAAATTACAAATGTTGGAGAGGATGTGGAGAGTTTGGAAAACTTATTCAATGTTGTTGAGAATGCATAATGGTACAGCCAATGTGGAAAACCATTTAGCAATTCTTCAGAAAACTAAATATTGGCTTGCCTTGTAACCCAGAAATATCAATGCTTAGTATATACTCAGAAGAATGAAGGCAGAGTCACAAACAGACAATTTTACACTGGTTTTCACAGCAGCACTATTCACAATTGACAAAAGATGGAAACAATCCAAGTGCCCATCAGCAGACAAGTGTACAAATAAACTGTGGTATATACTCACAATGGAATATTATGCAGCAGTAAGATGAAATGAGGTCCTGAGGCATGTGAAACGTGGATGAACCTTGAGGACATAATGCTAAGTGAAACAAGTTAGATACAAAAAGATAGATACTCTATGACTTCACTATTATGTTAAGAAATCTCAGAAGTTTACATGCTAAAATATAGGTGACCTGGAGGTACACGGAAACTAGAGACAGGGGAAGGGTTACCAAGTGAGTTTGAACTTAAATGTAAGGGAAAGAATAGAAGTGATTGCAGCAAATTAGTGGGCATATAAGTAAAATTGCCATATTGAATGTGAACATGTTTTAAAGGGAATGTATAGTGCCATGTATCCTATCTATTTATTCTACAATTATAATAAGTTATTGTATGAGCTACTTCAAAGATTTGATCTTAAACAAAGAGTCGATAATAGAGGGTTATGGAGGGAAGCTAAAATAGGATTCTATGGCTTATAGTTAACAGGAAGATATCAATGGTATCACAGCAATACCAAGGATGATTAACGGAGGAGAACAAGTGAGTAGGGGAAGTTTTGCTTTGATATTTGGGTAGCCTGGGTTTATCAGTTCTTTATCTCATTAGACCAATGAAAAGTGTCTAACATTGAGAGTGCTGCTGATGGTACAACCAAGTGAGGACACTGTAAGATATGATTTGTTTATTTTGGACATTATCTATCATGATCAATGAATGGAGGGTCCAAAGGGTACAATGACTGAGAAGCCAAAAGGTGAACCATGATATAGATAGATATAGATGATAGATAGATAGAGATATGATGGAAATTGTGTAGCTACTAAAAGGAATGTTGTATTGAGACACACAATGAACTGAATGAATCTTGGGGACAATGTATTATGCAAAATAAGCCAGAAGCAAAACAGTGAATATGCTATGGTCTCTTTCAGAAAATACCTATAGAAAAATTACAGCCTAGATTTTAAGCTCTTATAGCAGCCACATTTAGTCTGAAATTTTAAGTACATTTCAACACCCTGAGACACTGAGCTATATGTATTTAATCTGGTATTTTCCTAGAACTTTGAGTACCTCTATGACACCTAAGAC
Organism: Tamandua tetradactyla; assembly: GCF_023851605.1. NCBI lineage: Eukaryota > Metazoa > Chordata > Mammalia > Pilosa > Myrmecophagidae > Tamandua > Tamandua tetradactyla. The sequence continues at coordinate 96,374,734 of NC_135339.1, read as the reverse complement.
TCAGCTGGAGTTCTACAGCTCTGATACTACATACAATAACAGTTAAACTAATTGAAAAAGAGCTCAATCTTCAATTAGAGATAAAAATGAAACTGATCTGATTGGGACTAATGTAAATCAGAATGCAAGGTAAAAGATGATGATGTATGTACTCTAGAGCTTCACCAACTGTATGAGACCAAAGTCAGAGAGGTCTATGGTGTCTAGAACCTAAATTTTCTAAATCAATCTGATTGGATAGTTCATTTAAACAACCAAAAAACGTGGAGCCTGGAACAGGAAAGAGGCCTTGTACTTCTATGAAGTTTAATGTAACACCTGGATATATCCTAGACTATGGGGGAGGGGATTAATAATTAAAAAGTATTGGTAGAGTCCCCTGAGGAACTGAAGAAAAAATTAGGAAATATTAAACATACCCATCTGGGAAACCTCTATACCCTCTGAAACATTAGGGACCCCCAGGAAAAATAAGCCAAGCCCTTGATTCTGATGCCTGCCTTTATGAAACTTATTCCTGTATTGGAGAAGCACAGAATGCCTATAATGAGGCCTGAGGATGTGTTTTGATTTACTAAATGCTGCCAGAATGCAATATACAAGAAATGGAATGGCTTATTAAAAGAAAATTTGTTAAGTTACAAGTTTAAAGTTTTAAGGTCATAAAAATTTCCAAACTAAGGCACCTAGAGAAAGATACTTTGACTCAAGAAAGATCAATGTCTGCCACATAAGAAGGCACATGGCTGGTGTCAGCTGGTTTCCCAGTTCCATGCTTCCAGCTTCTGATACCAGTGGTTTCCTCTCTAAGTATCAGTGTCTTCACTGAGCTCCTCTGGGACACAACTCTGGGTTCTGCATGCTTAGCATCTCATGGGAAGGCACATGGTGATATCTGCTGGGATCTGCATCTCCAAATATCTGTGTCTAGGCATCTGCTGTCTCTGTCAGCACCTCAAGTATCTCCAAATGTCTGTGTCTCTGTTGGCTTTGAGCAACTCCAAAATGTTTCCTCTTAAAGAACTCCAGTAAACTAATCAAGACGCACCTTGAATGGGCAGAGACACATCTCCATCTAATAAAAGGTCACACCCACAACTAGGTGTGTCACATCTTCATTGAAGCATCCAATCAAAGCCCCCACCCTAAACAATAGGCCTGTCCCCCAAGATTGGATTTGGAAAGAAAACGTGGCTTTTCTGGGGTATATAACAATTTCAAACCCGCACAAATTGCCTCCAGGAAATCTCTTTTGTTGCTCAGATGTGGCTTTTCTCTCTCTAAGACCAACTCTGCAAAGGCATATTCGTACCCTCAACCTTATATGAGACATGACATTCAGGCAGGAAAATCTCTCTGATAATATGGGACATGACTCTCATGACTCAACAAGATGAGAGTTGATCCCTGGCCCTGGCACCAGGGATCAACAGTGACTTTTTCCTATAAGGGGGAAAAGAAGTATAACAAAGCAAGGCATCAGTGGCTAAGAGAGTTCAAATACAGTCAAGAAGCCATTCTGGAAGCTACTTTTATGCAAGCCTCAGATAGATATTGCTAATTGCCTTAGTTTGCCAATCCCCAACCAATGTCATTCCTGTTATCTTTTAAGAACACTGAGGGCTTGAACTGAGACTCTATAAAAGTTTCATGCACTAAGTAAGTTTACTTTCTTGAAACCTAAAACCTCCAATGGGTTCCTAGGCCAGATAAAACCTGAAACATAGAAGGTCCAAAGAGGCCAGCCTCCCCAAGATTATCAACTAATTACATTCTCCTATCCTTTATTGTTGACACCCCTTCTGAACATGAAAAACTTAGAATGGTGATTCCCCAAAGATCCCTATAGATTGGGAGAAGGGTCAAATGAGAAGGAAGGGTTATAACAGAGAAGACAGGATTTAACAAATTGGTATGACTACTGAATCACTATACTGATGTTTCTTTTAGCCTCCAGTGTTTCAGAGCAACTAGAAGGAAAAATCTGAAATAATGGAATGATAACCCATAATAAACTCTGAAACCTTTTCTGTAACTACTTGTTAAAATATACTTTGAAAACTATTGCTTTTTCTTTCTTTTTCTGTATATATATTGTATTTCACAATAAAAATATTATAAATAAATAAAATACTGATAACAAAAATATCATGATCAAACTATATGTTATTTACATGAGACTCACCTTAAGCTCAAAGACATAAAAAAGTTGAATTTGAAAGAATGTGAAAAATACCATGAGTACTATGCAAAAAATTGTTTGGGTAGTTGTGCTAACATTGCATAAAATAGATTTTAAATAAAAACTCTTATGAGGGACAAAAAGGTCACTATGTACTGAAAAAAGGGTCAACTCATGAAGATATAACATTTATAAATATATATATGCACTTAACAGAGAGCCCCAGAACATATGAAGAAAATCTTGACAGATTTGAAGGAAGAAGTAGACAGTTATACTATAAAGGTAGGAGATTTCAATACACAACTTGCAATAATAAGTAGAACATCTAGACAGAACATCAATAAGGAAATAGAAGACTTAAACATATTCTAAACCAACTACACCTATCAGACATATATAAAACCCTTCACCCAACAACAGAATACACATTCTTCTCTAGAGCACATAGCTTCAGGATAAATTCTATGTTATGTCACAAAACAATCCCAATAAATAAATAAAAATTTAATCATACAATATATCTTCTTCAACCATAATGTAATGAAGCTAGAAATCAATAATAAAGAGAGAAATGAAAAATTCACAAACATATAGAAATTAAATAACGTACTCTTAAACAGCCAATGAGCCAAAGAAGAAATCACGAGGGAAACCAGCAAATGTCTGGAGAAGAATGAAAATGAAAACAAAACATACTAAAATGTATGGGATTCAGAAAAAGCAATGATGAAAGGGGAATTCAAGCTGTAATTGCTTACATTAAAAATAGAAGAAAGATTTCAAATCAGAAACCATATCTGAAAGCTAGAAGATCTAGAAAAGGAAGAGAAAACTACACACAAAGTGGGGAGAAGGAAGGATATTGCAAATGGTAGAGTGCAGATAAATGAGATAGAAAATAAAGGAACAAGAGAGAATTAGCAAAAATAAAAATTGGTTCTTTGAAAATATCACCAAAGTTGACAAACTTGTAGCTAGAATGGCAAAGAAAAAAAGGACAGAGGATGAAAATAACTAAAATCAGAAATGAAAAGGGGGACATTTCTAATGATCCCACAGAAATGAAAAGGACCATAAGAGAATACTATGCACAAAACTGTTTGCCAAAGAATAGGATAACCTGTATGAAATGGACAAACTCCTAGAAGCACACAAACTACATACACTGACCCAAGAAGAAATTGAAGATCTCAACATGTCAATAACCAATAAAGAGATTGAATCAATAGTAATTTAAAAAAAACCTCCCCAAAAGAATAGCTCTGGATGAGATGTCTTCACAGGTTGAATTTTACCCAGCATTCCAGAATGGACTTACACTTATGCTGCACAAAGTCTTCTGAAAAATTGAAGAGGAGGGAAAACTCCCTGTATTAGTCAGGGTTCTCTAGGGAAACAGAACTGACAGGTGACAAAAGTAGATATTAGGAAATTTTTATAAGAAATGTCTCACAGGACTGTTGGATGGGCAAGTCCAAATTCCATACTGCAAGATGCAAGCTGGGAACTCCAACTACAGTTTCTGAGGAATTGTCCAGGAGAGGCTGGTTAGGTGATGTAGGAATATAAATTCTTTCTCATAACTGCTGAAATCAGCACTTTTCCTTTTAAAGTCTTCAACTGACTGAATGAAATATTTTTCATTGTTGAAAGAGATGTCTTCAACTGATTGTAGATGTAATCAGCCATAGATGCAATCAATTTACTGAGGATTTAAGTTCACAAAATGTACTCATAGTAACAACAAAGCCCATGCTTGCTTGAGCAAACAACTGGACACCATCACCTGACCAAGCTGACACATGGCTTAACCATCACAGTCCACATCTTGTCAACTTGGCAGCCATGCACATCACTTTAATACCATATTTAAACTGTAAGTAAATACAATAACAATCATATTTTTCACATAAAAATACTAAACTGTCTTGCACACAACCAGAAACATATTAACTCTTTCCAGAATAATATGCAAATGCTTGGGTAATGTTCACTATTAAACTTGACATCCTATAACTTAAATAATATGACATGAAACTAATGCAAATTATGTCATATGATAAAGGGATAAGATAGGGAAGAAAATGTATTTGCCTTATGTACATATACAAATGCACTCACAACAAAACAAAAAAGAAATATTCATACCATTACAATTCTCACTTTTGTGACTGGTCATGTGATCATAGTTCATATTTATCACTACCTTCTTCTATGACCCATTCTATGTTCCCTTAACCCTTAGCATGCATCTCAGCCAGCCATGGTCCTTTGCCTGTTATGGTGACCCACATCATCATTCCTCAAATTTCTCAGCCATTGGGAGTCCTTCCTGGATTGGGTTGTTACAGTCTTCCATAGACTTTAATCACAGGCCATAGTAGTACTAGGAGACATGCTAGTAGTACTAGGAGACATGTTAGTAGTATTAGGAGACATGTTATGGGATCTCCTGCATTCCAAGCAAACTGTTTTTAACCACCATTGTGTAGTTAGTCTTATTTCCCCTACATAGTCTGGACCAGTCACCCCAGTCAGTACAGTTATATCAATCTAGCTGTGTCCGAATAATGGGGAACATGGGATCACCAATGAATTCCATGAGCAAGCACTTGTTTTGGCAATTCAGTTGCCATGAAGTGGGTTCCTTGATCAGAAATAATGTTGTGGGGAATATCATGTTGGTGGATAAGGTATTCTGTAAGTCCATGGATGGTAGTTTTGGCATAAGTATTGCATGCAGGGAATGCAAGTCTATATCCAGGCTATGTGTCTAGACCAGTTAGAAAAAAATTGCCCCTTCCATAATGGAAATGGTCCAATGTAATCAATCTGCCACCAGGTAGCAGGTTGATCACCTCAGGGAATAGTGCATATTGGGGACATAGGATTGGTCTCTGCTGCTGCTAGAATTGGGCACTCAGCAGTGGCTGTAGCCAGGTCAGCCTTGGTGAGTGGAAGTCCATTTTGCTGAGCCCATGAATAACCTCCATCCCTATGACCATGACCACTTTGTTCATGAGCCCATTGGGCAATGGAAGGAGTGGCTGAGGAAAGAGGCTGACTCATATCCACAGAGTGAGTCATCTTATCCACTTGATTATTAAAACCTTCCTCTGCTGGAGTCACCTTCTGGTGAGCACTCACATGGGGCACAAACATCTTCATGTGTTTTGCATACTCAGAAAGGTCTGTCCACACTCTCCTCCCTATACCTTTTTGTTGATACTTTTCTAATCACATCACTTCCAAGTCCCAGTCCATCAGTGAAACCATTAGCAACAGCCCATGAATCAATATACAAATGCACCTCTGGCCAGTTTTCCTTTCAAGCTAAATGAACAATTAGGTGCACTGCTCAAAGTTTCTCCCACTGGTAGGATTTCTTCTCGCCACCTTCCTATAGGAACATCCCAGAAAGGGATTGCAGTGCTGAATCTGTCCACTTCTGGGTGATATCTCTATATTGTGCAGAATCACCTGTATACCAACCATTAGTTTTCTTTGCATTACTCAACTGATTGTAAGTAACTCCCCAGAAGGCCATAGCTGTGGAATGGGAAATAAAAAGTAGTGTGACAGAAGTGTGGGCCATTGGTATTTGTGTCACTTTTTCATGTAGTTTACTTGTGCCTTCAAGATACAGCCAAGCCATATCTCCTCATATATATTTCTTCCATTTTATGATGGAGTGCATGTCCAATTTCATGGCTTGGTGAGGCAGACAACACTCAGTTCATAAAGAGCAGTTCAGATCTCATTGTAACTTGGTGGCTGGTGGTTAAACATTTTGTCTTTACTAAGGCTCAGTAACAGATCAAAAGTCACTTCTCTAAAGGAAAGTAGACATCTTCAGGAGATGTCAAGGCTTGGCTCCAAAATCCTAAAGGTCAGCATTGTGATTCCCCTATAGGGGCCTGCCAAAGGCTCCAGATAGCACCCCTAGTTACCACTGACACTTATAGCACCATTGTATCTGCTGGATCATGGTAGAGCAGCTTGAACAGCAGTCTGGACTATTACAGAGCCTCCTTTTGTTACAGGCCCCACTCAAAACTCACAGCTTTTCTGGTCACTTGGTAAATGAGCTGGAGTAATTCAACCAAATGAGGAATATGCTGTCTCCAAATACAAAGAGGCATTGTGGCTCTTTTCTGGTTGTAGGAGGGGCCAGCTGCAACTGCTTATCCTTCACCTTAGAAAGGATATCTCAATGTGCCTATGCCAATGGACACCTAGAAATTTCACTAAGGTGGAAGGACCATTGATTTTTGTTGGATTTATCTCTAAGTCTCTGACACACAAATACCTTATCAATCAGCCTAGAGTAGTTGCTACTTCTTGCTCACTAGGTCCAATCAGCATTATATAATCAATATAATGGACCAATGTATAGTCTTAAGGAAAGGAGAAATGATCAAGTTCACTGCAGACAAGATTATGGCATAGGGCTGGAAAGGTGATATACCCCTGAGGTAGGAGAGTGAAAGTATTCTTGCCAGCTGAAAACAAATTGTTTCTGGTAGCCTTTATTAACAGCAATAGAGAAAAAACTTTTTCCATATCAACAGCTGCTTACCAGATTCCAGAGTAATTTGCTCAAGCAATGATACTGTATCTGGAACAGCAGCAGCAATTGGAGTCACCATATGTTTAAGTTCATTATAATCCACTGTCATCCTTCAAGTCCTATCTGTTTTCTGCACAGGCCAAATAGGATAATAGAATGGGGATGTGGTGGGAACTACCACCCTGCATCCTTCAAGTTCTTAAGAATGGCAATAATCTCTGAAATCCCTCCTGGAATCTGGTATTGCTTCTGATTTACTATTTTCTAGGTAGGGGCAGATCTGGTAGGTTTCACATGAACTTTCTTACCATAATAACCCTCACATCATAGGTCAGGGAACCAATGTGGTTATTTGGCCAGTTGCTGAATATGTTTTCCAATTATGCATTCTAGAACTGCGGCAATAACCACAGTAAAGGATGGGGGACTCACTGAACCCCCTGTGAGATACACCTGAGCTTTTTGATAACCTGACCTTCATAAGCTCCTTTTCTTACTGATGGACTGCAGTGACATTTTGAGTCTCCTGGAATTAATGTCACTTCTGAGCCAATGTATAATAATCCCCAAAATACTTGATCATTTCCTTTATCCAAAGTACAGTTACCCTGGTAAAAGCCCATACATTACTTTGGGAAAGTCTGGGAGAAAGATTTAAAGCATAAATTTTGAGCAGTGTAGCAGGGTCCTTTCCCAAAAGTACCTGGCCTTCCCATCATTCAAGGGGCTCTGGGTCTGTAAACTGTCTCAAATCTGAAAATTAATTAAAGGCCCATTACTCTCTGTTTTTGTAATTCAAGTTAGACTTTTTATTCACTTGACCTATAACACTTCTGCTTATAGAGATCAAATAAGAATTTAGTAGACCATCCATTTATTTAACTTCTAGGTACACCATGATCTACTAACCAACAACGTAGATCTCTGCTATTCAGGTCAGTTTGATTGCTGCTTTGAGTCTGCTGTCCATTTTGATTGCCACACCCACCTTCTCATTGGTGATTAAGTGCTGTCACTTGGCTTCTGCCAACTCTGGATCCAATCATCCTCATTGTGTTTAAAAATTGAAGATCATTGTTTAAGGAGTGAAGACAAGTTATATATTCTTTAAGTAATATAACTCAAGAATGCAAGGTTAGGTTAACATCTAGAAATCAGCTAATGTGTAATATATCATGTTAACAGAAAAAAGACAAAACCTCAACATCATTTCAATAGATTCAGAAAAATCATTTGCCATAAACACACTTTCATGATAAAGCACTCAACAAGGTGAGAATAGAAGGGCATTCCCTCAATATGATAAAGTTTATCAATTAAAAGCCTACAGATAGTACAATACTTAATGGTGAAATTCTTATGCTTCTTCCTTAAGATCAAGAACAAGGAAAGGATTGTTATAGCCACTGCTATTCAAGAATGCACTTGAAGTTCTACACAAATTTCTGTACATATTTATCACAAATTCAATTCCCATCAAAATACCAACTGGATTTGTAAGGAAATAAGAAGCATATCCCAAAATTAATGTGGAAATGAAAGGATTCCCAACCCCCTGCCCTGCACATATGCACACCCTTGCCCTACCTCACAGCACAAGCACCCTGCTTCCACAATTGGAAGGTGTTCTTGTGCAGATCTGTGCTACATAGCCTCCACCCTACACAAATGTGCACTCCTACCCCACCCCACCCTACACCTGCACACTCGTGCCATAGCCCCATGTACGTGTCATCATCCATCCCAACCCATGTCCTGCAAGTCTGCGATCTGTGCCCAATCCCTATGCACTCATGCAACAACATCCAAGCCCCTTGGATCACTCCCCCTCTGCAAGGACACATCCTCACCACACCAGTGCCACGTCTTCTGTTCCCTGTACCCCACACCCTGACACCCATGACTGACATGTTCCATGCACCCACCCATATCCTGCCCACATACCAGTCTCAGCACTTCTGCTCAGACATTCCATCCACTTCCTGCCACATCCTGCCTCATGCCCCCCATGCCACACCCTGCTCCTGCACTCCAAGGCCTGCCTGAGCTGCATCTTGCCCTGACGGCCCCCATACCACACTTACACATCCTTGCAACCCACACCCCACACTGACGGGCACCAGCATAGCATCCCCAACCCGTGCACATACCTGCACTGCAATCCATCACAGCACTATTGTGCACCTCCCCACTCCCTGCATCCTGTTCCACACCTGTCCTGCAAATATAAAACTTTAGACTACTGAAGGAAATCAACTTCCAAATTATCCCTATCAAGATACTTACATGACACAAAGACAACAGAAGATCACTAAGCATATGACAATGCAGACAAATATAGTCCAGTTGGATGACTAGGTTAAAATACTGGAGGAAACACAGGCTTTGGAACTACTAATCAAAGATGTTCATATAAAAGCAGCAGGATGGCTAATGACATAAAGGAGATCAAGAAAGCAGTAGAAGAGAATAATGAGGAATTTGAAAGAATAAATAGAAAAATAGCAGATGTCACAGAGATTAAAGATGTTGTAGACAAGTAAAAAATATACTAGAGACACACGACAGCAGATTTGAAAAGGCAGAAGAAAGACTAATTGAACCAGAGGAAAAGACAATTGATTTTGAACACACAAAAGAGCAAATGACAAAAAAGATAAAAAATTTGCATTGGACCTCAGAGGAACAATGGACAAAACAAAGCAAACAAATATAAGAATCATTGCTGTCCCAGAAGAAGAAAGAAGAGTAAAGGGATATGAAGATTAGTGAAGGATATAATGGGAGAAAACTTGCCAACCCTTATAAAAGATATAAATATGCAAATCAAAGAAGCTCAATGAACTCCAAATAGAATAAATACAAATAAGTCTACCCCAAGACACATAATAATCAGTCTGTCAAATGTTGAACAGGAGGAGAAAATTCTGAAAGCAGTAAGATGGTGGATTCAAGAAATGCCTCTACAGTAATAACTCTGAATGTTATGGACTAAATTTATCAATTGAAAGATACAGATTAGCAGAATGGGTTAAGAAATATGATCCAGCTATATGCTGCTTACAAGGGACTCATCTTAGACACAAGGATACAAATAGACTGAAATTGAAAGGATGGAGAAAGATGTTCCATGCAAACTGTAACCAAAATAAAGCAAGAGTAGCTACACTAATATCAGACAAAATAGAATTCAAATGTAAAGATATCATAAGAGGCAAGAAGGATGCTATATATTAGTAAAAGGGATAATGTACCAAGAAGAAATACAATCATAAATGTCTATGCTCCCAATAAAGAGCTCCAAAGTACATGAGGCAGATATTGGTAAAACTGAAGGGCATGATAGATGTTTCAGCAATAATAGTAGGCAACTTCAATACACCACTCCCTCCTACAGACAGAACAACCAGACAGAAGATCACCAAGGAAATACAGATGTTAAACAACTTGATAAATGAATTAGACCTAACAGACAAATATAGGTCATTACACCCCAAAACACTGGGATATACATTATTCTCTAGTGCTCATGGAACATTCTCCAGGATAACTCATATGCTGGAGCAGAAAACTGGTCTTTATAAATTTAAAAACCTTGAAATTATTCAAAGCACTTTCTCTGATCACAATGCAAAGAAGCTGAAAATGAATAAACCAAAGAATGAGAACATTCACAAATATATGGAGACTAAATAACACACTCTTAAACAATGATTAGGTCAAACAAGAAATTGCTAGACAAATTATTAGCCATCTGGAGATGAATGAAAATGAGACTGCAACATATCATAACTTATGGGATATGGCAAAGGCTGTGCTGAGAGGGAAATTTATTGCTCTAAATGCCTATATTAAAAAAGAAAAAAGAGCCCGATCCAAGATGGCGTCTTAGTAAGGGACATGCGTCTTAGTTCCTCCGACTCCAAATCAACTAATAGGTGAACAGAAACAGTACAGAACAGCCCCCGGGGCTACAGCAGGGAATGGACACACAGCGTAACCCAGTCTGGGCTGGTTAGTCTGACTGTGAAACTCGGCTGCGGTGAGTGGGATCCCCGAGCGGCGGGCGATTTCCCGAGCAGCCGCAGCTGCGGCGGTCCGAGCTAATCCCTCCCTCCTTCCCGGGCTGGCTGAGGGACGCGGAGAGACAAGCTTCCCAGCCAAGGCGGCCGGCGCCACACTTTTGCGGGCGGCTTCGAGTCTCGGCTTCAAGTCCGCGACTACGAGTCTCGCATCAGAGGGCTATCCAAAGTCTGGGCTGGCAAGTCTGATTGCGAGACTTGGCTGCGGTGAGACCCCCGAGCAGCCGCAGCTGCGGCGGTCCAAGGTAATCCCTCCCTCCTTCCCGGGCTGGCTGAGAGACTCGGAGAGACAAGCTTCCCAGCCAAGGCGGCCGGCGCCACACTTTTGCGGGCGGCTTCGAGTCTCGGCTTCGAGTCTGCAGCTACGAGTCTCGGATCAGAGGGCTATACAAAGTCTGGGCTGGCAACTCTGACTGCGACTCTTGGCTGCGGCAAGACCCCCGAGCAGCGCGTGAGTTGCCGAGCAGCCGCAGCTGCGGTGGTCCGAGCTAATCCCTCCCTCCTTCCCGGGCCGGCTGAGAGTATCGGAGAAGCAAGTTTCCCAAGTCGAGGCAGGCGGCGCCCTTCTTCTGCGGGCGGCTTCGAGTCTCGGCTTTGAGTCCGCGGCTACGAATCTCAGATCAGAGGGCTATCCAAAGTCTGGGCTGGCTAGACTGACTGCGAGACTCGGCTGCGGTGAGACCCCCGAGTGGCGCGTGATTTCCCAATCAGCGGCAGCTGCGGTGGTCCGAGCTACTCCCTCCCCCCTTTCCGGGCCGGCTGAGAGTATTGGAGAAGCAAGTTTCCCAAGCCGAGGCAGGCAGCACCCTTCTTTTGCGGGCGGCTTCGAGTCTCTGCTTCGAGTCCGTGGATACGAGTCTCGGATAGGAGGGCTATCCAAGCAGCAGTAGCCCCCCCCCATGGGAGGCTTCCTGGTCCGGTGGGGAATCCCCCAGGCCCGCTGCAGCCCGCAACCAGCCACAGGGTCCCCTCAAGCCGCGGCAGCTGACGCCCCCACCACGCGCGGCACTTGAACCAACGGAGAGAATTGGATCCGAAATCCCCAGGCCACGGAGATCGGTGACTGGGGGAGACCCATTCCAAACACTTGAGACAAACGTGTGCCACGTGCGCCACATACTGGGCAAAATAAGAAAAACAGATCCCAGAGATTTCACAGAAAAATATTACAACCTTGCTGGGTCCAACACCAAGAGAAATCTGAATAAATGCCCAGACGCCAGCAGCAGAAGATAACTGTCCACGCTCAAAAGATTGAGAATATGGCTCAGTCAAAGGAACAAACCAATAGCTCAAATGAGACACAAGAGCTGAGACAACTAATGCTGAATATACGAACAGAAATGGAAAACCTCTTCAAAAATGAAATCGATAAATTGAGGGAGGACATGAAGAGGACATGGGCTGAACATAAAGAAGAAATAGAAAAACTGAAAAAACAAATCGCAGAACTTATGGAAGTGAAGGATAAAGTAGCAAACATAGAAAAAATAATGGATAGCTACAATGATAGATTTAAAGAGACAGAAGATAGAATTAGTGAATTGGAGGATGGAACATCTGAATTCCAAAAAGAAACAGAAACTATAGGGAAAAGAATGGAAAAATTTGAACAGGGTATCAGGGAACCCAAGGACAATATGAACCGCACAAATATACGTGTTGTGGGTGTCCCAGAAGGAGAAGAGAAGGGAAAAGGAGGAGAAAAACTAATGGAAGAAGTTATCACTGAAAATTTCCCAACTCTTATGAAAGACCTAAAATTACAGATCCAAGAAGTGCAGCACACTCCAAAGAGATTAGACCCAAATAGGCGTTCTCCAAGACACTTACTAGTTAGAATGTCAGAGGTCAAAGAGAAAGAGAAGATCTTGAAAGCAGCAAGAGAAAAACAATCCATTACATACAAGGGAAACCCAATAAGACTTTGTGTAGATTTCTCAGCAGAAACCATGGAAGCTAGAAGACAGTGGGATGATATATCTAAAATACTAAAAGAGAAAAACTGCCAACCAAGACTCCTATATCCAGCAAAATTATCCTTCAAAAATGAGGGAGAAATTAAAACATTCTCAGACAAAAAGTCACTGAAAGAATTTGTGACCAAGAGACCAGCTCTGCAAGAAATACTAAAGGGAGCACTAGAGTCAGATACAAAAAGACAGAAGAGAGAGATATGGAAAAGAGTGTAGAAAGAAGGAAAATCAGATATGATATATATAATACAAAAGGCAAAATGTTAGAGGAAAATATTATCCAAACAGTAATAACACTAAATGTCAATGGACTGAATTCCCCAATCAAAAGACATAGATTGGCAGAATGGATTAAAAAACAGGATCCTTCTATATGCTGTCTACAGGAAACACATCTTAGACCCAAAGATAAACATAGGTTGAAAGTGAAAGGTTGGGAAAAGATATTTCATGCAAATAACAACCAGAAAAGAGCAGGAGTGGCTATACTAATATCCAACAAATTAGACTTCAAATGTAAAACAGTTAAAAGAGAAAAAGAAGGACACTATATATTAATAAAAGGAACAATTAAACAAGAAGACATAACAATCATAAATATTTACACACCAAATCAGAATGCCCCAAAATACGTGAGGAATATACTGCAAACACTGAAAAGGGAAATAGACTCATATACCATAATAGTTGGAGACTTCAACTCACCACTCTCATCAATGGACAGAACATCTAGACAGAGGATCAACAAAGAAATAGAGAATCTGAATATTACTATAAATGAACTAGACTTAATAGACATTTATAGGACATTACATCCCACAACAGCAGGATACACCTTTTTCTCAAGTGCTCATGGATCATTCTCAAAGATAGACCATATGCTGGGTCACAAAGCAAGTCTTAACAAATTTTAAAAGATTGAAATCTTACACAACACTTTCTCGGACCATAAAGGAATGATGTTGGAAATCAATAATAGGCAGAGTGCCAGAAAATTCACAAATACGTGGAGGCTCAACAACACACTCCTAAACAACGACTGGGTCAAAGAAGAAATTGCTAGAGAAATTAGCAAATACCTCGAGGCGAATGAAAATGAAAACACAACATATCAAAACTTATGGGACGCAGCAAAGGCAGTGCTAAGAGGGAAATTTATTGCTCTAAATGCCTATATCAGAAAAGAAGAAAAGGCAAAAATTCAGGAATTAACTATCCATTTGGAAGAACTGGAGAAAGAACAGCAAGCTAACCCCAAAGCAAGCAAAAGGAAAGAAATAACAAAGATTAGAGCACAAATAAATGAAATTGAAAACATGAAAACAATAGAGAAAATCAATAAGGCCAGAAGTTGGTTCTATGAGAAAATCAATAAGATTGATGGGCCCTTAGCAAGATTGACAAAAAGAAGAAGAGAGAGGATGCAAATAAATAAGATCAGAAATGGAAGAGGAGACATAACTACTGACCTCACAGAAATAAAGGAGGTAATAACAGGATACTATGAACAACTTTATGCTAATAAATACAACAATTTAGAGGAAATGGACGGGTTCCTGGAAAGACATGAACAACCAACTTTGACTCAAGAAGACATAGATGACCTCAACAAACCAATCACAAGTAAAGAAATTGAATCAGTCATTCAAAAGCTTCCTAAAAAGAAAAGTCCAGGACCAGACGGCTTCACATGTGAATTCTATCAAACATTCCAGAAAGAATTAGTACCAACTCTCCTCAAACTCTTCAAAAAAATCGAAGTGGAGGGAAAACTACCTAATTCATTCTATGACGCCAACATTACCCTCATACCAAAACCAGGCAAAGATATTACAAGAAAAGAAAACTACAGGCCAATCTCTCTAATGAATATAGATGCAAAAATCCTCAATAAAATTCTAGCAAATCGTATCCAACAACACATTAAAAGAATTATTCATCATGACCAAGTAGGATTGATCCCAGGTATGCAAGGATGGTTCAACATAAGAAAATCAATTAATGTAATACACCATATCAACAAATCAAAGCAGAAAAATCACATGATCATCTCAATTGATGCAGAGAAAGCATTTGACAAGATTCAACATCCTTTCCTGTTGAAAACGCTTCAAAGGATAGGAATACAAGGGAACTTCCTTAAAATGATAGAGGGAATATATGAAAAACCCACAGCTAATATCATCCTTAATGGGGAAAAATTGAAAACTTTCCCCCTAAGATCAGGAACAAGACAAGGATGTCCACTATCACTACTATTATTCAACATTGTGTTGGAGGTTCTAGCCAGAGCAATTAGACAAGAAAAAGAAATACAAGGCATCAAAATTGGAAAGGAAGAAGTAAAACTATCACTGTTTGCAGATGATATGATACTATACGTTGAAAACCCAGAAAAATCCACAACAAAACTACTAGAGCTAATAAATGAGTACAGCAAAGTAGCAGGTTACAAGATCAACATTCAAAAATCTGTAGCATTTCTATACACTAGCAATGAACAAGCAGAGGGGGAAATCAAGAAACGAATCCCATTTACAATTGCAACTAAAAGAATAAAATACCTAGGAATAAATTTAACTAAAGAGACAAAAAACCTATATAAAGAAAACTACAAAAAACTGCTAAAAGAAATCACAGAAGACCTAAACAGATGGAAGGGCATACCGTGTTCATGGATTGGAAGACTAAATATAGTTAAGATGTCAATCCTACCTAAATTGATTTACAGATTCAATGCAATACCAATCAAAATCCCAACAAGTTATTTTTCAGAAATAGAAAAACCAATAAGCAAATTTATCTGGAAGGGCAGGGTGCCCCGAATTGCTAAAAACATCTTGAGGAAAAAAAACGAAGCTGGAGGTCTGACTTTAAGGCATATTATGAAGCCATAGTGGTCAAAACAGCATGGTATTGGCATAAAGATAGATATATCGATCAATGGAATCGAATAGAGTGCTCAGATATAGACCCTCTCATCTATGGACATTTGATCTTTGATAAGGCAGTCAAGCCAACTCACCTGGGACAGAGCAGTCTCTTCAATAAATGGTGCCTAGAGAACTGGATATCCATATGCAAAAGAATGAAAGAAGACCCATATCTAACACCCTACACAAAAGTTAACTCAAAATGGATCAAAGATCTAAACATTAGGTCTAAGACCATAGAACAGTTAGAGGAAAATGTCGGGAGATATCTTATGAATCTTACAATTGGAGGCGGTTTTATGGACCTTACACCTAAAGCAAGAGCACTGAAGAAGGAAATAAATAAATGGGAACTCCTCAAAATTAAACACTTTTGTGCATCAAAGAACTTCATCAAGAAAGTAGAAAGACAGCCTACACAATGGGAATCAATATTTGGAAACGACATATCAGATAAAGGTCTAGTATCCAGAATTTATAATGAGATTGTTCAACTCAACAACAAAAAGATAGCCAACCCAGTTACAAAATGGGAAAAAGACTTGAATAGACACCTCTCAGAGGAGGAAATACAAATGGCCAAAAGACACATGAAGAGATGCTCAATGTCCCTGGCCATT
The DNA here is from genome assembly GCF_023851605.1 of Tamandua tetradactyla. Lineage (NCBI taxonomy): Eukaryota > Metazoa > Chordata > Mammalia > Pilosa > Myrmecophagidae > Tamandua > Tamandua tetradactyla. The sequence goes on along the minus strand of NC_135339.1, from coordinate 96,358,368 downwards.
AGAGAAATGCAAATCAAAACCACAATGAGATATCATCTCACACCCACCAGAATGGCCATTATCAACAAAACAGAAAATGACAAGTGCTGGAGAGGATGCGGTGAAAGAGGCACACTTATCCACTGTTGGTGGGAATGCCAAATGGTGCAACCACTGTGGAAAACAGTTTGGCGGTTCCTCAAAAAGCTGAATATAGAATTGCCATACGACCCAGCAATACCATTGCTGGGAATCTACTCAAAGGAATTAAGGGCAAAAACTCAAACAGACATTTGCACACCAATGTTTATAGCAGCGTTATTTACAATTGCAAAGAGATGGAAACAGCCAAAATGTCCATCAACAGACGAGTGGCTAAACAAACTGTGGTATATACATACGATGGAATATTATGCAGCTTTAAGGCAGGATAAACTTATGAAGCATGTAATAACATGGATGGACCTAGAGAACATTATGCTGAGTGAGTCTAGCCAAAAACTAAAAGACAAATACTGTATGGTCCCAATGATGTGAATCGACACTCGAGAATAAACTTGGAATATGTCACTGGTAACAGAGTTCAGCAGGAGTTAGAAACAGGGTAAGATAATGGGTAATTGGAGCTGATGGAATACAGACTGTGCAATAGGACTAGATACAAAAACTCAAAAATGGACAGCACAATAATACCTAATTGTAAAGTAATCATGTTAAAATACTGAACGAAGCTGCATTCGAGCGATAGGTTCTTGTTTTGTTTTGTTTTGTTTGTTTTGTTCTTCTTATTATTATTTTTATTTTTTTCTCTATATTAACATTCTATATTTTTTTCTGTTATACTGCTAGTTCTTCTAAACCGATGCAAATGTACTAAGAAACGATGATCATGCATCTATGTGATGATGTTAAGAATTACTGATTGCATATGTAGAATGGTATGATGTCTAAAAAAAAAAAAAAAAAATGGTCAGCACAATACTGCCTAACTGTAATGTAATTATGTTGGAACGCTGAATGTAGCTGCATCTGATCTATAGTTTTTTTTTGTTTTTTTTCTTTCTCTTATATATTTTTGTACTTTTTATTTTTATTTGTGTTTTCTCTGTGTTATCACTTTATTTCTTTTTCTGTTGTCGTGCTATTTCTTTCTCTAAATCGATGCATATGTACTGAGAAATGATGACCATACACCTATGTGATGATATTAAGAATTACTGATTGCATATGTAGAATGGATTGATTTCTAATGTTGTGTTAGTTAATTTTTTTAATTAATAAAAAAAAAGAAAAAGAAAAAAGAACAAAAACTGAGGACTTAACTACTCACCTGGAGAGACTTGAGAAAGAACAGCAAACTAACCCCAAAGCAAATAGAATAAGAGAGATAACAAAGATTAAAGCAGAGTTAAATGAGTGGGAGAACAACAACAACAACAATAGAAAGAATTCAATAAAACCCAAAGTTGGCTCTTTGATAAAATCAATAAAATCGATGGGCCACTAGCAAAGCGGGCAATGAAAAAAGAGATAGGATGCAAATAAACAAAATCAGAAATAAGAGAGGGTACATTACCACAGACCCTGAAGAAATTTTAAAAAAATCACAAGAGGATACTGTGAACAACTATATGCCAACAAACTACACAACTTAGAGTGAATGGACAAATTCCTGGGCACACACAAACAGACTACACTGACTCAATATGAAATAGAAGATATCAACAAACCAATCATAAATAAAGATATTCAATCAGTCATTAAAAGTCTTCCCACAAAGAAAATCCCAGGGCCAGATGGCTGCACAAGGGAATTGTATCAAACACCAATCCTGCTCAAACTTTTCCAAAAAATTGAGAAAAAAGGAACACTACCTAACTCATATTATGAAGCTAACAACACTTTAATACCAAAACTGGGCAAAGATGCTACAAGAAAGAAAAGCCATAGATCAAGCTCCCTAATGAACATAGATGTGAAAATTCTCAACAAAATATTAGTAAATAGAATCCAACAGCACATTAAAAGAATTATACACCATGACCAAGTGGGGTTTATACCAGGAATGCTAGAATGGTTCGACAGAACTAAACCAGTTAATGTAATTCAGCACATTAACAATCAAAAGGGAAAAATCACATGATCATTCCAATTGATGCTGAAAAAGCATTCAACAAAATTAAACATGCTTTTCTGATAAAAATATCTCAAATCAAAGGTAATTTCCTCAATATGATGAAAAGCATATATGAAGAACCCATAGCCAGTATCAATGGTGACTGACTGAAAGCTTTCCCCCTAAGATCAGAAATGAGACAAGGATGAACTCTGTCACCACTATTATTCAACATTGTACTAGAAGTTCTAGAGAGAGCAATCAAGAGGAGAAAGAAATAAAAGGTATCCCAATTGGAAAGGAGGAAGTAAAACTTTCATTATTTGCAGATGACATGATACTATACTTGGAAAATCCTGAGAAATCTACAGCAAACTTACTTGAGCTACTAAACAAATTCCAGGGTGGCAGATTATAAAATTAATGTGCAAAAATAAATAACGTTGGGCAGTACGACGATGGCTCAGTGGTAGAATTCTCGCCTGCCATGCTGGAGACCCGGGTTCAATTCCCAGTACCTGCCCATGCCAAGAAAAAAAATCATTAATGTTTCTATACACAAGCAATGACTTAACCAAGGAGTCAATTTTGGAAAAAATTCCATTCAAAATAGCAACTAAAAGAATCAAAAATGCAGAAATGAACTTAACTAGGGATGTAAAAGACTTGTACACAGAGAATCACATAACACTGCTAAAAGAAATCAGAGAAAATATAAATAGGTGGAAAGACATTATTTGCTCATGGATAGGAAGGTTAAATGCAGTTAAGATGTCTGTTTTACCCAAATGATCTACAGATTCAGCACAGTATCAATCAAAATTCGAACAATCTACTTTGAAGACTTGGAAAAGCTAGTTACCAAATTCATCTGGAAGGGAAAGAGACCCCGAATACCTAAAAGCATCCTAAAAAGAAAAAAGAATAAATTGGGAGCATTAGCATTTCCTACTCTAAAGCTTATTATAAAGCCACAGTATTCCAAACAGCATGGTACAGGCACAAAGATAGAAGTATTGAACAATGGAATCAAATCAAGAGCTCAGAAGTGGACCATCAAAACTATGGTAAACTGATCTCCTACAAGGCCCCCAAAAACACTGAACTGGGACAAAATAGTCCTTTCAATAAATGGGCATGGAAGAACTGGATATCAATAACCAGAACAATGAAACGGGACCCTTACCTTACATCCTACACAAAAATTAACTCAAAATGGATCAAACACCTAAATATAAGAACCATTACCATAAAGCTCCTAAAAAAATGTAGAGAAACATCTTCAAGACCTAGTATTAGTAGGTAGCTTCCTCAACTTTACACCCAATGCACAAGCGACAAAAGTAAAAATAGATAAATTGGAACTCCTCAAAATCAAAGGCATTTGTGCCTCAAAAGACTTTGTCAAAAAGGCGAAGAGGCAGCCAACTCAATGGGAGAAAATATTTGGAAGTCACATATTGGATAAAAATTTGATATCATGTATACATGAAGAAATCATACAACTCCACTACAAAAGAACAAATAACCCAATTATGAAGTGGGTTAAAGACATGAATGGACATTTTTCTGTAGAACAAATACAGATGGCTCAAAAGCACATAAAGAGATGCTCATTTTCATTGGCTATAAGGGAAATGCAAATCAAGACTACAATGAGATACCACCTCACACCTATAAGAATGGCTGCTATTAAACAAGCAGGAAACTACAAATATTGGCAAGGATGTAGAGAAATTGGGACACTTATGTATTGCTGGTGGGAATATATAATGGTACAGCCACTATGGAAGACAGACTGGCTGTTCCTCAGAAAACTAAATATTGAGTTGCCCTAGGACCCGGCAATAGTACTACTTGGTATATACCCAGAAAGCAGTGAAGCAAACAGACATGTGCACACCGATGTTCATAGCAGCATTATTCACAATTGCCAAAAGATGGAAACAATTCAAGTGCCCATCAAAAGAAGAGCAGATTAACAAAATGTTGGCTATACATATGGTGGAATATTGTGCAGCCAGTAAAACAAAATGACATCCCAAAACATATGATAGCATGGATAAGCCTTGAGGACATAATGTTGAGTGAAATTAGCCAGACACAGAAGGACAGATACTGTATGATTCCACTTTTATGACCATGATAAAGGTAAAATCAGAGGCTTATAATACAGAATATAGGAGACCTAGCGATACACAGAAGCTTGAGATGGGTGTAGGCTAGCTAATGAGATTAAACTCAAATGTAAGGGAATATATAGAAGTGAAGGCAGTTAATTAGTGAGTCTATAAGTAATATCACCATATTGAAGGTGAACATGATCAAAAGGGGTTGTATAGACTAATGTTTCACACCAATTAACACTACAAATACAAATAGATTCTTGCATAAACTACTGCAAATGAATGAATCTTGTACAAAGAGTGTATAATTTCAGGGTATAGGAGGGAAAATGCTATTGCATGCTATGGGTTATGTTAACATGAAAACATCAACAGTACCTCAGCAATACTAGGAGTACATAATGGGGGGAGGGACAAGAGTTAGGGGAAAGTTTGGATTTTCTATTTCGTGAGAATGTGTTTAATGGCTAGCGTTCTCTTGGGAACAGTGAAATTATCTAAAATTGAGAGTACTGATGGACTGTTGACTGTGAACATTATACATGAGTCCCAATAGATGGAGATGGATAAAAGATGCACTGACTGAGAAGTAGACTGCTGAGTGATGTTGTAAACATATGATTGAATATTTATAGCTACAAAAAAAAATGAAGTTGTGAGGCATGCAATGATGTGAATGAAATTGTGTGACATTTGGTGAGACAAAATAAGCCAGAAAGAAAACAGCAAATATTGTATAATCTCATTTAGAAAGTGCTTATTAAAAACCTGGAGCCTAGATTGCAAGCTCTTATAGCAGTCACATTTAATCTGGAGTGGTAATTGTTATTTCTGGATTTTGAGACAAGAATATATGTATAACATGGTATTTAGAGACAAAAATGAAGTCAACCAGGTCAGGATTAAGGTACTTCAGAATGCAGAGGTAAGGAAGACTTTGCTGTATTTTAGAATTTCACCTACTTTTTGAGACCAAAGGAAGATTTATTTTGTCCAGAACATAAATCTTCTGTAGCACATAATCTAACTCAGCTTGTCTGGATAGATCATTTAAGCAATCCAAACACAAGGAGTCCATAATACGAATGAGAGCTTTTAATTCTGTATAGCTTAATGTAATACCTGGATGCATCCCAGAGTGTATTAAGCAGATAATAAAAAAGTATTGGCAAAGTCTCTTGAGAGATTGGAGAAAAAACATGAAACTATTAAACTTTACCACTGGGGAAACCCCTGATACTGTGTCTATCATTAGGGACATCCAAATCAATAGGTCAAGCCTTGATCTTGATGCTTGCTCTTGTGAAGCTTAAATTTGTAGCAGAGATGCTTAGCTTACCTATAGGCATGCCTAAGAGTCACCTCTGGAGGACCTCTTTTGTTCCTCAGATGTGGCCTTACTCTCTCTAAGCCCAACTCTGTAAGTGAAAATCATTGGCCTCCCACCTACATGGAACATGACATCCAGGGATGAAAGTGTTCCTGGTGGCATGGGAGATGATTCCCAGGGATGAGCCTGGCCCTGGCACCAGGGGATCAACAATGCCTTCTTGATCAAAAGGGGAAAGAAAATTGTAACAAACAAAGCTTCAGAGGCTGAGAGAGTTCAAAGAGAGTCAAGAGGCTACTCTGGAGGTCACTCTTAAGCAAGTTTCAGTTAGACATTGCTACCTACCATAGCTTGCCAAACCTGAATCAAAATCATTCCTGCCAATCCTAAAGAATACCTGGAGCATTATATAAGATTTTACAATTTTTCCATGCACTAGAGTAACTTTCTGTAAACCTACAACCTCCAGATGGGTCCCTGGAACAGGTAAGTCCTGAAGTGCAGAGAGACCAGCCTTTCCTGAACATCACCTAGTACCATCCTCCTACCCCATATTATTAACAGCCCCCTCCAACATGAAAAAGTTAGAATAGCCATAACCCAAGTACCCATAAAGATTAGGAGAAAGATCAAAGGTGATGGTGGAATTATACAGAAAAGGTAAAGTTTAACAAATGAGTATGATTGCTGAATCATTATATTGATATTTCTTTTAGTCTGCAGTACCTTGCAGCAGCTAGAAGTAAGAACTCAAAATTGTGAAATTGTTAACCCATACCAAACTCTGAAATCTGTTGTACAACTAATTGCTGTGATGTGCTTTAAATTTATTGCTTTTTTGTATATATGTTATTTTTCACAAAAAAAAAAGGAAAAAGAGAAGGAAGAGTATAACAGAGAATATAGGATTTAACAAATGAGTATGTCTGCTAAATCACTATATTGATATTTCTATTGGTCACCAGTGTCTTGGAGCAGCTAGAAGAAAAAACGAAAATTCATGAAACTGTAATCTATACCAAACTTAAAAGTCTGTTCTATTACTACTTGCTAAAGTGTACTTGGAAATAAATTGCTTTCTTTGTTGTTATATTTAACAATTTTAAAAAACATTTTTAAATGTTGTGGGATGGAATAATCATGGGATCCCAGCCAGGTCTATTTCCTAGGAAACTCTGAGTTATCATAATTGACGGCACGCTTTGCCAGCATATGGTTTGCTCTTATAATTAAAGATCTCAGGGCTTTAATAATATCAATCCTAGAATTTCAGAGTTTTTCTTGTTTCTCAGCAACGATTTTCATTTCACTGAAACTAATGAGCTATAAGTACACGTCGCAATAAATCTGACATGAAAACCAAAAATTTAATTTGATCCAAAGAACCACTTCTTGGTATTGCCTACGATAAGTAATTCTGTAATACACTTTGATGGCCATAAGACATGATGTTGGATAAGTGGTTGAGATCAAGTCAAGTCAGGATGTATGTTTGTAAAATAATTCCACATTCATCTCAAAACCCTGAAGTCAAGAGGTCAATTGTGAGTCTTGATGAGAAATCCCAGACCCAGGAGAGGCAGGGCAATGAAAGCAGTCAAAAGTCCTTCTGCATATTTAACAAAGAATGAAAACAAGGCCTTCCAGTCAAGATGAAGTAGCAGGAACAAATTTACCATGCAGCCGTAACCAACAAAAAGTAGACAATACACAACGACCAAAATGCTTCAAGACTCTGGATATCAGTCACTGAAGGACAAGGTAGGCTGAACAACAGAAAGTAAGAGATGAGCCCCACCTCTCCACCAGCTTTAATGCCCAGAGAGTTTCTGGGCAATGCAGGGAGAGTGAACTTCCTGGATTCTGAATACATGGTGCTTTTGCAGTCATTGGGAGACCTGCAGAAAAAGGCAAAAAACTTGAGCCACCTGACATGGACAACCCAGCTAAGGCTGTACAAGGTAGTACTCTGGCTTCTTGATTCAGCACTCAGACTGTAATCTGAGTACTTAATGATGCTCTTAATTATTTTAAAGGCAATAAGACTGTTTGCAGATGGGGTCAAATGGGGGCAGAATTTAGAGGGCTGGCGAATCAAAGACCTTCCTAGGGAACTGCAGCATGCACTCTTAAGGAGGACACAAAATATACAAGATGCTTTAAACAGATACACACATAAAACAAGATCATATATTGATGATCTGAGGAAATGTCACTAGTGGTCCCTAGAAGTAACTGTGTATTTCCCTTAGAATAACACTTCTGTATTTTCTAACAAGTGTTCCTGGTGACTTTAAAGACATAACTACCACAAATAAGGATTGGCCATATTGTAAACTTAAACAAAAATAGAAACACAACATATCAAAACTTGTGAGTGTTGATGAAAGAGTATTTCTGGGAAAAGTTATGGTACTAAAAGAATATCTTAGAAAATAATGTCACAAATGAAAGACCACAAGTTCTACCTTAAGAAACTAGGGGAAAACAAGATAGACACAAAATAAGCAGAAAAAAGATAACAATAAAGATCAAAGTGCATATCAAAGGAACAGAATAATAAAACTATAGAAAAAAAATCAATTGAAAATCAATAAAAACTCTTCCATTGAGAAGATCAATTGAATTGGTAGACCTCTATCAGACTGATAAGGAAGAAAGGAGCAGCTATAAAGGAAAGGAGCAGCCATAAAGTACAATATCAGGAATAAGAGAGGTGACATCACTTCAGATTCTACAGATACTAAAATGGTGAGGTGATCTTCTGAGCAACTTTATGCCAGTAAGCTAACAACTTAGGTGGAATGGAAAAATTCCTTGAAATACACAAACTACCAAATCTCAATCAGGAAGATAAATAACCTAAATTATCCTGTAAACTAATGATGAAATTGAATTTTTAGTTCATACCCTTTCAATGAGGAAAACCCTAGGCCCAGATGGCATCACTGGTAAATTTTACCAAACACTTAAAAGAGGAAATTTTCCACAAACTCTTTCACAAAACTGAAGAAGACTGAATACCTCTCAACTCTCTTTAACCTGACAAAAAAAAAAAAGAAATTACCAGAAAAGAAACCTGCAGATCCATAGCCATCATGAACATAGACACAAATTCTAAGTACAGTTTTAGTAGGCTGAATCCAGCAATATATGGAAAGGATAATGCATCATGACCAAGAGTGGTTTATACCAGGAATGCGAGGTTGGTTTAACATTTGAGTCAATGGATGTAATTCACCATACAAAATCTAATGAAGAAAAGCCATATCTTCATCTCAATAGACACACTAAAAAGGATCTGATTAAGAGTGAAACAGAATATCCTCAAAATGATAAAAGGCATCTATGAAAAACCTATAGCTACCTTTACACTTAAAAGTGAAGAATCAATGTTTTCACTCTAAGATAAATAAAAGACTAAGATGGCCACTCTCACCACTTCTATTCAACACTCCAGTGGAGATTCTAGCCAGGAAAAGAAGGCAAGAAGACCTCAAGACACCTAGATTAGAAAGAAAGTAACACACATGCCTTTATTTGCATATTATCATTCATGTTGGACAGCCAGTGAATGCACAAAATAAACATTACAAGAAATGAATTTAGCAAACTTTCAGGATACAAGGCCAACATATATAAACTAACTATATTTCTACATACTGTCAAAAAACAATTGGAAACCAAAATTCAAAAAACAATGACAATTGTGATGCTACCAAAAATACAAAATAATATAGGGACATATTTGACAAAAGATGTGAAAGATCTCTATACTAAAATCTATGAAATACTGCTGAAATAAATAAAAGGAGCTCTAAATAAATGGAAATACATACCGTTTCCATGGGTCAGGAGACTCAATATTGCCAAGAAGTCAATTCTCCTGCAAGTTAATTTATAGATTCAGTGCAAGTTCAATAAAAAATCCCAGCTGGATATTTGGGGAAGCAATTGACAACTGGTTGTAAAATTCATGTGAAAAAGACCTTGAATAAGTAAAATAATTTCAAAAAAGAAAATAGATGGAAGTGGAAGAAAATCCTTGTGACTTTGAACTAGGCAAATATTTCTTGGATTCATCAAAATAGAAAGTTCCTTCTGAAAAGACAGAGTTGGAAGAATAAAAAGACAAGCCACAGATCAGGAGAAAATATTTGCAAATTATTTATTTAATAAAAAATTTAACAAATCATATTAAAAAAACACTGAAGTTTCAGCAATAAGAAAATAGACAACCAAATAAAAAAAGTGAGTAAAAGATTTGAAAAAACCCTTTGCCAAAGATGGCAAATAAACCCAGGAGAAGATGCTCAATATCATTAGATACCAGGAAAACGCAAATTACAACCACAACTAAATACATTTACATGCTTCCTTGAATGACTAAAATTAAAAAGACTGGCCATATCAATATTGGTGACAATTTTGAAGAACTAAAGCTCTCGTCCACTGCTGGCTGGCATGTAAAATGGTAAAACCTGCTGCAGGTTTCTTAAAAAGTTAAAAATGCAATCATAATATGATCTCATCTTTCCATTCCTAGGATTTTGTGAAAGAGGAATGAAAGGATATGTCCGCAAAAAGACATAAAAATGTTCATGACAGCTTTACCTGTAATAGGAGGAGTCTGGAACTATGCAAATGCCTATTGATATGAGGGGATGGACACACTGTGGTATGTACATACAATTAAATACAATTCAGGAATTAAAATCAATGAAATATTGATACATGCAACAACATTGAGAAATTTCAAAATAATAATTCTGAGAGAAAAAAGCCAGGGTAAAAAGAATGCTACCATTGTTATAAAACTCTAGAAATCTAAATTAACCTATCGAGAGAGAAATCACATCAGTGATTAGCTGGGGAGGTGGGTGTGGTGAAGGGTGGGAGGGACAGATAATGGGGGGTTGGGGAAAATTTTAGGAGTGAAGGACAAGTCCATGATCTTTACTGTAGTGAAGGTTTGAAGGGTTTATACATGTATCAAAACTTACCAAAATTTACAACTGGAAAGGGTTTTAAGTCAATTAATCTGTCTTTTGACCTGCCATTTCATTACTTTATAATTCAAGGAAAAGTGGTTTTACTCTATAGAGCCAAGGTTGCTGTCCACCCAGTTTCCCTTTTCATCTGAGGACCATCTTCCCACTTAAGTAGCAGTGGGCAGCCATGCTTGTTTGAAGTACCTGATTTCTGTAAATGTAAGACAACATCTTAGAATGCAATGAAACCTCACAATAAGAAAAGGCACATAACTAAATTTGTGAGAAAAACTAAACATCTAAGCATGAATGTTGTAGAAAATGTTTAAAAATAATGTATTTGTTCTAAGAAAAAAAATGTTAGCATCCAATGCAACGCCAAGGTGAACCCATTACCATAAGAACCCATCCTTTCCTGTCAGTAATGTGAGTGGGTGATGGTTTTATTCTTAGGCAGGCACAAGAGAACTTACAAACCAATTTTGTCCTCTAGAATGTGAAAGCGAAGCAAGACTCCTTGGAAAATTGCTAATGTCACTACCTTGTGGAAACAAGACACTCTTAGCCATCTTGTGTCCTAAAAGGAAAGATGCCTAAGGAAAATGTAAAGCTTCCAATGTAGTGCTGAATCTGCTGATCAAATTATAACAAGCTGAGCATCAACAAGTCCAATTTAATCAAATAGAAGAAAGTGAGTCTGTGAAAAACCAGTGATTCATAATGAGACTCAGGAAATTTTTTTGTTAAGGATGCAAACAATAAAAAAATACAGAGCTTTAACTTTTACATTTAGCTTTATGTAGTAAGTATTTGCTATACATGAGTTTCTAAAGCCAAGTGTACTTGAGAGGAGAGTCAATCATAAAGACCTAGTTCCTCAGGTCTCAGGAGATGGAGCTCTTCTGCAAACCCATGAGGTGAAATGACGACCAGACACCGAGCCCCACACATCTACACATGTGCAGGTCTGCATGTACCACATGAACTACCTAAGGACACCCACGTGGACACCATACCTGTTGCCAGGCAAAGGCATAGTGCTAATTCAAACGGTGGACTATTCACATCCTGGATGGAATCAATGTCTGCAGGAGGAGGCCAGACCCAAGGTCCTCTGGCTTGGGTGTGACTCACTTTCGATGTTGCAATCAGACCCCAAGTCTCAAAAAGAATCAGAGGGTCAAAAACAGAACTGTAATCTCTTCTAGTCTAAGCTAGTATTCTTTTTCTTTTTGCCCTGTCAAAAAATGAAGCCATAGTAGAAACTAAAACATGAAAGTTCGTGAAACATTCAATCCTGTGATACTAGGGATTTTATAAGAGGTTTAAGTGTGGTTTAATGAGTTTTGTCATCATCACCTTAATTTGACCATATTTTGTTGTTTGAAATGTTTGAAGCATTTGAAGGAATCTAGAACACCATGCTCATTATCTAATTAACAGGGGGATTTGATTAAATAATTCATAGAAATATTTCAACACAAGAAAATTCAAAGTATAAAAGATATGTTTCAAACTAAGAGCCGTGTAATGCTTAAAGATTTAGTAATCAGTTTCTATGATTAATAAACCAGGCATTAAGCAAAGTACAAACACTGACAGTTCTATGCATACAAGAGACATTTACACAAAGAGCCTAGCAACAATTTCTTGGGGGAAAGAGCCTCCCAAATATGTCCAGTGAGGCCACAGATTCCTCATGGGAGATAGGGTGTGGGGCTTCCAAGGTCACACCTAGTCTCTCCTCTTCACACAGCATCATTTGGAGAAAGGCAGGAGGAGCTTTTTAAAGGATGCTTTGAATTCCTTGTTCCTCAGGGTATAAATGAGTGGGTTCAGAGTGGGGGTCACTATGGTGTACAATATGGTAATCACCTTGTCCATTAGCCCAGCAGAGCCCAGGGCTGGCCGTATGTAGGTGTAGAGGACCGTGGAGTAGTACATGGTGACCACGATGAGGTGGGAGGAGCAGGTGGAGAAAGCCTTGTGCTTGCCCTCTGCGGAGCGGATGCGCAAGATGCTGGTGATGATGCAGCCATAGGACACCATGGTGAGCAAGAAGTTCATCCCAGAAAGGAACATGTCTGCAGTGATGACTATGATGTCAATGACAAAGGTTGGGGAGCAGGAGAGCAGCAGCACGGGGGGTATTTCACAGAAGAAGTGAGCAATGGTGTTGGGGCCACAGAAGGACAGTCTGAGGACCAGCCCAGTAAGCAGGAAGGCATTGAGCACTCCCATGGACCACACAAAGGCTGCTAAGGCAAGGCAAAACCTCCCACTCATGAGGGTGCTGTAGTGCAGCGGTCGGCAGATGGCCAGGTAACGGTCATAGGCCATGGCAGTGAAAAGCAGAAGCTCTGCGCTCAGTGACCAGGTGAAGAAGAACATCTGGCTGATGCAGCCAGCATAGGAGATGGTGTTCTCTGCCACCAGGCTCTGCAGGACCTTGGGCAGGATGGACGAGGTGCAGATCATGTCCAGCATGGCAAGGTTGACCAGGAAGAAGTACATGGGTGTGTGGAGGTTGGGGCTGCAGTGGATGGCTGTAATGATCACGCCATTTCCCACCAAGGCCACCACAAAGAGGGAGAAGAAGAGGCAGAAGAGGGCAGCCTGGAGTCCAGGGTCATTGGTGAAGCTCTGCAGGATGAACACGGTCACCTCTGTCTTGTTCCCAATGGCCATGGGCAAATCTGGTCACCTCTGCTGGAGGCAGCACGGTCTTGGCCTCTTCCTTGTCAGGAGTGGGTGATTTTAACTAAAAAATAAAGATTAAGTGATTCCCTTTAATGAACAATCCTTTCTGGAAAGAAAACAAGGATTGTGTGTTTCCATTCATTTACAGTTTAGTTAACTTAAGAAAAATCAATCAAAGGGCAGATAATGCCTTGTTGAGACCTGGTACCCCACAAGGAGCTGAATGGTGGTGGCTCTCTCCCTTGAGTCCTTTCAGGTATTTGACTGTAACCCTTAGGTCACAGGCTCTGGCCATTCTGGGTTCTCAGGGTGCAGAACCAAGAACAAATGGGACCATGTGTCCATGAGCCTCCACTCTCCATGAAGGGAGAAGAGACAATGCTCCTCCAGCCAGTTCATCAGGAGACAACCCTACACAGGAGGCCTTGAGAGGGGAGCAAAGGTCCCAAAATGCAATGTCAACTTTGACAGAGGAGGCTTGGGGGCTGGAGGAAACTTGATGCCTTGTTGCCATCTGTTTCTGCACAGCCCCTTAAGAAATACACACACATCTACCCTACATGTGACCAAGCACTGTGTAGGTACAGAAAGTAGCATACTGTTTGGAAATAGAAATCACACAGCTTTTCCACGAAGGGACCAGAGGCCATCCCTCCAGGAATCTGGCACCCAGGAGAGCCCACCTGCCTCCAGGGCATCCAAGAAGGGAGAAGCCACCAGGTCAGCAAGACTCAAGGCACAGGGAGATATGGCAGCAGTTGCTTCCCAGCACTTAGGAAGGGCCCCCTTCTGAATTTCAAGAGCTAAGTGCTTTGCAGACTACCATCTTCTCAGCTGTGAGGATCTTTGCACTGGCAGCCATCCCAGAGCCTTACCAACTTCCCAGAGCACTTCTAGCAGTTCAGACCTGTGTCCCACACCTTTCTCTGATGACCCACTCAAGGACCCTGCCTTTCAGAAGGTGGTTGGTCCAGGAAATTCCAGAGCAGGTAGTCTAGAACCATTCCTGCCAGTCACTGCCCAACATTTTTCACTGATTTTGGGAATATCTGAAAGCAAGGAGGTGTGGATCAAGGTGGAACAAAACATCGGTGCCCAGGCAACCTGAGGTCAGGTGCTCTCCTTCCAGCAGGGAGGGAATTATCATTAATGTTAATGTAAATATCACATTAACCTTTTTAAGTATGTGATACATGACATCAATTTCTTTTACAATGTGCTACAACCACCACTTTCTATTACTAAAACTTTTCATCATCCGAAATAGAAATCTCTCATTCATTAATCTAGCAATTCCACTTTTAGATATGCCACAAAGAAATGAATACAAGAACTCAAACAGATACTTGTACAGAAGTGTTCATGGGAAAATTACAACAAAACCCAAAAGGGGGAAACAAACCAAGTGTCCATCAACAGATGAATATCAATTATTTTCATATGCCATTTAAATAGAACAGGTGGGTCCTGTCAGCCACTCTCAGATTTGTAGGTGCAGCCCAAAAGAGGTGCCCACCTGCAGGTCAAGTGTATTTAGAAATCAAGGGTCAAGTTGGGGTTTAGATACCTACCTGAGGACATATGTAAAGCAACTGGTCTCTCTTCTGTCATACGTAAAGGGCTCAGTGCAGGTTGGTTCTATGATATCAACATCATAATTAGGATAAAAATGGTAACTACCACACTCACACAAAGACATTTTTTATCATTTCCTACATGAAGTGTGCTGTATACAAGACTTTTGCAGAATATTGACTTTGTCCTGGTTTCTTTGGAGGCATTTGTGCATACTGCATGGACTTCCAGCTGCCATCCTGCCCACTCTCCACCCCAGATTCACTTTCTCCAGCTGCTCTAGAGCAGACTTGCTGGTCTAGGAGGTACAAAGAACAAATGTCCCTGAAGTATAAACATTGAGTGTCTGTCTCTTCCAAGGCCATTCCACCTTCTCCAATTGCTTCAGCCTTACACATGCCACTAATGTTTGTACAGGTTCCCTTTGCAGCATGCCATTCAGTGCTCACCCTTTCTCCACACCAAAACAAAACAAAGAAGTAATAAGAAAACACACCCTCAAATCCCTGGCACCTTGTTCATGGATGTTTCTTTATTCACTTAAACTAACCACAGGAGAAAGGGGAAAAGGAAGGTTGCAGAGCCAGGCAGTCAACCCTGTGGCCACTGCCCCATGTGGACATTGAGGCTGCATGCCTTCTTGCTCTCTGCAGATGATCCTGCAGGCATTAAGGCTGGGTGCCGTGGCACAACCAAAGAAGTTAATTGGGCTACTGGTCAGTGATTGAGTCTGCTGTGTGTCTGGAATAGGGTCTGCCAGATTTCTCACACAAAACTGTGAGACACCCAGATAAACTTGAATTTCAGATGACAACAAACAAATATTTTGTCTATCTCCCAAATACAGCACGGGAAATTGTTAAAGAAAATTATTTATTGTTTATCGGAAATTCATATTGAACTGGGCACCCTGTGTTTATCTGGCAAGCCTAGTCCAGAGACCCAAACAGTCACCTTTTAAAGAGCTTGGGGCAGGGAGCCCTTGGAAGAATAAGAAATCTCCTGGTCATGGCTGGTTTCAGCACCACGTCCCTGTCCAAAAGCCACACTCCCATCCACACTGCCTCCCCAGCGGGAGCAAATGCCCAGCACCCTTGACCAGTCACTCAGTGATTACCTGAGGGGCATGTCCCGCTGGCCTGACGGCATGGAAATGTGAGCAGCATGAAGGTGCTTTCTGTGGGTTCGCTGCAGAAAAAGGGCGCCAGCCCTTGCCAGCTGCGTGCAGGACTGCTGGGGATGGGGTGGGGGCTCTGTCTTCACGTATCCACACTGCGTTGGGGGGATGACATGGAGCACTGAGAGCACATGCCTGAGAAACAGGAGAGTTCAGGGGTAGAGCAGAGTTTGGGGGGCTTCAGCTCAGGGATGCTGGGATTACTCCTGAAGTTGGTCAGTTTATCTGCAAACTAGATCAAGACTCTGCATTAACTCTCATTCAAA
This sequence comes from Tamandua tetradactyla, assembly GCF_023851605.1. Classification (NCBI taxonomy): domain Eukaryota; kingdom Metazoa; phylum Chordata; class Mammalia; order Pilosa; family Myrmecophagidae; genus Tamandua; species Tamandua tetradactyla. Next base: position 96,342,108 of record NC_135339.1, on the reverse strand, counting down.
GCAGGAGCCTCATCTCCTAAAAAGAGAAAGACCACGTGACGGCGACCCCCTCCCTGTGCCTCCCGGGATCCCTGGTGCATTTCCTGCGGAGCTTGGCAGAGAGGACCAGCAGGAATGTAGGTGAGGGGCTGGCCCCTGCTGTGCCCCCCACCCCTGCCATCCCTGCACTTCCCTGTCTGAGCTGCAGAACCCATGGGGTTGAGGGGCCAACAAGTCCCCTCTTCTTTCCTCACCCAAATCCTCCCTCTTCATGTTGAAAAATCATTCAAACTCCTTCAGTAAACATAAGCAGGGTTCAGAGAAACTTGTTCAAGTCCTTGTGATGCAGGGAGAATTCCAGGATCCAGGACTTTCCCACAGGTTCACAATCAGTGAAATGAAACCCTCCTGTTTTGCAGGGATGAATCAACCTTGAACAGGAAGAAGAAAAGGGACAACATGTACCTTCAAAGCAAGAACAATGTGCTTTGCTTAAATGAATGATGTATTCTACGTAAGCTCCTAAAAGAACTGAACTAAAGTTCAGGGAGGATTTTGCCCAGCTGTGGAAGGACCAGTGTTCTCACCCTTGACAGTGGACAGAGGACTTCCTCCCCTGGGGTCCTCACCAAGGTCGAGGGGCTCCAGTGTGCCAGGGTCTTGCTGCTCAGGAGTCTGGACACAGCACAGACACACTGCTTTAAGTAAAGTAGACCTAGAGGTGTGATGCAACCCCAAGAAGCCACTGCCACCCCCAGGAGTCACCCTCCAGGTCCCTCACTTAGATGTCATCACTGCTTGGTTGCCACCCATAACCAGCAACAGCACCAGCAAGTCACAGATGTTAGCAGAGTTCACAGAGCTGTCCACATGTGCTGGCTTTTCCCAGGGGCAGCATGACAAGTATCATCCTGCCACATTCCAGCTACACATGGCTGGAAGCCAGGAACTGGCCCTGAATGCCAGCTGGGTTCTCAGCATCCAGGTCTCAGGTGGGGAGAGACAGAGGAGTGTGTTTGTAGCAGTGTGGACTGATAGGTATTTGTATAATTCTTTGGGTTAAAATTGAACATGTTCATTATTTATTCTGTTGTTCCAATTGCAAGAATTTTGGCCATTGGGGTCACTTTCAGATGGACTTCTTCATCATTTTTACATATCTTCCTGTTTATTTCTTGATTTTTTTTTACTCCTTCTCCTCCTCCTTCTTCTTCTTTCACTTCTTTTTGGTATTTTCTTGTTTCCTGGAACCACAAGTTGCTCATCTCATGTTGTTTTTTCCCTGCCCTAGCCTTGAATTAATCCGCTATGTGAGGGATTTTGGTTCCTTTTATGGAAGACTTTTTTTTACAAGATGAGATCTGAGTGCAGGTCTGCCTGTTGATATTGGGGTGTCCTCAGTGGACAGAGTTAGTATATGTATGTATACTAATCTAAATGTGGAACTCATCTATTGTATTACTGTATCTTTATATGTACATAAAACTTAAAAATCATGATCCATAGTGATACCTCCAACACCACAGGGTTTATTCTGCCTCTCATTAATCCAATAATAATTCCATTTTTCAACAAATGGAAAACACAGCTCTCATTGCCTGCAATATATGTTTTTATATGACCAACTTTCAAACACAGATAAAGTGGTTTCTGAATTGCTACCATGTGCCCAGTGAGATGCAAATTTACCAACTTGAGTACTGTGTTTTTTGAAGTTCTTTTTCTGCTAGCCTTTCAGAATCCAGTCAAAACAGAGTTTCCAAAGTCCTGTGAGTTGGATCCTTTCCTGCCACCCCTTCCAATGGCACGTGATTTGCATATACAAGTTAGATTCCTCTGTTAGAGTCTGCACTCCACCTCAACCCAACCCAGCATTCACTCTTGCTGAATCTGTGGATTCTGACCGTTACAAAGGACTGTGTAACTGCTACCACAACCCACATAAAAAAGTTCCATTACCCTAAAACAACCCGTGCTATCCTCTCATGTTTGAAACTACATTCTACCCCTAAATGATTATTTTTTGTTTTAATTGTACAATCTGATTTTCATTCAACCAAAACAGAAAAAAAATATATATGAGTGGTGGAAGAAAAGTCAGAGTCAACCGACTTACTCTAAATGTGCTTACTTATAAGCCATAGTTCAAAACACTGGTCACAACAGCTTGCTCCCCAGATGTTCCATTTCCCTGGTACCAGAGAGTAAAGTTAGTTGGACTATGACACAAATTTCAGATTATCACAGAATTCATTCCATACACTAAAAATGCCTGATCACTGCCAATGATGAGGCAGCGCAAGAAACTTCCTTCCCAGTGTCCCAGGGAAAAACCAGTTCAGTCCTCATCCAAGATGGAGCAAATTTCAAGGGTGAGCATCCTTCTCAGCCCTGGATTTTGGAGACTGAAAAGGATCCTGAAAACCCAGGCCCCACTGGGGAAGAAAGCCCCCCTTGGACGGGGCAGAAATACCTCAATAGAAATGGCACCAAAATGGGGTGTTTCCATAAAAGGCTGGTCTTGGAGGTACCATCTGAAGTTTGTTAGAAAAAGGCTGGTGAGACTCTGGTGAGGTGAGGTCTGGCTTCCACTTGCTGCACAGTCCCCAGGGCCTCATTGGACTCGTGACACATCCTGCCATAGAGGTGGCAGAAAACATCCATGTAGCTGAGCAATTACTAATTATGTCATGCTGAAAACTGATACCTCATCATGTCTTATTGGGATTCTTAGAAGAATCATTTAGTAGGAAAATAAATGTGCTGTTATTTTTAAATTAGCAATTAACAATGCAAATGCTAAGGGATTGCTAATCTAGAAAACTATCATACAAAAGAGTGAATGGATTTGAATGTTTTTGAAATATCCAAGATTCAAAACTTGTTTCTGATCATTTTTAGGTAGTCTAAAGCAGAGATTCAGTCTGCTCTGGGTCAGCTTGTTAGATTAATACAGAGTTTATCTTTCTAATATTTAAAGTTCTTGTTCTAAATTATCCAGTATTCATCAAGCAACATCTGGAATTTTGGTAAAATTCTAGGGAGTGATCACATTTTAAATTGTGTGTTTGCAGGTGTTAATATTAAGGTTTCTCCTACTATGCCATTTAATTGTTAGTAACAGGATCTGAGTCAGGTTCAATGTTGTCTGAGACTGAGTAGATGCCAAGCCATGAGTCTGTCCTCCAGTAGGCCCCAGCCCAGGATCAAGACTAATGGACACAACCCCCTCACCTCCATCACCCATGCCAGGATATGAAACATGACATCACTGTAGTGAACATTTGTGGAAGATCTACATTGGTTTCTTTTGACCAAGAATGGTATTTGTTGAAGCATTTCATGTACATTAAATGTTACACACACAGTGCTGCTAGGTAGGGATGATTCTTGCCTCCATGACTTAGGAATGTCAATGTCAAGGAGCCACAGGCATATTTGGTACATTCCCAATTGCAGCAGTTGTAGAAATCATAACCTCTGCAGTTGACAGACTTTCTTGGTGTCCGTGTGCAGTGGGCACTGTCAGGAGACTTCCCAGCATTGTTTCCCTACTCCTTCTAAGGACACCCTGTCTGCTTTAGGGGCCCTTTCATGATTACTTCCAGAGGAGGGTCCTACTCAGTCTGTCCATCTTCCCATGGGGATAATTTGGTAGCAACCATAAATGTTAGAAATGTCATCCAAGCTTAGAAAAGAGGTCATGCTCTCTCTCTCAGACTGAAAGGACTCAAGATTTTCTAGCTAACAATTAAGAAGGCAAAGTGTTCACAAAGACATTATCCTGAATAATGCAGCAATGAGAGGTGGACATGACCTGGGTCTCCATGGCACCACTGAGCCAGTGCATTAGGGACTCATGGAGTCCATCCTCAGAACTCTAATTGTGTGAGACCACACATTTCTCATGGTTTGAACTCTTTGAGGTTGGGAAGGCAGTACTTCTATCATTTTATCTTTTGGGTTTTATATGGTGTCATGGTCAGGTTCATGTGTCAACTTGGCTAGGTGGTGTTGCCCAGTTATCTGGTTGGACAAGCACTGGCCTGTCTGTTGCTGTGAGGACATTTCATGGACTTAAGTCGTGATTACATTGGCTGCATCCACAGCTGAATGCATTTGTAATCAGCAAAAGGGAGTGTCTTCTGCAATGAGTGGTGCTTAATCTAATCACCAGAAGGATTTTAAAAGGGATACAGAACAGACAGTCACTCTTCACTCAGAAGTAAGCCTCTTCTGTGGCATTCACCTAGACACTTCGTCAGAGTTGCCAGCTTGTGGCCTGCCCTACAGACCTTGGACCCTTACTTTCCCACAGTTGTCCAGCCAATCTCTCCTGAAAGTTCATTGAAGACCTTCATTGGAGTTGCCAGTTTGCAGCCTACCCTACAGACTTTGGACTCTACATTCCCACAGTTACATGAGATGCTTTTATAAATTTTATATGTACAGATATCTCCTGCTGATTCTGTTTCTCCAGAAAACCTTAGCTAATACAGTGTGGTACCAGGAGTGGGGTTGTCTTAAGAAACGAAAATTTTTGAATGAGTTTTTACAATTGGTTTTCTACTCTGACTGGACTCAAAGGCACTAGGGACTCTGTTTCCCATAATCAGAATGACACTGCCAATCCATGGGGTCAGCTGGCAAAAGAGATAGTCAAAATATCAGCATTGGATTCTTCTAATGCTTCACTTATTTGAAACCAGGTTCTGGAAGACAATGTTTTTCACACTTTTCTGGACTTTTGTGGAAATAGGAGGTGTGGAGATGTTGGATGGTTGTTGTTAGATATGCTGTATATATTGATGAAGGAAAGGGATGAGCTGAAGGCTTCAAATGAGAAGCTTACATACTGTAAGAGGTAAACATTTCTATGAGGGCCCTGAATGAAAATCTTATCTCCTGTAGTTGCAGACTTGAGATCTCTGAAAATCAGACTCAGAATCTCATTGCTAAAATAGCAACTTTAAACATAAACTTAAATCTCATTCTTGCATGGTGTTTGTTGCTAAAGTGAAGGCATTGATTGGAAAACAATGGGACCCTGAAAAATGGGATAGTGACATATGGATTGATATGATGGTGGTGGAAAGTTTGAAACCCTAGATCGTGCTGATTCTTTTCTATTATATGGTTATATTATATAACCGTATAATAGTCTGCCCTGAGGATATAGCCATCCCACCTCCAGCCTTCCCTGAGGAGTTGGCCACACAACATCCATCTGAAGGGATTAATTCTGGAGTCACTAATCCTGAAGTCATTAATCCTGTTTCATCAGATGAAACTTCAAATGATTGACCTGAAGCAAATGACTTGGAAGATACTTTTAATTCTCTTCATGACTCACACCACCATTCCTTACTTCTTCCAGACCTATAACTAGACTAAAGTCACAACAGGCCCTAAAAGGTGAGGTACAAAATGTCACCCATGAAGAGGTATATTATACTCCAAAAGAACTGCATGAGATTTCCAATTTATATAGACATAAATCAGGGGAATACGTGTGGCAATAGATTTTAAGGGTGTGGGATAATGATGGGAGGAATATAAATCTGAATCAGGCTGAAATTATTTATATGGGCCCACTAAGTAGAAATTCTGCTTTCAATGTTATAGTTTGAAGGGTTAGAAAAGGCATTAACAATTTGTTTGGATGGTTGGCTGAAACATAGATCCAAAGGGACCAACATTGCCTGAAGTTGAAATGCCAGAACTTCCCTGTATAATGTAGATAAGAGGATCCAATGTCTTAGAGAGATTGGAATGTTAAAGTGGATTTATCATGGGAAGCCTGCTCATACACCCCAGGAATGCCCAGAGGATGCACCTTTTACCAGAATTGTAAGAAATAAATTTGTGAGACTAACTCCATCATCCCTGAAGAGCTCTGAAGTTGCCCTTCTCTGTAAGTCAACTATTACTGTGGGAACTGCTGTCACTGAGCTGGAATCTTAAATCCTTAAATGCAATGGGAATTATTGGATCCTGAGTTGGCAGAAGCCATGTTCCAGCACTTAATCACCAAAGAAAAGGTGGATGTGGCTATAATAATGGGCAGCAGACTCAAAGCGGGAGACAAAATAATTGGACTTGCAGAGAACTGTGCTGTTGGCTAGATCATAAGGCACCTAGAAGTACGTATATGGGCAATCTACTAAATTCTTGTTTTAGCTGTATAAGCAAAAGAGTTCTAGGTCAAGTGAAAATAAGTCTAACTTAAATTACAAAAACAGAGAGTCAAAGCCCCTTAATCAATTTCCAGACTTCAGACAGTGTACAGACCCAAATCTCCTTGAATGATGGGGAAGCCAGGTACCTTTGGGGGAGGACCCTTTTACACTCCCACAACCTTATACTATTAATCTTCTTTCAAGCCTTCCCCAAGGAAACCAAAGGGCTTTTACCAGAATAACTGCACTGGGGAAAAGGAAATGATCAGATATTTTGAGGATTATTTGACACTAGTTCAGAAGTGACATTAATTCCAGGGGACACAAAACATCACTCTGGCCCACCAGTCAGAGTAGGGGCTTATGGAGGTCAGGTGATTGATGGAGTTTTATCTCAGAGCCATCTCATAGTGCATCAAGTGGGCCCCAGACCCATTCTGTAGTTATTTCCCCAGTTCCAGAATGCATAAGTGGAATAAACACACTGAGTAACTAGCAGAATCCCCACATTGGCTCTCTAACTCATGGAGTGAGGGATATTATGGTAGAAAAGGCCAAATGGAAACCATTAGAACTGCCTCTACCTAGCAAAATAGTTCATCAGAAACAATACCGGATTCCTAGACGAATTGCAGAGATTACTGCAACTCTTAAAGACTTGAAGGATGCAGGAGTGGTGATTCCCACCACATTCCCATTCAACTTTCCTATTTTGACTGTGACAGTGGATTACCTTATGCTCAACCAGGTGGTAACTCCAATTGCAGCTACTCTTCTCGATGTGATATCATTACTTGAGCGAATCAATATATCCCCTGGTAACTGGTATGCAGCTATTGATCTGGCAAATGCTTTTTTCTCAATAGCTCTTAGTAGGGAGCATCAGAAGCAGTTTGCTTTCAGCTAGTAAGGTCAGTAATATACTTTCCTGTCCCACATCAGGAGTACATCAACTCTCCAGCCGTATGTCATAATCTTATCCACAGGAAACTTGATCTTTCTCCTTCACACAAGGCATTACACTGGGCCATTATATCAATGATATCATGTTGATGGGACCTAGTAAGCAAGAAGTAGCAGCTACTCTAGACTTATTAGTAATGCAATTACATGTCAGAGGATGGACATAAATGCAACAAAAATACAAGGGCCTTCCATCTCAGTGAAAAGTCTAGGTATCCAGTGGTGTGAGGCATGTTGAGATATACCTTCCAAGGTGAAGGATAAGTTACTGCATCTGGCCCCTACTATGACCAAAACAGAGGTACAACACCTAGTTGGTCTCTTTGGATTTTGGCAACAACATATTCTTCATTTGGGTGTGCTACTCCAGGCCATTTATCAAGTGACCAAAAAAGAAGTTAATTTTGAGTGGGCACCTGAACAAGAGGAAGCTCTGCAACAGGTCCAAACTGCTTTACAAAATGCTCTGCCACTTTGCCCATATAATTGACCAGATCCACTGGTGCTGGAAATGTCAGTGGCAAATAGAGATGCTGTCTGGAGCCCTTGGCAGGCCCCTATAGGAGAATCACAATGTAGACCGTTAGGATTTGGGAACAAAGTCTTACCATCTGCTCCAGATAACTACTCTCCTTTTGGGAAACAGCATTTGGCCTGCTAGTGGGCCTGTGTAGAGACTGAATGCTTAATCATGGGCCACCAAGTTACCATTAGACCTGAGTTGTCTATCATGAGCTGGCTGTTGTATGACCCATCAAGCCATAAAGCTGGGCATGCACAGCAGCACTCCATCACAAAATGTAGGTGGCATATATGAGATAGGGACAGAGCAGGTCCTGAGGGCACAAGTAAGTTACATGAGGAAGTGGTGCAAATGCCCATGGTCTGTACTCCTGCCACATTATCTTCTCTTTCCTAGACCAGATCCATGAACTCTTGGGGAGTTCTGTACAGTGAATTCACTGGGGATTCACAAGAGAAAACTCGGGGCCTGGTTTACAGATGGTTCTGCCCGATATACAGGTACCACCCAAAAGTGGACAGCTGCAGCACTACAACCCCTTTCTGGGATGTCCCTGAAGGACACTGGTGAGGAGAAATCCTCCCAGTAGGCAGAACCTTAAGCAGTGTACCTAGTTGTTCATTTTGCTTAGAAAATGAACATTTGTATACTGATTCATGGGCTGTTACTAATTGTTTGGCTGGCTGGTCAAGGGCTTGGAAAGAGTGTGTTTGAAAAATTGGTGACAAAGAGGTCTGGAGAAGAGATATGTGGATAGACCTTTCTGAATGGCCTAAAAACATGAAGATATTTGTGTCCCATGTGAATGCACACCCAAGGGTGACTTCAGCAGAGGAAGGTTTTAATAATCAAATCGATAAGATGACCTGTTCTGTGGATACAAGTCAACCTCTTTCCCATTAACAGCTGTCATTTCCCAATGGGTTCATGAGCAAAGTGGTCATGGCCATAGAGTTGGAGGTTATGCATGGACTCAGCAACATGGATTTCTACTCATCAAGGCTGACCTGGCTCCAGCCACTGCTGAGTGCCCAATCTGCCAGCAGCAGATACTCACACTCAATCCTCAATATGGCACCATTCCCCGAGGTGCACAGCTGGCTACACGGTGGAAGGTTGATTACATTGGCCCAGTTCTATACTCACACTCAATCCTCAATATGGCACCATTCCCCGAGGTGCACAGCTGGCTACACGGTGGAAGGTTGATTACATTGGCCCAGTTCATCATGGAAGGAGCAGATATTTGTTCTAAGTGGAATAGACACATACCCTGGATATGGGTTTGCTTTCCCTGCACTCAATGCTTCTGCCAAAACTACCATCTATGGACTTACAGAATCCCTTATCCATCATCATGGTATTGCACACAGCATTGCTTCTGATCAAAGAACCCACTTCACAGCAAATGAAGTGTGAGAATAAGCACATGCTCATGGAATTCTTTAATCTTACCATGTTATCCACCATCCAGAAGCAGCTGGATTGATATAATGGTGGAATGGTCTTTTGGAAACTCAATTGCATTGTGAACTAGGTGGCAATACCTTGCAGGGCAGGGCTGATGCTCTCCTATGGTGCTGTGTATGCTCTCAATCAGCATCCACTGTATGGTGCTATTTCTCCCATAGCCAGGATCCATACGTCCAGGAACCAAGGGGTGGAAATCGGAGTGGTACCACTCACTATTATCCCTAGTGATCCACTAGGAAAATTTTTGCTTTCTGTCCCTGTGATCCTGAGCTCTGCTGGTCTATAGGTTTTGGTTCCATAAGCGAGAGTGCTTCCACCAGGAGAAGCAACAATGATTCCATTGAACTGGAATCTAAGACTGCCACCTGGTCACTTTGGGCTACTCATGTCCCTGGATCAACAAGCCAAGAAGGGGATTATTTTCCTGGCTGGAGTGATTGATCATGACTATCAGGGGGAAATGAGACTGTAACACACAGTAGAGGTAAAAAAGAGTTTTCCTGGGATATGGGCAATCCCTTAGGGCATCTTTTATTACCACAATGCCCTGCGATTAAAATCAATGGAAAACTGCAAAAACCCAATCCAGGAAGGAATATCAACAGCTCTGAAACTTCAAGAATGAAAGTTTGGGTCACCACACCTTGCGAAGAAGCACAGCCATCATAAGCGCTTACTGAGGGTAAAGGGAACATGGAATGGGTAGTGGAAGAAGGTAGTGATAAATTTGAACTATCACCATATGATCTGTTACAGAAATAAGGACTGCAATGCTGTTTTGTTCATGTTATAGTATTTAAGTTGTGAGATATCAAGTTTAAGAGTGAATATTACCCAAGGACTAGTTCACTATTCTGGGGAGGTTTAATGCATTTCTGATTGTACTTGCGACAGTTGAGTATTGTTAGGCAAGGAATAAAATATGTCTGTTATTGTTTTCTATTAAGAGATTAAGTATGGTTTAAGATGATGTGGATAGCTGCCAAGTTGACAAGAGGTGGATTGTCATGGTCAGATTCATGTGTCAACTTGGTCAGGTGGTGTCGCCTAGTTGTCTGATCAGGCAAACACTGACCTGTCTGTTGCTATGAGGACATTTCATGGACCTAAATCATGATCACATTGGTTGCATCCACATCTGATTGCATTTGTAATGGCTAAAGGGAGTGTCTTCTGCAATGAGTGATGCTTAAACTAATCACCAGAAGACTTTTAAGAAGGATTCAGAAGAGACAGTCACTCTTCCTGCTTCAGCCAGTGAGCCTCTCCTGTGGATTTTGTCCAGACCCTTCTTGGATTTGCCAGCTTGCTGCCTGACCTACAGAACTTGGACTGTACATTCCCATGGTTATGTGAGATGCTTTTATAATTTTTTTTATATCTACAGATATCTCCTGCAGATTCTGTTTCTCTGGAGAACCATAGCTAATACATATGGCATATGTAATTTTTTTCTCTTTTTATCTTTATTGATTGTCTTCATTTCTACACTTTTTTCCAGACCCCTCTCTCCTGTCTTCCTACCTGCCTATTGTGCTTCCGTTAGTATTTCTTATACAGCCAGCCTCTTTGTTACAAATTCTCTCAGTTGGCCCAGGGCCAGATGGTTTCACAGGGGAATTTTATCAAACATTCCAAAAAGAACTGACAACAATCCTGCTCAAACTTTTCCAAAGATTGAAGAGAAAGGAACTCTACATAACTTATTTTATGAAGCTAATATCATTTTAATACCAAAATTGAGTAAATGTGCTATAAGAAAGGAAAACTGCAGGCCAATCTCCCTAATGAACATAGATGCAAAAATTCTCAGCAAAGTATTAGCAAATTGAACCCAACGACACATTAAAAGAATTATACATCATGAACAAGCTGGGTTTATACCAGGAATTCAAGAATGGTTCAACACAAGAAAATCAATTAATGTAATACAGTACATTAACAAAAGGAAAAGAAAAGATCACATGATTGTCTCGATTGATTCTGAAAAGGCATTCAACAAAATTCAACATCCTTTTCAGATAAAAAACCCTCCAAAAGATAGAAATCAAGGGTAACTGCCTCAATATGATAAATGGATTATATGAAAAACCAATACTCAATGGAAAGAGTATCATACTCAATGGAGAGAGACTGAAAGCATTCCCCCTAAGGTCTGGAGTGAAACAAGGATGGCCATTATCACCACTATTATTCAAAATTGTGTCAGAAGTTTTAGCTAGAGAAATTAGGCAGAACAAGGAAATGAAAGGCATCCAGATTGAAAAGGATAAAGTTAAAACCTTCATTATTTGCAGATGATATGATACTATATTTGGAAGATCCTGAGAAATCTATACCAAAGTTACTTGAGCTAATAAACAAATTCAGCAAGATGGTGAGATATAAAATTAATGGGCAAAAATCAGTAATGTTTTTAAACACAAGCAATAACCTAGCTGAGGAGTCAGTTAAGGAAAAAATTCCATTCAAAATAGCAGCTAAAAGAATCAAGTACTTAGGAATGAGCTTAAGTAGGGACATAAAGGACTTGTACACAGAAAGCTACATAACATTGTTAAAGGAAATCAAAGAAGATTTAAATAGGTGGAAAGACATTCCCTGTTCATATATAGGAGGGCTATATATAGTTAAGATGGTTATGATGCTGATTCTCCCCAAATTGATCTACAGATTCAACACAGTACCAATCAAAAGTCCAACAACCTCTTTTGAAGACTTGGAAAAGTTAATTATCAAGTTCATCTGGAAGTGAAAGAGACCCAGAATAGCTAAAACATCCTAAAAAAAGAAGAATGAAATGGAAAGATTAACATTCCCTTACTTTAAAACCTATTATAAAGCCACAGTGATCAAAACAGCATGATACTGGCACAAAAATGAAAGCACTGAAAAAGAGAATCAAATCGACAGTGCAAAATTACACCACCAAATCTATAATCAACTGAGTTTTGACAAGGCTCCCAAATCCTCTGAATAGAAACAAAATAGTCTTCTTAATAATTGGCCATGGAAGAACTGGTTATCAATATCCAAAAGAATGAAAGAGACCCCTATCTTACACCCTACACAAAAATTAACTCAACGTGGATCAAATGCCTAAATATAAGAACTAGCACCATAAAGCTTCTAGAAGAAAATTTAGGGAAACAACTTCAAAACCTAGTAATAGGAGGTAGCTTCTTAAACTTTACACCCAAAGCACAAGCAACAAAAGAAAAAAATAGATAATTGGGAATGCCTCAAAATCAAGTGCTTCTGCATCTCAAAAGACTTTGTCAAAAAGGTGAAGAGGCAGTCAACTTAATAGGAGGAACTATTTGGAAATCACACATTGGACAAAGATTTGATTTCCTATATATACAAAGAAATCATACAGCTCAACAACAAAAGAACAAAAAACCATTTATAAAATGGGCTAATGGTATGAATAGGCATTTTTCTGAAGAGCAAATATAGATGGTTCAAAAGCACAGGAAGAGATGCTCATTTTCACTGGCTATAAAGGATACAATGAGATACCACCTCACACCCATAAAAATGACTGCTATTAAACAAATAGGAAACTATAACTGTTGGAGAGGATGTGGAGAAATTGGGGTACTGATGCACTGCTGGTGGGAATGTATAATGATGCAGCCACTATGGAAGATTTTTTGGCAGTTCTTTAGGAAACTAAATATCAAGTTGCCCTATGACCCAGCAATAGCACTACTTGTTATATAACCAGAAATGCTGAGAGCAATGACACAAACAGACATTTACACACCGATGTTCATAGTAGCATTATTCACAATCGCCAAAAGATGGAAACAAACCAAATGCCCATGAACAGATGAGTGGATCAACAAAAAAAGATGGAAACAAACCAAATGCCCATGAGCAGATGAATGGATCAACAAAATGTGATGGAATACTATGCAGCATTAAGATGAAATGGTGTCCTAAAGGACATGGCAAGATGGATGAGTCTTGAGGACACAATGCTGAGTGAAATACACCAAACATGAAAGGATAGCTACTGTAAGATTCCACCTTTATGACCAGCATAAATGTATAATCAGAGGCTTATAATACAGAATATAGGGGACTTAGAGATACATAGAAGCTAGAGCTGGGTAAACAGTGAATGAGTTGAATTTCAATGTAAGGGAATAGATAGATGTGAAGGCGATTCTCTGGTGTTCTAAAATTAATATTACCATATTGAGGATGAACAAGATTGAAAGGGGTTGTATAGACCTATGTGTACCACTGATTAACACTAGAAATATGAATTAGTTCTTGCAAGAGTGACTTCAAAAATATTATTCATGTACAAAGAGTGCTAAGTCCAGGTTACAGGGGCAAAACTGTTACTGCATGCTATAGGCTATGTTCAAAAGGAAAATATCAGCACTACCACAGCAACAGTAGAAATAAATAATGGGGGGGGGGAAGGACAAGAGTTAAGAGGAGGTTTAGATTTCCTATGTGCCAATGGTGTGTTTATTGGTTTTCTTTCTCTTGGGAACAAGGAAATTATCTAAAACTGAGACTGTTGATGGATTGTGGACTTTGGGCACTATATATGATGCCTGATGAGTGCAGGTTGCTGAAGGATGCACTGACTAAGAAATAGATTGGTGAACGATGGTGTATACTTATGAACAAAGGTTGTGCTGCTACAACAAAGAACAAAGTCATGAGACATGCAATGATGTAAATGAACATGTGGGACATTTGGTGAGGCAAAATAAGCCAGAAACAAAGGAACAACAATAGTAATGCCTCCTTTAGAAAATACTTATAAGAAAACCGGGGCCTATATTGTAAGCTTTTTTTTTTTTTTACTAATGTTACTTTTTATTTTATAGATAAATCCATTAACCACTTAGAAAATGAGTTGTTTATTATAATTTTAACATGATTAGTGTTATTTTGCATGCAGTTTTATTTTGAAGAGATATTGTCATATTTACTTGGTGTATACATGCAACACATATTAATTAATGCACAAGTATTTTTCCTGAGGTGCATTGAGTATTAAGCTTTCGATACTATATATGCTGTCCCCTCATAAGAACAGTTCTAAATGCTAATTGTGTCTTTTAAGGTTTTAAACATATCACTCTGGAAGTAATTACTCTGGGAAGCATGTTCTTGTGTACTTGTAGTAGCACAGCATTGTTTGTCCTCTGGAAAACAGGACTGTGAGCTCCATTGTTCCATCAGTTTGTCTTACGGTGCTTTTTGGTACTAGGCAACAGAGGTGTTAAGGTGGCAATGTCCATTGTAGAGCTAAAGTGATTGAGCCTTTTCCAGGTATACCTAAAAGGTGTCTTTAGTAACAAGGGTTTTTTTGTTTTGTTTTGTTTTGTTTTTATTAATTAACGGGAAAAAAAAAGAAATTAACCCAACATTTAGAAATCATACCATTCTACATATGCAATCAGTAATTCTTAACATCATCACATAGATGCATGATCATCATTTCTTAGTACATTTGCATTGGTTTAGAAGAACTAGAGACACACCATACAAAGATATAGAATGTTAATATAGAGAAAAGAAATAAAAGTAATAATAATAGTAAAAAAGCAAACAAACAAAAACAAACAAACAAACAAACAAAACCTATAGCTCAGATGCAGCTTCATTCAGTGTTTTAACATGATTACTTTACATTTAGGTATTATTGTGATGTCCATTTTTGAGTTTTTGTATCTAGTCCTGTTGCATAGTCGGTATCTCTTCAGCTCCAATTACCCATTATCTTACCCTGTTTCTACCTCCTGCTGGACTCTGTTACCAATGACATATTCCAAGTTTATTCTCGAATGTCCGTTCACATCAGTGGGACCATACAGTATTTGTCATTTAGTTTTTGGCTAGACTCACTCAGCATAATGTTCTCTAGGTCCAACCATGTTATTACATGCTTCATAAGTTTATCCTGTCTTAAAGCTGCATAACATTCCATCGTATGTATATACCACAGTTTGTTTAGCCATTCTTCTATATATTGTAAGCTTTTATATCAGACACATTAACTCCAGAGTACTGGTTATTATTTCTGGATTTTGAAAAGTTGTTTCAAATATATATATGTTTACAGATAAGAGATAAGAACAAAACCAATCAGGTCTAGGTTACAGTAATTCAGAACACAGGGGCAAGGAAGATATTATTTATATGTTAGAACCAACATACTTTTTGAGACCAAAGGAAGAAAGGTTTGGAACTGAAATTTTCTGTAGCACATAATCTAACTCAACTTATCCACATAACTCATTTGAACAACTGGAACACAGGGATCCCAGAATAAGAAAGAGGTCCTTTAATCCTGCATACATTATTGTAATACCTGAATATATCCTGGAGTATATTCAGCAGATAATCAAAATGTATTGGCAAAGACCCTTGAGGGATGGGAGAAAGAATATAGGCCCATTAAACCTTACCATCAGGGAACCCCCTGATTGCATGTCAAACTTTAGGGACACCCAAATCAATAGGCCATGCTCTCTATCCTGAGGCTTGCTCTTGTGAAGCTCATATAGGTAGCAGAGAAGCTTAGACTACCTATATGCATGCCTAAGAGTTATTTCTGTAAATATTTTGTTACAAAACAAAACAAAAGGACCTCTTTTGTTGCTCATATGTGGACTCACTCTCTTTAAGCTCAATTCTGCAAGTGAAATCATTGTCCTTCCCGCTACATAAGACATGACATCCAAGGGTGAAAGTCTCCCTGGAAATATGGGAGATAATTCCTAGGGATAAATCTGGCCCTGACACCATGGGATCAACAATTCCATCCTGACCAAAAGAGGGAAAAGAAGTGTAACTAATAAAGTATCAGTGACAAAGAGTTCAAATACAGTTGAGAGGCTACTCTGGAGGTTGCTCTTATGCAAGCTCCAGTTAGACCATGCTACCTAACATAACCTGTCAAACCCCAACAGGACCATTCCATCCAATTCTAATATATAAAGATTCCACAAGGCTTCCATGCACTAGAGTAACTTTCCAGAAACCCATAACCTCTAGATGAGTCCCTAGTCCAGATAAATCCTGACACCTAGGGGGCACAGCCTCTCCAGAACATCGGATAGTTCCATCTCCCTACCCCATATTAGTGATAGACCCTTCCAATATGAAAAAGTTCCAATGGTCATAGCCTGAATACCCCTAAAGAGAGGCTGGAAAGATTAAAGGAGTTCGTAGAGTTATACAGTGAAATAGAGTTTAACAAGTGAATATAAATGCTGAATCATTAAATCGATATCTCTTTAGTCTCCAGTATTTTAGAGCAGCAAGAAATAAAAATCTAAAATTGTGAAGTTATAATCCATGTCAAACTCTGAAATACATTCTACAACTAATGGTGGTGCTGTGCTTTAAAATTTATTGCTTCTTGGTATATATGTTATTTTTCACAAGAAAAGAAGGAAAAAAGTCAATTGTGATGACTTTTAAGCCTTCTAGCCTCCTATATTCTGGAGCAGTTGGAAGAAAAAATCTGAGAGGTTTGTATGGTAGCCCATAACAAAGTCTGGGATCTGTCCTGTAACTGCTTGTTTAAGAGTGCTTTGAAAACTATTGCTTTTTTGTTTTTTATTTTTGCTTTGTACATATGATACTATACAATAAAAAAGGTTAAAAAAAAGTTAATAGATTAAACTCCCCAATTATTCTAGTTTGCTAGCTGCTAGGATGTAATATACCAGAAATGGAATGGCTTTTCAAAGGGGGATTTCATTAAGTTGCAAGTTTACTGTTCAAAGGCCATGAAAATTCCTAATTAAAGTAAGTCTTTAAAAATGTCCAAATTAAGGCACCGATAAGAAGATTCAGGACTTCTCTCTCAACTGGAAAAACAGATGGTGAACAAGGTGAAGTTTGCTAGCTTTCTCTCCAGGCCTCTTGCTTCATGAAACTCCCCCAAGGGTGTTTTACTTCTTCATCTCCAAAGGTCTCTGGCTGCATGGTCTCTCCTGGTTCTCATCACTCTGATGGATCTCCTCTCTACAAAATGTTTCTTCTTTTAAAGGATTCCAGTAAACTAATCAACACCCACTTGGGATGGGTGGGGGCATATCTCCTTCTAATCTAATGTTATTGCCCAGAATTGGGTGAGTCACATCTCCAAGGAGATAATCAAATCAAAAGATTCCTACCTACATCATTGAATAGGAATTAAAAGAAATTCTTGCTCTTGCAAGTTTGGATCAGGATTAAAATATGGCTTTTCTAGGATACAGAAATCTTTTCAAACTGGGACACCAATCAAAAGACAAAGATGGGCAGAATGGATTTAAAAACAGGATCCATTTATATGCTGTCTACAGGAGACTCATTTCAGACCCAAGGACAAAAATAGATTGAAGGTGATAGGTTGGGAAAAGATATTTCATGCAAACGACAATCAGAAAAGAACAGGAGTAGGTATACTAATATTTGACAAATTAGACTTCAAATGTAAAGCAATTAAAAGAGACAAATAAGGATACCATGTATTAATAAAAGGAATAATTCAACAAGAATACATAACAATCATAAATATTTATGCATTGAGCCAGAGTGCTCCAAAATATATGAGGCAAACGTTGAAAACACTGAAAGGAGAAATAGACACCTCTACCATAATATTTGGAGATTTCAAATCCCCCACTCTCATCAATGGATAGAACATCTAGACAGAGAATTAATAAAGAAACAAAGAATTTGAATAATATAATAAATGGACCACACTCAACAGACATTTATAGAATATTGTATCTCACAACAGCAGGATACACCTTTTTCTCAAGTGCTTATGGATCACTCTCAAGGGTAGACCATATGCTGTATTACAAAGCAAGTCTTGATAAATTTTAAAAGATTAAAATCATTCAAAATACTTTCTTGTATCATAAAGGAATGAAGTTGGAAATCAATAACAAGCCAACGGCCAGAAAATTCACAAATATGTGGAGGCTAAACAAAACACTCTTAAGCAACCAGTGGGCCAAGGAAGAAATTACAAATCAGTAAATGTCTTGAGGCAAATGAAAATGAAAACACAACAACATATAAAAATTTATGGGATGCAGTAAAAGCAGTGCTGAGAGGGAAATTTAGTGCCTTGAATGTCTATATTAAGAAAAAGGAAAGAACAAAAATCAAGGAATTAACTTCACCTGAAAGAGCTAGAGAAAGAGCAGAAAACTAATCCCAAAGCAAACAAAAGGAAAGAAATAATGAAGATCAGAGCAGAAATACATGAAATTTGAGACTATGAAAACATAGAGAAAATCAAGAAAAACAGAAGTTGGTTCTTTGAGAAAATCAATAAAATCAATGGACACTTAACTAGGCAGACAAAAAAAGAAGGAAAGAGGATGAAAATAAATAAAATCAGTAATAGAAGGGACATAACCATTGATCCTGCAGAAATAAAGAAGGTAATGAGAAAATACTATGAGCAACTATATGCTAATAAACTAGACAATGTATATAAAATGGACAACTTCCTAGAAAGGCATGAACAACCAACATTGACTCGAGAAGAAATAAACGACCTCAACAAACAAATGACAAGTAAAGAGATTAAATTGGTCATCAAGAAGCTTCCAAAAAAGAAAAGCCCAGGACCAAATGGCTTCACATGTAAATTCTACTAAGCTATCAGGAAAGAATTAGTATCAATCTTCCTCAAACTCTTCAAAAAAATGAAGAGGATGGAAAGTTACCTAACTCATTCTATGAAGCCAACATCACTCTAATACCAAAGCCAGACAAAGATACTAAAAAGAAAAAGAAAATTACAGACCAATCTCTTTTGATGAATATAGATTCAAAAATCCTCAACAAAATAATTGCAAATAGAATCCATCAGCACATTAAAATAATTACACATCATGACCAAACGGGATTTATTCTAGGTATGCAAGACTGGCTCAACACAAGAAAATCAATTAATATAATATACTATATCAAAAAAACAAAGTGGAAAACCACATGATCATTTTGACTGAAGAAGAAAAAGCATTTGACAAAATTCAACATCTTTTCTTGATGAAAACACTTAAGAGGATAGGAATAAAAGGAATCTAACATGATAAAGAGAACATATGAAAAGCCCATAGCTAACATCATCCTCAGAGAAGAAGACTGAGAGCTTTCCCTCTAAGATCAGTAACAAAACAAGGATACCCACTGTCACCATTGTTATTCAACATTGTGCTGGAAGTTCTAGCTAGAGCAGTTAGACAAGAAAAAGAAATAAAAGACATTAAAATTGGAAAGGAATAAATAAAACTCTCCTGTTTGCAGATGATATAGTACTTTGTTGAAAATCCTGAAAAATCTACAACAAAACTCCCAGAGCTAATAAATGAATATAGCAAAGTGGCAGGGTATAAGATTAACATACAAAAATCAGTAGTGTTTCCATACACTAGTAATGAGCAATCTGAGGAGGAAATCAAGAAAAAAAAATTCCATTTACAACAGCACCAAAAGTTTCTTTTGTAAGAAGAAACTAGTTAAATTCAGAAATAATTTAAGTAAGGATACAAAAGACCTATTCACAGAAAACTATAAGAAATTGCTAAAATGATTATGGAATATCTAAATAAGTGGAAGGGCATGCCGTGTTCATGAATTGTAAGACTAAATATAGTTAAGATGTCAAATTTATTCAAATAGATTTATAAGTTCAATGCAATGCCAATAAAATTTCCAACTTACTTTGCAGAAATAGAAAAATTAATAACCAAATTTACTTGGAAGGGAAGTGTGCCCTGAATAGCTCAAAATATCTTGAGAAAGAAAAATGAAGTGGAAGGTCTCACACTACCTGGTTTTAAAGCAAATTACAAAGCTACAGTGGTCAAAACAGCATGGTACTGCATAAAGATAGATATACTGAACAATGAAATCAAATTGAGTGCTCAGAAGTAAACCCTGTCATCTACAGATAATGGATGTTTGATAAGGTGGTCAAGTCAACTGAGACAGAGCAGCCTCTTCAATAAATAGTGTTTTGAGAACAGGATATCCACATGCAAAAGAATGAGAGGATCCATATCTCACACCCTACACAAACATTAACTCAAAATTAATCAAAGACTCAAACATTAGAGCTAAGGCCATAAAACTTTTGGAAGAAAATGAGGGAAATATAAACCTGTGATAGGAGGTGGTTTCCTAGACCATATACCCAAATCACAAGCAATGAAAGTAAAAATAGATAAATGGGATCTCCTCAAAATTAGACACCATGATGCATCAAAGAACTTTATCAAGAAAATAAACAGGCAGCCTATGCAAGGGGAGATAATATTTGGAAACCACGTATCAGAAAAGGTTTTAATATACAGAATATAAAAGAGATTCTACAGTTCAACAACAAAGACAAATGAGCCAATTTAAAAATGGGCAAAATGCATGAACAGACATATTCATGGGGTACAGCTGAGTGGGGGAAATTGGGGGTTGGCCAGGAGAGTTGTGGGTTAAGAGTAAAAGTTGCTTCTGCTCCTTCTCATATTGGGAGACATCATTCATATATTCTTGAGCTGTTGACCAGACAACTTGGCATATAAACTGGAAGAGGAGTGGATCTGTTGTCACTGGAAATTCTGAAAGGTACCTTGAAGGAATTTGTCCAGCAGAAACATTAGAAGCTGTCATTTAAAGGGTTCTGGAAGGTAAAGAACTAGAGAGATGATTTCAGTGAGAAGTTGGATGGGGATCTGGGAATGAAGGTCCATTGCTGGGCAGTTTGGTTATTTTGAGGGAGGTTAGTCCTATGGGAGTAAATTGATAAACTGAATTAGGAAAGTGTTAAGGCTTTATTCTGCTTAGATGGTGCCAGGCAGTGGACTTTTGGCTAGCTTAACAGCTGAGGGTGTTGCTGGAACTACTGTGTATGGTCCTTCCCAAGTGTGTTGGCAGGGTTATGTGGGTTGCATAATTTTGAGTAGGATGAGATCTTCAGGGCTGAGTGTGGATGTGACAGCGGTACTGGGACTTGGGAGGAGAATGTCCATGTGCTGGCAGAAAAGGGCTCTTAATTGGGAGAGCATGGGAAAGTATTTCCCTATAGGGGATTCAGCATGGGGGGGGGGGGAAGATTACCTAAGAGGAAGGATCATCTGTATATGAGTTCAAATGGGCTGAGAAGGGAAGGTTGTCAGGGGAGTGTTCTGAGATGAATGAGAGCAAAGGGTAAGAGTTGTGTCCAGGGAGTGTAGAGTTCTGTTGCTAGTTTGGTAAGGTGTGTTCTTAATAGGTGATTAGTTTTTTCTACTTTTTCTGAAGATTGGTGGCAGAAGCAGGGCTGCAAATTTGGTATGCTGGTCAGCTAGATTGTTTCCTTTTGAGAGGTGAGAATGGAAGCTATTAGTGGCCTTTACAGTGAATTAGAATGACTTTGGAGGGGAAGAGGGCAGTGTCAAGAAGCTTTTTAAATTAGGGTATTCTAGTTTGCTAGATGCCAGAATGCAATATACCAGAAATGGAATGGCTTTTAAAAAGGGGAATTTAATAGGTTGCCAGTTTACAGTTCTAGGGCTGAGAAAATGTTCCAGTTAAAGCAAGACTATAGAAATGTCCAACCTAAGGCATCCAGAGAAAAATACCTTCGTTCAAGAAGACCAGTGAAGTTCAGGGTTTCTCTCTCAAGTGGAAGAGCACATGGTGAACACAGTCAGAGTTTCTCTCTCATCTGGAAAGACACATGGTGAACACAGTCAGCATTCCTCTCTCATCTTGAAGGGCACATGGTGAACAAGACATCATCTGCTCACTTCTTCTCCTGGCTTCCTGTTTCACAAAGCTCCCTGGGAGGCATTTTCCTTCTTCATCTCCAAAGGTCATTGGCTGGTGAACTCTGCTTCTTGTGGCTGTCATCCTGCTCTGCTCTCTCTGAATCTCTCATTCTCCAAAATGTTTCCTCTTTTCTAGGAGTTAAGAAACTAACCAAGACCCACCCAAATGGGTGGAGACATGCCTCTAGCTAATCCAGTTTAACAACCACTCTTGATTAAATCACATCTCCAGGAAGATGATCTAATTAGTTTCAAGCATACAATACTAAATAAGAATTAGAAGAAATGGCTGCCTTTATAAAATGATATTTAGGATTAAAACATGGCTTTTCTAGGGTACATACATCATTTCAAACCAGCACATAAGGGTTCATTTGTGATGGGTGTGCCACTAGCATTGAGATACCCCTTTTGGGCCAGATGGCAGCATAGTGCTGTAATATATGATATGCACATTTGGAGTTTGTGGAAGGATTTTTAGATCTGGGCAGTAAAGAAGAGAAGGAAATTTGCTTGAGAGGGCAGGAGAGTGAAGGAAATGGGAGAGTGAAGTTTGGATAAAATGTCATGGCCTAGGGAGTTGTCAGGGGATGTTGACTGATAGGGATTATAAAGAATTACTGGGAGAATGTGAGATCTTCTATTGAGCATATTATTGGTTCAGGAATTAAAGGGGGAAAAAGGTGCCAGCAACCCCAAAATAGGGATTGAGGAAGTGGATAAAGGTCCTGAATGTTTAAGGAGAATTGAATGTGTGGTCCCTGTATCAATTAAAAGGGGATCAGCTTAACTCCAACCTTGATAATGACCCTTGGTTTGGACTTACTGTTGGAAATGTGGGCCATTTCAAACCAAGAACCTGTCAGTATTCTGTCATCAATTTGAGGAGATCTGGACCCTGCAGCTCTGATCTGTAGGGTGTTCTGAGCGAACTTTCCTGGAAACAGGATTTTCAGGATGGCTCAACTCCCCATGACCCCCATGGCAGCACACCAGGGACAGTACCAGTGGGGACTGAGGATCTCTGTCAGGACAGTCTGGTTTCCAATAACCATCATGATGACACACTGGGTAAGGTCCCAGTGGGGCTTAGGATAGCAGAAGAAGAGTTATGTTTCTGAGACTTGGACCTGAGGGAAGCAGCTAAGAGGGAGGCTTTGACCTTACCTCATTTCTGTTTTTTTAATTTGGCCTCCTCTTCTCTATTGTTAAAGATCTTAAAGGCTGTTTTAATTAAGTGTTTTGAGGGGTTTGAGGGTCATCCTCTAGTTTTTGTAGCTTTTTCCTGATATCAGGATAAGATTGTGTAATGAAGTGAGTGTGTAAGTACAGTCAAGCAGAGTTTGATTCAGGGCCTAAATTAGTGCATTTGAGAAGAGACTCTGTTAATCTATTTATAAATGCAGCTGGATTTTTACCATATTTTTGTGAAATTTCCTTAAATTTATCATAATTAACTGCCTTAAGGGCAGCCTTTTATTATGCAGGTTAAAAAGAGGGCCATGTGGGTAAGGTCAGGGGAATCAGGTTGGTAATTCCAGGGTGGAGTAGTGGTTGGCCTTATAAGGGAGCTCATAGGAGTGAGTGAGGTGCTAGAATTCTTTAATGTATGTGGCAAGGCTTTCAGAAAACGACCTTAGTCAGTTTTCTATTTGACTTCAATGAGACAGAGAAAAAGGAATGTGCACTCTAACTATTGTTTCAGCTCCCATTATGTCTGGAGAGGTAAGAAGGGAGCTGGCATTCATGCAGAGTTAAAAAGTGGAGGACTAGGATCTGCTTTTGTGTTGACAGAGGGGGGACAGTGATGAGGAAGGGGATGGAATAGTCCTCCTGAGTGGGTATGAGGAAGAGAGAAATGTGGCATGGAAAGTGGAGTTGAGGAGGAAGTTGGGGTCAGGAGAGAGTCTGAAGATGATGGCAGAGGTATGTAGGGAGGAGGTACAGGAGAAACAAAATCCAGTGAGTCAAAGTTGAAATATTCAGGGGATTTAGGGGAGGGGAGAGAGGAAGAGGAAGCGTTCTGAGAGCGTTCTTAATGTGAGAGAAGAATTTGGTAAGAGGAACAGGATTGGCAAAGAGAGGGATGGTTACAAAGATAAAAGAAAGTTTGAACATAAGGAATCCCAGGCCACATGCTACTGTGCTGGATGAAGTTCTCTAAGTCTCAGAGAACTTGAAAATTGAAAGTGCCATTCATTTTCTTGCCATTCACTTTCATTATCCAACTTGTATCATCATCACACAGAGGTCAAATATGAGCTTTTTGGGTCAGATGTCTCCCTCTGGGTACAGAGTTTTAAGGTTACAGAGGAGACTAAAGTTGTGGGGGTTTTTTGCAGGGGGGGCAAAATTAAGTTCCCATTTTAGGTGACATGGGTGAGACTAAAGAATTTTAAGGTGGACTGCACTTGGAACCAGATGTCTCCAGAGCCAAGGGCCTTTTTCCATGAGGACATGGGCCTCTCACCTGCTATGCCCTTGGGAACCATGTGGATTACTCTTTCCCACAAGGATGTGAGTGTCTATGGCCTTGAGGGATGGTGAGGGCCTGGACAATGGAGGAGGAAGAGAGAGAAAGAGACATAGAGAGAGAGAGAGAGAGAGAGAGAGAGAGAGAGACAGAGACAGAGAGAGAGAGAGAGAGAGACAGAGAGAGAGAGAGAGGGAAAGAGAGAGAGAGAGAAAGAGAAAGAGAGAAAGCAGGATCCTCTGGTAGAAGAATCCTTAACTCACCCTGCTGTGATTTGTGTCCAGTGTTGGATGGGTGTTCAGCAGTGGTGGAGTGAAGCTATGGTGGATAGGGTGCAAGCTGTGAGTATGTGGTCAGTTAGGCAGGAAACACAAAGAGAAAAAGACTAGAGTGAAGGGAAAAGAAGTTCTGAACATATGGACCTTCACTCCATGTTCCAATACTATAAATGAAATTTGTCAAGATCTCACAGTATTTTGTAATTAAAGGCCCCATTTTCTGGCTGTTGAGAGTTATTATCTAGTTTATACTGTGGCCAGGCAGTATTACAATAGAATATAAGATGCTTAGGTTGAACTTGGTCTCAGTAACCTAAGGTTTTGTATTGTTTAAGTAGGCACCCTAGGGGGGTGGCTATTGAGGGAAAAGAGTGTCTCATGCCCATGTTGCCAATGTAAGAGAAGAAAGGGGTTTCCTTAGAGTTGTGTGTTTCCCAACTTAAAAGGAACCAGGCAAAGGTTTCCTCTAGGACTGGGCATCCCCAAGCTTGAAAGGAACCAGATAGCTCAAAATGGTCTCTCAAAGAGAAGCCAGCATCCCAGGTTCAATCTAGAGACTAAGCACACCCTCATCGAGAGGGATTGCCAGAGTTGTGTCAGAACCCAGTGCTGGGGTTTTTAGAAATTGATAATATCTGGTGACTGGGATAGGAAATAAATGGTGACAAGGGTGGGCAAGTTGGAACCATAACTGTAAGCCCAAAATGAAGAACCAAGAAATCCAAGGATGGGGTGATTTACCTTACTCCTCACATGCAAAGGAATGGGCAAAAATGCACAAGGCCCTGTGGAGATTGGAGGAATAGAATTAAACAGGGAGAGCCTATTGAAGTTACTCTTTGTCTAAAAAGCATTCCATTAGAAAAAAACAGAAGAAATGGTTGGAGTGTGTCAAAGAGGATGGGCTTTGTTAATGGCATACAGAAAAATGGGTGAGCAGAGAAACCAAGCAATTTCTGAAAAGATTGCTTGTGAAAAGGAATTGGCAAAGCTGCAGAATCAAAACTTTATTTTGGAAAATCAGTTTGTAATTATTAGTCAATAGCTGAAAAAATGCATGTGGCCCAATATAAATATAAGATGAGATGAAGTAAAATAACAAAAAGAAAATACTTATGGTAATTGACACTGCCACTACTTATTGGGACCCTGATATGTGGGATGGTGATGTGAGGGATGAGATAGATGATGATGATGAAGATGATGAAAAAGATGGGAATATTTTAGGTGAAAAGGTTTGTCAGAAAGAAAAGAATGAATATCCTCCAGAAATAGGAGCTTGCACAATACAAAGGCAAAAAGAAGAGAAACAGGGCAATCAGATTACTTTCAAAAGCACTGTAGAAGATTATACTCAAAAAGAAATAACTGACATTCTTAGGCACTTTACTCAGGAAATTGGGTGAGCCATTAATTGCCTGCATGGTCAGAATTAACCATGCTAAGGCAGGGGCTGGAGGAGTGGTGCTGGACTATGCCAATTGCATGAAATTTGTAGGAATTAGCACTAATTCCTTCATACAGACTGCTTTTCAGGAGTTTAGTCAGCAGACTAGAGAAAGTGCTAACTTATTGGCATTGGCTGCATAAAGTGTAATAAACAATACCCTACTGACACTATGTGGCCACAAAGTGATTGACCCCGGTACACGTTGTGAGATGCTATGCAGAAATTGAAAGAGGAAGTTATGAAGTCAGCAATTGTATTAGGAGAAGCTTACATATACTACCTCCTCTCTGTCAATGCTTCACAAAGAAAAGCTATCATTAAGACAGCACCTCTAGCACATAAACACTTGATAATCACTTTATTGTTAGGAGGAACAGGTAATTCACTTAACAACATCTTAGATAAAATGGCAGAGCTGGGAAACATGGGAGACTGGAATATAAGAGGAGAGACCAAAAGATAAAATGAGAGTCAGTTCCTCAATACCAGTAACAGGATTTCCTGCTGAGACATGTTCCAAGCCTGCTGGAAGATAGTATCAGCCAAGAAAGTATTAATGGTTTGCCAAATAATGAGATAAAGAGAATATATGAAGAAAAATGTAAACCAATTTATAATCATAAAATGAATACTGTTAATGCTCCTACTCCTGGCAAGGCAGAAGACCTGCATCCAGCTCCCTCAGTAACTCTGTACCCTAATTTAGCCCCTTTATTTCAGACAAACAGATTAGGCCAAACCCCACTATCTGTGACTCCAAATTTGTGGCTCCCGTTTGGTTTTATATTTCATATTTTTGAATTGGGGAAGCTGTTTAATATTGAAAAAATCCTTGCGTGCAAGTTTTATCCTCACAGTTTTTCTTTAGTTTTAAGTTAAAAAAATCTGTTAACTTTGAAAAAACTCCTGTCTTGATATGTGCCATTAATTCTTCCTAAAAAATTGTATATTGATATTTCAAATATGCATTAACAAAAGCATTTTGTATACTTGACATTATTTTGACAAATTTGATTTTGATGGTAATTGTATGTGGTAAAATGTTTGCTTGAAGTAATGGCTTAAGTATGAAGGATATAAAGGATGTGCTTTTTTTTTTTTTTTAAAGGAAAGACAGAGAGAAGGAAGGAAGGATAGAAGGAAGGAAGAGAGGAAGAAAGGGAAACATCTTTTAAACATTTTCTTGTTTTATTGTATTTTGTTTCTCCGTTTTCGTTACATGGGCTGGGGCCGGGAATCGAACCGAGGTCCTCCGGCATAGCAGGCAAGCACTTTGCCCGCTGAGCCACCGCGGCCCGCCCAAAGGATGTGCTTTTATTAAAAGGATAAAGAGAATAGTTTTGCCCTAAAATAAAATAAATGGCTGTTGCAGAATGAGGAAAATGTAAGACAAAGCTTGAATAGATATAGTAAGTTGCTGAAGGTTTGTGGAAAAGAAAATTATGGTCAAAATCAAGAAAGATTTAATAGGTCTATCTGTAAAATTTTTGAAAACCTTAATATCAAATAATATACTGATGCAAGACTAAAATTTAATTTTCTCTCTGTTAAAGTGACATAGTTTTTTTGGACTATTAGTCTGTTTTAGTGGAAAGTTATAAAAGTCTTTTCTAAGTAATCAGTGTAAAAAGCAGAGAGTCTATGTTTTATCAAAATAACTTCTTGTACTTTATGTTAATTTGATCATATCCTTGGCTGTGTAAGAAAAATGAATCTTCTCACTGTTTGTAAAAATCTAACTTTTTTCTCAGCTTTAGTTAAAGTAAGGAACCAAGTACTGTTTCAAACCTGATAACTTTTAACATTTTGCTTTCTCAAAGTCAAACTTTAAAAGATATCTTTTTATTCCAAACAGTGGCACAAACATTGTTCTTTAACTTTGTAAGAATGAAGTGCTAAAAGTAAAGTTCATTTAATATGCTTTAAATTGCATAAAAATGTTTAAAGAATGTTATAAAAATTAAGACATTTCTAACCTTCTGTCAGTAACTTATCTTTCTTACATAATATTAGACAACAGTTTAATAATTTGTTTAACCAAATCTTCTCAGTTTTTCTCACAGAAATAAAATAACAGAAGAGCATCAAAAACAACATGTAGTTCAGTAAATCAGTGATTTCCTCTGCAAAAGATAAAAGTTTAAAAACAGTCATGGCAAAAGGGCAATAATCAACTAGCAGAATTGAAGGCAAGGTCAAACCACGGTGCACAAAAAGGAGGGGAATGTCATCTATTCACAGATTCATGGGCAGTGGCCAATGGATTAACTAATTGGATGCTTACCTGGAAATAGAATAATTAAGAAATACATGGAAGAAAATTATGGGGAAAAATTATGGAAAGAAAAAATGGGAAATTGTTCAATGTACTAATGTATCTGTTTTTCCTGTAGATGCCCACTAGACCTTAAATTCACCTGAATGTGAGTATAATGCTACCACAGATGCCTTGGCAGAAGTTCCTGTGAGTGTATTACTGAAGAAGACTCTGTGTATGCACAATGGGTGCATCAGAAACCTAAACATTTAAGCACACAAAGCACAGGTGGGCACAAGCCAGAGGGATTGATTTACCTTTTTCTATTTTAAATAAAATTAAAAATTAATGTGAAATTTGTAGAAAAGGTACTTTACAAACAATACCAATATTGTATTTGGAATTGGCAAGAGGAACACTCCATGCTCAAATATGGGAAATTGATTCAATACATATGCACTTTTGCAGACACCTTCTCTGGAGTGCTTGTTGCCTGTGCATACCAATGTGTGACCCAGAAGAAATACTTGTAAAACCTTAGATATTATTACATTGTATTATGGACCCCCTTTACAAATCCAAAGTGACATTGGTCACTTTAAAGGCAATTAATGATTATTCTTTATAAAAAGGAAACTAGGAAAAGCTAAATCATGCTCCTAATGTAGCAATTCATGCAGGAGGATATGGCTCCATATATCAAAATTAACTCTAAAGTCTGAATAAAAAAACACAATCAAGACAGGCCAAGGGCCCTTGAAATATTAGCAGATGGAAAATAATAATACAATGATAATGACCTATGCTGAAAAGAATGAATTAAAAATATTGCCTATTAATCGACTTTTTCTTTATAAATAAGTATGTTATAGTATTCACCATCTTCAGCTGAATGACTGACTAATAGTCTGGCATTGTGGGCTCATACTTTTGCCTGAGTGCATTACGTCTCTTACTGCTGGATCTGTGCTGAATTCCCAACTGATGCAGCTGAAGAACTGTGGTAAATAGCACTGGCCATTGAACAGAACTGGACTTGGCTAAATCTTAGAACTGCTCAAAAAGGAACTTGTTCATTTAATGTTATGTAAATGTAATGCTATGTAAATGTAAATGTTAACATTTTATGTATTATATATAAATTCCAGATAATTAAAATTCAGTTGAAAATGCTTTATAAGAAATAGATGAGGCAGTAAAAGTCATACACACTCTTTCCCAAGATCCTTTGCAGTTATGGTGAATGTGTTTTACCAGCACTTGGTTTGATATTAATAACATTGGCTGGTATAATAACATTGGCTTTGATACTACTTTGCTATTTATTCTCTTGCTTTTGTACTCTTTGTCAAACATTTAATGGGAAACTCTACAAAGTGCAGGCCACTACTTAAAGTTTCATGTACTCTGCTTAATATATTGATCCAAGAATATTGATCTGAGAATATTATGCCATGGCAGAAGAATTGAAGAATACTGTACTGGTTGGGTGATGTTTACTGTACCAGACTAGGTGGTTTGATTTATTAATCTGAGGATATTATACCATGGAAGAAGAATACTGTACTGGCTGGGTGATATTTCTTTTCTAGCCCCAAACCAGGTGGCTTAATCTTTTAATACTCTTGTTGTACTGGCTAAATAATATTCAAATCGTGAATCCTGGATAAAATATTTTAATGCTTTGTCCTGTATTTAAATAAGAATATATTGATAAACTAAATTTACCCCCCAAATGACCATGACTTACATCATGAACAGATCAGACTCTAAGGGCCGAATGTAAGGAAAAGATAAATTTGTAGAGTCTGTTCTGTTTAACTGATATTGCTATTGTGTGACCTTGGTAAGAAACAGTTGAAATGTGCACTCTAGCTGGGAGACTAGCTATCCTCCTGGAAGGAGGTGTACTTTGATAAAGACATCTAGTTCCCAAGAAACTCCTCCTGGTCCCCAGCCAGTTCCCAGTGGACCAAACTGGACCTGGTCATGTAAACTAATTGGAACCCAGCCACTATTGTGTTAAGACATCATAAAAACTACATGCAAGCAGCTAGAGAGAGAAAGAAAATATTGTGAGAGGGGAATCTCATGAGAGAGGAGAATCTTTTGAGAAAGAGAGAACATCTCATCAGAATCTTATCCAGGAAAAGAATGCCTTGCTGTTAATTTTTAGTAAGGAGACTTGGAATGCTGCTTCTGAGACTTTCCAACACTTCTCTTCAGGTGTTTGTGCCATCGTATGTGGTGATGTAACTATGCCTTATTTTTTAAAGCTCTTTTAATTACTTTCTTCTAATTATTTTCTTTAATTACTTTCCTAATAAAATCTGTTTTTATATCACTGAAGTCTGTGTTGTCTTAGAATCTCAGCCTATAAATTAAATGACCACAAATATCATGTTGCCTTGTTCAGGGTCCTGGTTTCAGCACCATTTGAAAGGCAAACTCACCAAGAATGAGGCAAGAGCAAAGGAATTCAGGCAAAGGTTTTATTTCAGGAAGAAACAGAACTGCCTGGGTAGTGTTTCAAGAGAGAAAGGACAACACCCAAGAGGCAGGGAATAAATTTTTTATGGTTTGGGTTTAGGGAGCACTGAAGTGGTGGGGAATAAGGTTTTTTATGGTTTTCAGAGTAGGGAGTTGGGAGCAGGGGTTAAGTAGGTTTTCATTTTTTGGTTTTTAGAAGCAAGAGGCTAATTTTGGGAGTTGGCAGCCTTCTATTGGTGAAGTTTAAAATTTAAATGCTGCCTTAGGCATGCAAAGTTGTAAATGCTGGAGGGTGGATATTCATTAAGGGGAATTTACTGCATGAATGCATCTGCCAGAGGGTGGAAGCTAAGTAATGGGAGATTATCACAGGAGGGCAAATGCTGAAGGGTGAAGGAGATGTGGGCTGGTGTGGATTGGGGTCCAAGAGGCTTTCTGAAATATTTGCCAAGTGTAGGTCACATCATGGGGGAAGGGGTCTTGTCCTCCAGGCCTAACAGTTGCTGACCCCAATATAAGATAACTGTAAAATGTTTTTATTTCAAAAAGTAGCTTCATTAATCAAGGGAGAAAGAGAGCAGGGTAGGTGATAGCCAGACTACAGTGAAGCCAAAACCCTGCTCTCAGGAACTTCAGATGTAAAAGCAAAACTAATCGTCCTCACCTGAGCTCTAGAACTAAGAAAAGGGAAAAGGCTAAATCTCTACACCAATTCCAAGTATGCTTTCCTAGTCTTGCATATGCATACAGCATTGTGAAAAGAGCAAGACTTTCTCACAAATGGTGGAAGGC
Source organism: Tamandua tetradactyla (assembly GCF_023851605.1). Taxonomy (NCBI): domain Eukaryota; kingdom Metazoa; phylum Chordata; class Mammalia; order Pilosa; family Myrmecophagidae; genus Tamandua; species Tamandua tetradactyla. The sequence goes on along the minus strand of NC_135339.1, from coordinate 96,310,451 downwards.
CAATTATGTACCTCTAAGGGACACTCAATCTCAAACACCATGCCTTGCTGGCAGAAACAGCTGCAATTCATTGCTCTGTCCATCAAAGAGATAATTCTAACATCTCTTGAAGGAATAATTAGGCTGATGTAGCAGCTAAGGTTGAATTCTGATCAGTTGAGCCCCTCCTAACAGGCTGTTCCTGTAACCTTTAGCTTGCCACCTGCATCCTCTTATTCCCCAGTTGAGCAAGAACATGCTGCCCAGCTAGCTTCACTCTTGAACCTAAAGGATACTTGTTTCCTTCCCTCTTCCTCAATCTCTCTTGGTTAATGCTTATCCTAGCCCCACTCCTATCCTCTTGCAATTGTTTGGTCTTTGCATTTGTAAACTTCTCACCAACTTTATTTCTTCCAGATTAGAAGCTGATCACAACAAACTCCTCCCTGCCAAGAAGCTATGTTCCCATTCCCCATACTCAACCAGCCACCCTCAAAGGCATAGCCAGAGACTTCTATGTTCCCACAAGTAGGGCCTGCAACCCACTGGCAGCTTGAAGGAGTTACAGGAGATGGACTATCAGGCCAAATTTCCTCATGATTAAGGGGAGCTAGAATTCTGAAAGGGCAGTTGATGCAGGGTTAGAATTAGGGTGCTGGCTGGCTGATGAGCAGAGGGCAAATTCCAAGAAGCTATCAGGCAACAAGGAGAAAGATATCTCTGAGAAGAACAGCAACAAACAGCAACTGGGGAGCAATGGACCCCACCTGAGTGAGTATCTAAGATCTCAGCATCAACAGAAGAGGGACAATAGAGGAGACAATCAACAACACCAGAGTGAGTAGTTTGGGTTTGTTAATACTGCTGGAATGCAATATGCCAGAAATGGAATGGCTTTTAAAAAGGGAATTTATTGTCATAAGTTTACAGTTCTAAGGTCATAAAAATGTCAAAACTAAGACAGCCAGAGAAAGATACCTTGACTCAAGGAAGACCAATGTCTGTCACATGGGAAGACATTCCTTTTCCCTGGTTCTGTTGCTTCCAGCTTCTGATGCCAGAGGTTTCCTCTCTAAGTATCTGAGGGCCTTCACTTTCATTCCTCTAGGACACTATTCTGGGTTATGGCTTGTTTAGCATCTCATGTGAAGGCACATGGCAATGTCTGCTGGGCTGTGCATCTCCAAACATTTGTCTAGGCATCTGCTCTCTCTGTTGACACTTCAAGCATCTTAAAATGTCTCCATCTCTGTCAGCTCTGAGCTCTCTCCAAAATGTTTCCTCTTTTAAAGAACTCCAGTAAACTAATCAATACACACCTTAAATGGGAAGAGTCATATTTCCATCTATATTTTAGAACTGCACCTACTCTCTGAGACCAAAGGAAGAAAAGTTTATTTTCTCCAGAACTTAATTTTTCTGTAGCACATAATGTACCTCAAACTATTCACAGAGCTCATTTGAATAACTGAAACACAGGAAGCCCAGAATAAGAATGAAGGTATTTAATCCTGTATAACTGAATGTAATGTCTGATACATCCTAGAATATATTAAGCAGATAATCAAAAAGTATTGGCAAAGTCCCTTGAGAGATGGGAGGAAAAAAATGGTACTATTAAACTTATAATCAAGGAATCCCCTGAAATTGTGTCAAACATTAGGGATACCCAAATCAATAGGCCAAACCCATGATTTGAGACTTACTCTTGTGAAGCTTATGTAGGTAGTAGAGAAGTGTAGCCTACCTATACGTATGCCTAAGAGTTACTTCTGATGGACCTCTTTTGTTGCTCGGATATGGCCTCACTCTCTCTAAGCCAAACTCTATAAGTGAAATCATTGCCCGTCCTCCTACATGGGACATGACATCCAGGGGTGAAAGTCTCCCAGATGGTGTGGGAGATGACTCTCAGAGATGAGTCTTGTCCTGGCACCATGGGATGAACAATTCTATCCTGACCAAAGAGGCAAAAAGATGTGTGACTAAGAAAGTATCAGTGGCTGAGAGAGTTCAAATAGAGTCAAGAGGCTACACTGGAGGTCACTCTTATGCAAGCTTTTACATTAACTTGCCAACCCCAACCAAAACCATCCCAGCCAATCCTGAAGAACACCTAGGGCAATATATAAGATTCTACAAAAGTTCTATGCACTAGAGTACCTTTCCAGAAACCTACAACCTCCAGATGGGTTCCTGAACCAGATAAGTCCAGAAACCTAAAGGCCCAGCCTCTCCAGAACATCAGCTAGTTCCATTTCCCCACCCCATGTTATTGACAGCTCCTTTCAACATGAAAAAATTAGAAAGGGTGTAGCCCAAATGTCCCTGGTGGAGTTATACAGAGAAGGTAAGATTTAACAAATGAGTATGATTGCTGAATCATTATATTGATATTTCTTTTAGTCTCCAGTATCTTAGAGCAGCTAGAAGTAAAAGCTAAAATTGTGGAATTGTAACCCATACCAAACTCTGAAGTCTGTTCTACAACTAATTGTTGTGCTGTGTTTTGAAATTTATTGCTTTTTTGTACATATATTATTTTTTCATATGCAAAAAAGTCAATTGTGATGATTTAAAAAAAATATTTATTCCTTCTAGCCTCTTATATTCTGGATCAGCTAGAATGAAAAATCTGAGATGGTGGTATGGTAACCCATGACAAACTCTGGGATCTGTCATGTAACTACTTGTTGAAGAGTACTTTGAAATCTGTTGCTTTTTTCTTGCTTTGCTTTGCATATATGTTATATTATACAACAAAGAAATAAAAATATAAAGGACACACCCACAATTGGGTGTGTCACATCTCCATGGAAACAATCAAATAAAAAAATCCACCCAACAATATTAAATCAGGAATAGGACAAGGCTTTTCTGGGGTACATAACAATTACAAACCAGCACATGAGGCACCTATGATCAAGCACCTGTGGAGGAGGAAAAGGTGAAGGGTAGTAAAATAGTTCATAAAAATTACAAAAGGAACAAAAATCTATAAAAGCAGATTGCCTCACAGTGCGAGGTCCTCTCACCCCTCACCTCTTTGCAAGGGTGTCTTCATGTTCCTACTCTGCATGAGTACTTAATAAACTTCCTATCTGCTTACTCAACCTGTGCTATGCCCTTGAATTCTTTCTCATGGCATAGAAAAGAACCTAGAAGCCCAATGCCAGCAACATTCTCATGAAAATGGGTGTGAAAATATTTGAGTATCTTTTCAAATTATTTTGGACATATACCAAATTGGAAATGATGGTTCATATGGTAACTCTATATTTAACTCTATAAAGAATTGCCAAAATGTTTTCCATAGTGGCTGCATCATTTTTCATTGTCACAATGTATTAAAGTTCCTATTTCATTGAATCCTTGTCAACATTTATTATATTCTGTTTTTTAAATAATAGCTATCCCAGTGTGTGTGTAGTAATATCTCATTATAGTTTTAGTTTGCAGATCTCTAATGGCTAATGATTTGAAGATCATGACATGTTTTTATAAGCCATTTGTTATATCTTCTCTGAAGAATTTTTACTAATATCATTTGCTGATTTTATTGGGTTATTTTTCTTTGTGCTGTTCAATTGTAGGATTTATTGATGTATTCTGACTATTAAACCCTCAGATATATGGTTTCCAAATATTGTTTCCCATCCTGGATTTGTCTTTTCACTTTCCCAATAATGTTCTTTGATGAGCAAAAGTTTTTTGTTTTGATAAAGTCCAATTTACCTCTTCTTTGTGACTCATGTTTTTGGTGGAAAATTTAAGAATACATTGCCTAGTAAAAGGTCATGTAGATATGTTCCTATGTTTTCTTGTAAGAGTTTTTCCATGAGAATTTACATATTTATATATATATGTGTGTGTGTGTGTGTTGCTGAAAATTTTTTAATTAAGTTTTGTATATGGTAAGATGTAGGGGTCCAAATTAATTCTTTTTATATAGATTTTTCAGTTACCCAGCATCATTTGTTGAACAGACAATTATTTCTCACATTGACTGCTCATGGCCCACTTGTGGAAAATCAACTTGCCATAGATGTGAGAAGTTACTTCTGAACTCCCAATTTCATCCCATTGGCTCACTATCTTTCCCTTTCCTAATGTCACACTGTTAATTACTTACATTTTAGTACAATTTTGAAATTAAAAACTGTGGGTCCTCCAACTTTGTTCCTCATTTTCATGGGTATTTTGGATATTTGGGGCTCTTTACATTTCCATATGAATTTCGGGATCAGCTTTTCCCTTTCTGCAGAAAAAGCTACTAGAATTTTTATTGAGATTACATTGGATTTGTAGAAATATTAGCAGTGTTAAGTCTTCCAATATGTGAACATAGGAAGTGTTTCCATTTACTGAAGTCCTCTTTAATGTCTTTCAGCAATGTTCTGTCATTTCTGGTATAAAAGCCCTTGGTTAAATTTATTTCCAAGTATTTTATCCATTTATATTCTATTATAAATGGAATTTTTCTTAATTTCCTTTACAGATAATTGATTGCTAGTGATTAGAATCTTAACAGATTTTTACATATTTATCTTTTACCCTGCAATTTGCTGGATTGGTTTATTAGCCATGGTAGCTTTCTTGTGGGTGTTTTTGTTTGTTTGTTTGTTTATATATATTGAATCATGTCATCTTTCACCAGGGATTGTTTTACTTCTTCCTTTCCAATTTGGTTGGGGTTTTTTTTCTTGTCTTATTGCTCTGGCCAGGTCAATGTTCAATAAAACTGGTGATACTGCATATCTTGTTCTTTACCTGATAGGGAAAACTTTCAGTATTTCACCAGGTGACGTTAACTGCTTTCCACAAATTCCCTTTATTTATAAAGTTTCTTTCTATTCCTAGTTCTCTGAGTGTTTTTATCATGAAAGGTTGTTGACCTTTCCAAACTCCTTTCCTGCATCAACTGAAATGGTCATGTGGTATTTTCTTTCATTCTAATAATGGGGCACATTGCCTTATTTGATTTTTATTTTGAATCACCCTTCTATTTCTGGAATAAATTCTGCTTGGTCATGTTGGTTAATGCTTTTAATATATTTGTGTATTTCATTTGCTGTTATTTTGTTGAGGTTTGCATCTACATTCACAGGGGATATTTGTCTTAATTTTCTTTATTATGCTGTATTTATGTGGTTTTGGGATCATTGTAATGAACACTTCATAGAATAAGTTGGGAAGTATTTATACCTCTACTATTTTTGGAACACTTTGAGAAGGAGTGGTGTAACAGCCCAGGAATTTGGAACCCCCAGTCCCTTAGGGAAAAGAGCAGAGCCTTGAGCAAACAGCAGCTCTGTGTGACCATAAAATAGACATTGAAGGTCACTGAGCCTAATTGCTCTTGGTAATCAACTTTCACAAGACTCAGCTGAGACTTCTTTGTGGCCAGTTCTTGGAGCCCTGTCATACAAGGCACTCCCCTTCCTCTTGTTTCTTGTAGATCACTGACCACCATTTTCCTACTTCCTACCATTGGGAAAGAGCCACCTCTTATTAATAAGTCCCTCAAAAACATGAGAAATATTTTGCCTGTTGTGCTCTTTGGTTAAGCTGGGTTGGAAAATTTGGGTAGCCAGTCAGGAGACCAAAAAACCACCAGCCATAAAAGGCATTGAGTACTTGGAAAAGAGACTCCCCATGTGGAATCCCAGGATGGCCTGCAACATCCATGATGGGAGGTCTGGCCACACTCCTAGATGAATGAGGACCACTGGGGGAATAGGGAGATACTCATAACTCCCCAGCTGGACTAATAGCCCTCCATAAACAGGCTGCAAGACAGTTGGGATTTCATAAGAACAAGGAAAGCCACAGGCTGCTGCAGCTGTAGCCTGGCTACTTTTAGAGGCCATGTGATCAGCAGTGGAAGAGGCGCTGAGGGCTAAAGTGGCATTTCACTGCCTAGAGGAGGAACTTAAGTTAAAGAGGGATATGTGGATAGCTCAAGCAGAGTTTAAATATGCTTTGAATGAGAGTCTACACTAAGGAGATAAAAATTTGTGAATATTAGCATGTTGTTGCACTAGGGTAAGGGGGTATAAATTACCTAAAAGTCTCAAGTGAGATGTTTTCTAACTTCCCCGATTGGGATCCCAGTGTTTGGGACTCAGTGGATTTTCCTTCAGATGATGAGTCCCTATCTGACTGGGATCAGTAGGATGAAGGGTGAAAAAATTTTCACCCTCTGATCCAACATAAAGTTAAGTCAGAGCATGTCCCAACCAAACTGGGTCCCCACACAGATGGGGATGATGCCATTGGTGCAGCCCCAGGACCAGCCATGACCACTGAGTTAAAAAATACATATTATGGTGCAAGATTTTACTGCCTCTGAATTATAAGAGATTGAGACTCCATATAGGCAAAAAACAAGGAACTTGAATCAAATTGGCTACTCTGAATGTGGGATACCGGTGCTGATGGTATACTGCTCTCTTGATATGAGATATCTAAATTATCCTCTCTTTTTCTCATCTGTCTCTGTGTCAATGCATATGTTTATTAGCCTCTAAATGGAAAAATACTCACTGCTTAATTGGCTCATATTCAGTATAAGAAGGTGTGACCCAATGAGGTGGATTTGCCCCATCAAAACCCCTATTGGAACACCAATGACAAACTACAAGATGTATTAAGGGGCATAGGGATGAGGCATGCAATTAACACACTGGGTGCTGTCAGATTAGATAGTGTAATTTGCACCACAGGAATTAACGACATGATTCTGCATACTGCTCCCAAAAAGTGGTGCCCATTTTCAGCCCACCTATAGACAGCTCATCTCAAAGGTTACCCAAATGATTGCACACCTGGGAGAGACAGATTACCGAGGACAAAGGAGACCTAGCATTAGAGGTACAAGTTGCATTCTGAGGAGACATGGTGGTTCAAACCAGGTGTCACATAAACAAAAGTGGACATGCCTAATAGCTGCTGGAGCTAAAACTGAGGCTATTTATGGGCAGCCAAATGCAGTATTCTTTGAACTGTGGAGCAAGCTGCCAAAGGAGCAGAGGTTTATTAAGGCATTTCCAAAGGTTACTCTTTTACTATAAATTCTTTAGTATTCCCTTAAACAGCATCATCAAAGTCTGCTTTCTTGTCAACCCTGATGGACAGGCAAGTGGGTGGGGGTTCATGGAGTTCAGTATTGCAGGAGGACACAGTTTTTCTAAAAAACTATGCCACATTTCAGCTCTTTCTAGAGCTGATACCAAAGGCTGGTGGAAACTTGCTTTGTCTGTTGCCTTTGCCAAAAGCCTGACCAAAAGCCAATATCAGTACTAACTACATCTAATTCACAAGACACATCTGGATCCATCCCCCATAAATCCCATTTTTCTTTCTCAAAAGCAGCCTGCTAGGAGGTATCCCATTTCCAGAAATAGCTTTTCCTAATCAAAACATATATGGGTTTTAACATTTGGGCTAAGTGAGAAATGAAAGGTTTCCATTACCCCAACAATCTCAAGAGTTTGACAGGTTTATCCAAAGCCTTGCAATTTATCCAAATCAATTGCCCATCCCAGACTCACAGTGTGAAAGAACAATGGACCTAGGGCTTCTTTTAGTTCTGAAAAAGAATTACTGATTAATATGGCAATATAATGTGTTATACTTTACCACTTAGCTAAATTCTTTGCTATAAGACTGTGGCAGATGATTGGGCCAAATAAATAGCCTCATTGGAGCACAATGAAAATCCTTTTTCTTTTTCCCAGGTGAAGATGAAGAAGATGTGAACAGGGCCTGTTATATGTCCAGAACACTTACATCATTACTCAAAGACTCTATCCCATGATGTTTTTGTTTTTGACTGCATGAAACACCCTTCTAAACCAGACCCTTCTGGATAGTGCGACCCAGACTTGCATCTTCATGGACATCAGAAGAAAGGCTATGGGCTTTCTTACAACCCAAATCTCAGTGGGCACATACTTGGTGCTTCAGATGACCATACAATTTGCTTATGGGACATCAGTGCCATTCCAAAAGAAGGAAAAATGGTGGATACCAAGGCCATCTTCACAGAGCACACAACTGTAGTAGAAGATGTTTGCTGGCATATACTTCATGAGTCTCTGTTTGCATCAATTGCTGATTATCAGAAACTTATGATCTGGGATGCTCATTTGAACAGTATTTCCAAAGTAAGCCATTCACCTGATGCTCACAAGCTGAAGTGAACTACCTCTCTTTCAGTCTTCACAGTGAATTCACTCTTGCCACAGAGTCAGCTGACAAGACTGTTGCCTTGAGGAATCTCAGAACTCAAGTTGCATTCCTTTGAATCACATAAGGATGAAATATTCCAGGTTCAGTGGTCACATCACAATGAAACTATTTTGACTTCCAGTGGTACTGATCGTCAACTGAATGTCTGGGATTTAAGTAAAATTGGAGAGGAACAACCTCCATACAATGCAGAAGATAGGCCAACAGAGTTGTTTATGCATGGTGGTCACACTGCTAAGAGATATGATTCCTCCTGGAATCCAAGTGAAAGTAGGGTGATTTGTTCTGTATCAGAAGACAATATAATGCATGTTTGGCCAATACCAGAGAACATTTATAACGATGAAGATCCTGGAGGAAGTGTGAATCCAGAAGGGAAAGGATCTTAGTTATGTCTACACTTATGATTTTAAACTCCCCTCTTTTTTTCCTGAGATTGAGATTGATTTACCACTAATTTTGAGACACAGACTTTATTCAGCTATCCCTCTATTGTTCACCATCAACAGTGCTATTACCCCACACATTGGGTGTTTTCTAAATACTAACGGGGGTTTTGATTCATCAAAGCCACAAATTTATATTTAAATTTTCTTAGGGATTTTTCTAAAATCAAATCCAAGTCTGAAGTAGGCTCAGAAAGGGGAATATATATGTGTGTGGTCATTTTTATTCTTATGTTTTATTTCCAAGTTTTTCAGACTCACTTAAGGTTAGAGTGGATAAGGAGTAAAGCCATATTGGGTAGGCATATGAGCCATGAAGTATAATACTGGAAGATGTATTTATTCAGGAAATAGGGGAGAGATTCAAGTCATATAGATTTCTATTCTAAAATGGTCAAACCTGACTTTCTAGTATGTACATTTTCCTATGCTAACCAGCCTCCTCTCAGTCTCTTCAGTTAAATCAAAATTTTATTTTACGTATTCCTCATTCCCTATATATTTTTATTTATTAATGTATGTCTTGAGCTGTTTCATTTTATTTCTTTCCTTTCTCTGAAATGGTTGTTTCTTTTAAACCTGGGACCACCAAGTTGTAAAGATGTATCTTTTCCCCTGGTAGTTAGACCACAGATAGACTGCCCAGTTTAGTTTAGAAGAATGACTCAATAGCTGATATTTGTTCTTAATGTTAATTAAAAATATCCTGGATAAGAGTTTGCACTTTTTTAGGAGTTAGTCCTTGACAAAAAATTTGATACCATCTCCCTCTTGGGTGACCTGTTTCACCAGCAGGTCTGTTATTCTCCATGACTAACTGTATGCATGCTTATGATGGAATAAATTGTTTTTCTACATAATAAAACAACTGTGTGCTGCCTATAACACCTTACTGCAAGTTAAAGGACTAACTCAGAAATGCCCTGAGAAATTAAAGAGCAGCCATCCCTACAAGGGTGGATACAGGGCACTGCCATTAGGCCTTACTCTGGCAGGGCACAGTTGATCACATTAATGAAATGGAAGGCTTATCTGCTACAATGCACTATTTCAACAACAGCCCTTTAAGCACAAAGATGCAAAATATCTTAGGACCAGTTTCCTATGAAGAAGCAGTAGCCATGCAACCTAGTATGGATAATATATGGTAGAAAACTTGGACTATAAAAAGCAGCCAATGAAAGGCTGTGAGATGGCCATTGTTCATGAACTAGGAGATGCAGTAACTATTTGTACTGACAACTGAACAGACAACCTGCCTGGGACAACCACTTACAGGAAGTAGTCAATCCATCTGGAGCCAACCAACCCCCATCTGAATTCCACAAATTGATTCTAAATGCTATAAGCCTTGGTCCATCCCTATTGCCTGATTTGGTTCAAGAACAAAAGTTGATTTTCTTTTGGGTTTTAAAACTCAGCAGTTTCCTCACAATTGTGCAGTCACAGAGCCAATGCTGTCCCGCAGAGGGAATGCCATAAGTGAACTAGGCTACGTTTTGTGCTATGCCTTTGGAGATGCCTTTTGACTAAGACAGACACAAACAGACACATCAGTTGTATTCAGCTCTCACCAGCCTCAGTTTGCAGCCCCAATCAGTTGCTCCCATTCACCTTAAATGAGTAACTGCAGGGCCTATGCAAGCCCTGTGAAGACAGGTATAGGGACCAGCAATGCTGCATCTGCATTCTAATGCCACAAACATTAGAATTTGGGGAAAATAAGGTTGATTGTCTATGCTTCTCATCAATGCAGCCATGCTGGTTAGGAATCCTAAACCCATGTGGTATCAGGGTTGCCCAAAAGTTGTAATAACATAGACTGGTTGAAAAATTGGGCAATGTTAACTTTTAAACCATAATGTTTAATGTTAAGCTTCATGTATCAACTTAATTCAGTTAATCATTCAGCTCATCCTAAGTGCTATCCTGGGGATTTTATTAAGTCCTAAAAGGAAAATGGAGTATGATTGATTCTTTGCTTTTTTGAAAAATGTTAACCTGTGGTTTTGTTTTCCTTTAACTTGTGTGAAACATGATTTTTGACATTTCTGTGGTGGAGTGGGCAGAATATTTTGTGAGAAGAATCCCAGCTTCAAACTTTTATTTTAGAAAATTCTTAGTGGAAAACACATTGTTTCACAGAGAACCTAAGGTTGTTATACCACCTATTAATGTGAAAGTTAAATCATTCAAGAAGGAAACTTATATTTAAGGAAAAATTGGAGTATGGTATCTTGGAAAAGGAAAGGAGAATGCTTGAATATAGTTTTTCTCTACCCAAGTCTATTATCATTTTTTTGAAAAACACACACACATATGGAAGATTTGTCTTATCCCTGTCACACATTACATAGCATATAGCGCAATACAATATTTTATAGAGATGAGAAAAAATTATTTTCTCAATTTTACTGACTAAGAAGATAAGAAACATGCAGGTAAGCTTATAGTTATTGCCTTAGGCTACAGTACTACTAAATATATCATTTAAAACAGTACATGCTGTAACAGTTTACTGGCCTTTCATTCTTGAAAAATCAAGCTTGTTGACACATATAAGGATTAAGAAATACAGAATGTTGGAACAGGGTCCTTATATTTAGATCTAGTGTGCTTGTGATAAGGAAATGCTGATTATTTACTATAAACATGTTTTAAGATTGCCCTTTATTAGTCTGAATGATAGAAATGAAATTAGGTAGAGACAAATAATTTATTACATTATAAACCTTTGTTTATTATGAGCTAGTACTGTCTTGCTATCTAGAAAATACAAACAAAAAATATGGTTCTAGAATATGTCACTTTGTTCTTATGCTACCTCCAAAGTATTCAGCTTATTAATATCTATGTTTTTAAGCTGATCCAAGTGTGTAATTAATAAAGAATAATCTAGCAAAGGAACATTTTAGAGGGAAAAAATGGAACAAAAATGTTAATGGCTTAGAGGGACCTACTTTATTTTTTTAACTAATGTCTATTTAAAAGAACTCCTTCACTGTATTGGGATCATATCAAGATAACATGGTCATTCCTACATGGTGAAGCTGACTGTGCACTGAACTACTATCATCAGGTGCCACTGGCATGCCCTGCCCTGGACCGTGTCCCCTATGGACTGGACTACCTTGCTGGTCTGGCAGAATTCAACACATCAGAAGATCTGGAAGGGAATGTTTGCTTTTAGGACTGAGATCACAGGTTGTGTCAATTGTCAGTGGAATGGTTTTCTTCTCTTTTTGGCCATGGTGGCATCACTTTGTGAAGTGGTTGTCTCTGAGTAGGGGATTCAAGTGTTCTGTTGTCTCTTGTATTGTTATTGTGAAATATAGATATAATGTCTGTCCTATGGTCCCCTTCATTCTTGAAGGACAATTTTGTCAGATATAGAATTCTTTATTGACAGGTTTTTTTTTCTTTAAAAACTTTAACTATATCATCTTATTACCTTCTGAACTCCATGGTTCCTGAACATGTATAATATGTTAATCAAATTGAGTACCCATTGTACTTGATAAGTTGCCTCTGCCTTATTGCTTTCACAATTCTCTTTGCCTTTGGACATTTACAATTTATCTATATGTGTCTTAGTGTGAACCTTTTTTAGTTCATTCTGCTTGGACTTTGTTGAGCTACTTAGACATGTATGTTCATGTCTTTCATTTCATTTCATTTGGGAAGTTTTCAACCATTATTTCTTCAACTATGTTTTTACTTTATCTCTCTGTCTTTGTCCTTCTGGTTCTCCAGTGATGCATATGGTGGTACACTTGGGCACTGTTCATTGTTCTTCATTCTTTGTTCTTTCTGCTCCACACTCTGGATAACTTCAGTTGCCTTCTACTTGGGTTTTCTGATCTTTTTCCCTTCCTGTTCAAATCTGTTTTTAATTGCTCTAGTGAGTTTTTTCCTTTCAATTATTGTACTTTCCAGCTCCAGAATTTCCTTTTGGTCCCTTTTTATAATTTCTGTCTCTACATTTTGTTCAGACAAGTTTTTCCTAATTTACTTTAGTTCATTGATCATGCTTTCCTTTAGCACATTGAACATATTTTAGATTGCCTAATTAAAGTGTTTTTCTAATAACTCCAATATATGAGCTCCCACAGAGATGTTTGTGTCAAATTATTTTTTTCTTGATAGTAGGCAATACTTTCCTGAATCTTCATGTTTTTGTAACATTTTTTATTGAGTAGTGGATATTCTGAGTATTACATTGTATATCTGGAAATATAATATATCCACCGTTCATGGATTGCTGCTTTTCTCTTGGTAAGGGCTATACCTTTAAGTTTGTGACTTTTTCAAACTATTTTTGCTCATAAAAAGATGCTGTCTCTTTAAGATTCCTTTATTCCTTTGCCTTCAGGGTTGAAATAATGGTGAGCCACCTCTCACCTGATCCAAAGCAGTGATCCAAAGCAGTGATCGGTTGTCAAACCACACCCTCCTGATTATTTGGAAGATAGCATCCTTAATGCCAACACTAGGACCATAAAATCACACCAGGAAAGTAGGCTAAAGTTCCACATTGCCTCCCAAATAGTTTGTAGGTGTTACAGGAAGATAAAATTCTTGGGTACTTATCAAAATATACCAACTTATTCACCTAGCTCTTCCCTGGACACTGCAACTATTCCACTTGACTCCATAGTTCCAACATCAGTCAGCTTCTCCCAATTCAATAGCGGTTTTGCTGGAGGGACTGTTTGTGGGATTCTCCTACATTGCCATCTTCCCTCCATCCTTTCCCACTATTCCTTTACTTTTTATCTGAAATACTTAAAATTTATTATGTTTAAAGAAGCACAACTATATTCATGGTTTAAATTATTCCTGAGTAAGCTATAATTTTAATCACAGAAAATTACTATGACATACAATACTAAAAACTGAGTTGAAACTACACATCATTGCTGTACTGTGACATAAAATTTCTTCTTTTCATCTGTATTATTTAAAATATTAGTATTAGAAAAATGCAACATAGGAAAATTTAAAAATAGTATATTAACACTACTAATTATCTCTACATAATTTATGCAAAAATTTTAATAGTTTTCTCCCCAAGGACACCTCTAAGCAACTTTTTTTTATACTTAGACAATGCATATTTATATAATCACAATTTTATTAGCATGAGGGAAATAAGTTAAATTTGAACAAAAATAATCACCATGTATTTACAAAACAGATAGTATTCTATTTGCAGTTCAGAGTCAATGAATATTTATTGAGCATCTCTTATTTCGGGGCCAAGACCACATTACCTCATAGAATCCTCAACCCCATCCTACATGCAAGGTAATAGTATTTTTTATTTTATGGAGGTGAAAGCTAAGACTCAGACTAATAGGAATTTGCCCATAAGCAATATAACAATGTAGCCTGTCCTAATTAATTATATTTACTGCCAATTTTAAGAGAACATATCACCCATTTTCACATTTGTGTTACTACCACCAAGTGTTTACTTTTACATTCATTTTTCTTTAATTCTTGTGGATACAAACAGTATTTTTATTTACATCCCCTTCACTTCTCTTCCTACTTCTTTTCTTAAGGTCTTAATCAAATATCTATCATTTCATGCTTACAAATTTCATTTAAATAAGCGGGAGTTAAAATAACCTATTCAGAAAAAGATAAAAGTATGATTCCTAAAACATTCATATATAACACATTTTTATCTTTTTGGTCTACAAATATAACCTTATATAACCTTATGAGTACAGGATGCTAAAAACCTTAAAGGAGTACATATTAAGATGGACAATCACATATAAGGTATCAAAATACATATCCTTAAAAGCTTAAAGCACCTGTCCTAAGAACTGGGACAAGGTTCATTCCTCCTTTTAGTGCAAGTTAGTAAAATTATAAAAGGAATGTTTTCCTTTATAGCATAATATAAGTAACCACAAGCTGAAACACAGAATTCAATACATGTTGAGGATATTCCAGTAGTTACTAATATTGAATTCTAGCCAACTTCTAGTAATATGTAAGTATATATTATCTTATAGAAAACCTATCCTGCTAAAAGTGACTTCACAGACAGGGAAAGAACTAAAGATATGGACTACACCACAGATCTACTAAATGTCCTTAATTACACATTAGGGAACAAGGCTCAAACTTGGTAAGTTAACTGTCTAAGTCACATGCTGATGCTTAAACCAGGTCTGATTCCTGAGTCTGGCTTCTGTTCTGGGATCTTCTTTTATTTTTATTTTTTACCATATCACTGTGCTCTCTCACTTATTAATTAATCATATTATTTAATCACTATATTTTAACTTTAATTTGGAAAATTATCAAGCAATAATCAGCTGAATAATTCTCTCATTTTTGTTTTAAAGAGCATTACAAGAACAATGTAGTTCATAACATTAGAGCACTTTCATAGCTTCATTGCAATGAAAAATTTAAAACAGGAAAATGTTCTCTTCATATATAATTTTGGTTTGGCTGCAAAAACTTTCTTATAGTTTTAAAATTTTCTTTATATCATAGTAACTTTGTATGTTCTAAAATTGTTTTCTATAATCTTGACATTTTATTCAGCTAGTCAATTTTCATGTTTTAGCTGCCTTATAAGAGCTTCCAAAGACTTCAGTCTTCCTACAATTTGTTGGTCTTGTAGCTCAAGAAGGATTATCTTTGTATATAGCTTAGAAATTCTTTGTCATAGACGTTCCTCATGTATGTCTTGTCTGCAATAAGAATGTTCAATTTGTAAAATATCTATTCCATAGTTTATATCCTTATCGAAGGAGTCTTCATTGTCTATTCTTCCTTTTCCACAGTTTCATGTTTTCTAGGTATAAGGGAATTAATTGTAGGTCTAGTATCTTCAGTAAGTACAAAAATGGCAATAACAGAACACTTGTTTGCATTTAATTCTTAAACTGTGTGTAATTAGGTTGAATAAGACTGTATTATTCTGTGCTGGTTTAATTTCCATGAAGTCGTTTGTAAAATTTGGGTTAGGAAAATGAATGATAGCTATATCAAGCACTTCTTGAGTCTTCAAAGACTGTTAAATACCTTCTGAATCTGAAGTTCTCATAGTAATATTTGTAGAATTTAGACTATCAAAAGATGTGTGAAGATACTTAGATCAGCACATTGGTTAACTGATGTTTCCAAAGTAGGCTCTGGCTTTTCAATATCTTATTAACCAGGTTAAGAGTTAATATATTATTTTTTATATTTTCTATTTCTTGAGCTGGAAGCTATGCCAAGGCAGTTGAATCAAGTAATTCTGCACATTCAGGGAGCACATCCTTGTTAACATTCTTCCTAATTTTGTAGGCTAATTTGATGCAAATGATTCTTCTTTCCCATCCTCCAATTTCTTCTTCTGAGACTTTTTTTTGGAAGAGCTTTTTTTTTTTTTTTTACATGGGCAGGCACCGGGAATCGAACCTGGGTCCTCGGGCATGGCAGGCAAGCATTCTTACCTGCTGAGCCACCGTGGCCCACCCTTTGGAAGATCTTTATTCTGGGAACCCATGAATCATGTTTCATATTCTTTCACCATGCTTCAAGTCTTTTTTTTTTTTGTCATGTGGAGGAAATAGGTTAAAACTCAGGTTTGGAGTTTCCAGGAAGAGAGCAGGGCAGAGTGGAGTGAGTTCACTTCTGCTCCATGAAACAAGATAGGGGATTGGGAGAAAATGACCAGGTCTGCAGTCCCAGAGTGCGAGGGAACAAGAGTGTTCTCAGGCAGTCTTGGGGAGAACGGTGGAGGGATCAGGATGAGGAGAGCAGGGTGGGCCAAGTGACCAAGATCCCTACTGGGGTGGGCTACAGCAGTGTGGGAGGTGTGATGGGAGGGAGCTGACATCCTCCACTCCAGCCTGCCCAGCAGCCAGCTGGGGAGACCTCTCCACATGGGTCATAATGGACAGCACCTGCAGGGGACAGACCTCAGGGAGAGGGGAGTGATCACCCAGTTGGATGCGGAAATATTTATTTTTTCTTAATATTCTTTTTTTTCTTTTCCTGTTTTTAAAAATATTCGTTCTATATGTTTTTATTGGAAGTATAACTGTTTTTTCATTATGTTTATTTTGATAGATATTTATATTTTTATTGATTATTTTATATTTCTTATTTCACATAATCATTTTTACTATTCCATTTCATTTATTTTTATTATTATTTTCTTCTCTTAAATTTTCTTTCCCTTTGGTGAGAACAAGTCTGACTTCACTCCCAATATATCTTGGGATGTCTCCTTTTGCTTCTGGGGCCTATTATTGTTGAGGTGTGTTTGTTGTTGTTCTTGTTGTTTATTCATATTTTTATTATATTATTATTTATTTATTGTCATTTTTTCTTTTTTTTGAGGGGGTGCCAGGGCAGGGAGTTGAACCTCAGTTTCCTATGTGGTTGGCAGCCATTCTGCTGAAGTATCCATGCATCCTGGCCTAGCTTCTATTAGACTCTCAAGTTAAGCTGTATGCCTTTCATGAGATTTAGGCCTTGATTTGATGGAGAATAACTGACAAAGCAAGTTCAAAAGGAAACCTTCAGTGAAAACCAAGTAAATGCAAAACTTTAGAAGAGTGAAAGAAACCAATTTGAAAAATATCAATATCAAGATAATCTAATGCTCAGAACACAGCAGAACATTACAAAGAACATGAAGATCCAAGCAGAAAGGGCCCAGCCGGATGACCAAATCAAAATTCCAGAGGGGACACAGAATACGAAACACCTACTAAAGGATATGTATAAAGAAATAAAGGATATCAGGAAGAAACTAGAGGAGCATAAAGAAGAATTTGGAAGGTTAAATGTAAATTAGCAGAGCTCACAGAAATGAAAGATATAGTAGACCAAATTAGAAATATACTAGAGACACATGATAGAAAATTCAAGAAACAGAAGTAAAAATAAGTGAGCTAGAAAATGAAACAATTGAACTAGAGCACAGAAAAGAACAAATTGCAAAAAAGAAAGGAAGAATGTAACTGGATCCTAGGGAAATGATGGACAATAAGAGGTACACAGATATAAGAATCATTGGTGCCCCAGAAAGAGAAGAGAAGAGTAAAGGGTTGGGGAAGTTAATTGAAGGTATAATTGGGGAAAACTTCCCAACCTTTATAAATATGCAATAAATGTGAAAATCAAAGAGGCCCAGTGGACTCTAAGTAGAATAAACCCAAACAGGCCTTCTCCAGGATACATACTAATCAAACTGCCAGATGTTGAAGAGAAACAGAAAGTCCTGAAAGAAGCATGAGAAAAGCAATCTACTACATATAAGGGAAAACACATAAGACTGGCTTCAGACTACTTAACAGGCACCATGGAACAATAAGGCAGTGGTATGATATATTTAAGATGCTGAACAAGAAAGTCTTTCAACCAAGAATTCTTTATCCAGCCAAGTTATCCTTCAAAATTGAGGGAGAGATTAAAAACTTTGAGGACAAAGATTAAGAGAACTAGTCAACCAGCGACCTGCCCTACAAGAAATACTAAAGGGAGTCCTGTCAGCTGAAAAAAAACAGACAGGAGGGGGATGCTGAAGGAGGGCACGAAATTGAAAACCATAAGTAATGATAAATTAAAGGAAAAAAAGAAAAAGAAGGAAAATAATATATAGATCTGACAAATAAAAACTGAAGGACAAGATGGCAGTTTCAAGGATGAATTTTATGGTAATTATTTTAAATGTTAATGGGCTAAATTCACCAATTAAAAGATACAGACTGGCAGATGGATCAAAAGACATAATCCATATATATGCTGTTTATGAAATACACATCTTAGACTCAAGGACACAGTTAGATTGAAAGTGAAAGGATAGAAACATCTTCTATGCAAGTTGTAACTAAAAAAAAGCAGGAGTAGCTATTGTAATATCAGACAAAATAGACTTTAAATGTAAAGGCATCACAAGAGATAAAAAAGGACATTACATAATAATAAAAGGGACAATTCACCAGCAAGAAATAAAAATCATATATGCGTATGCTTCCAAAGAGTTCCAAAGTTCATAAGGCACATATTGACAAAACTTAAGGGAGCTATAGACATATTAAAAGTAATAATGGGAGACTTCAATACACAGATCTCCACTGTAGATAGAATACCAAACAGAGGATCAACAAGGAAACAGAGAACTTAAACAGTGGAATCAATTAATTAGGCCTAATAGACATACACAGTCTAATACAGCCAAAAACACAAAAATATACATTCCTGTCTACTGTACATGGAATGTTCTCCAGAATAGATCATATACTGGGAAATAAACTGAGTCTTTTTAAATTTAATAAGATTGAAATTATCCAAAGCACTTTCTCTGATCACAATGGAATAAAATTGAAACTAATAATCAGCAAAGAACTAGAGCTTTCACAAAAATAAAGAGATCAAACAAAATATTCTTAAATAATCAGTGGGCCTAGGAAAAAATTGCTAGAGAAACAGTAAATATCTGGAAATGAATGATAATGAGAATACAGCATATCAAAACTTATAGGATGCAGCAAAGGCTGTTCTGAGAAGGAAATGTGTTGCCCTAAATGCTATATTAAAAAACAAGAATGAGCAAAATTTGAGAATTTAACTGCTCACCTGGAGAACTTAGAGAAAGAATGGCAAATTAATCCCAAAGCAAATAAAATCAGAGAAATAATAAAGACTAAAATAGAAAATAAACAAACTGGAGAATGATAAAACAATAGAAAAATCAATCAAGCCAAAAGTTGGTTTTTTGAGAAAATCAATAAAATTGGACTTCTATCTGAACTAACAAAGAAAAATAGAGAGAGGATGCAAATAACAAAATCAGAAATTGGTGAGAGGGGGTGTTACCACAGATCATGAAGAAATTTTTAAAATCATAAGAGAATGTTATGAACATTATATGCCCACAAAGTAGACAACTGAGATGAAATGGATGAAATGCTGAGAAAACATGAGTTACCTGTACTGACTTGAGAAGATATAGATGATCTCAACAAACCAATTACAAGTAAAGAGATCCAATCAGTCATCAAAAATATTCCCACAAAACAAAAGCACAGGACAGATGGTTTTACAGGAGAATTTAATTAACATTTCAAAAAGCACTAATGCCAATTCTGCTCAACCTCTTCCAAAAATTTGAGGATAAAAGAATGCTACCGGCGGGCCGCGGTGGCTCAGCGGGCAAGAGTGCTTGCCTGCCATGCCGGAGGACCCCGGTTCGATTCCCGGCCCCAGCCCATGTGAAAAACAAACAAGCAAACAAAATATAATAAAACAAGAAAATGTTTAAAGATGTTTCCCTTTCTTCCTCCCTTCCATCCTTCCTTCCTTCTCTCTGTCTTTCCTTCCCTTCCTCCCTCTCTCTTTAAAAAAAAAAAAAAAAAAAAAAAAAGAATGCTACCTAACTCACTTTATGAAGCTACCATCACTCTTAATACAAAAATCATGTAAAAATGATAGAAGCAAAGAAAACTACAGACCAATCTCCTTAATGAACATATATGCAAAAATTCTTAACAAAATGCTAGCAGGTCATAGCCAATTACATATTAAAAGAATTATATATCATGACTGTGCTGGTTTGAATAGGTTATGTACCCTAGAAAAGCCATGTTTTAATCCTAATCAACCTTGTGGGAGCAACAGTTCCTTCTAACCCCTATTCAGTACTGTATGTTGGAAACTTTAATTAGTTTATCTCCATGGAGATATGACTCAATCAAGTGTTGGTATTAAGTATGATTAGGTGGAGACATGTCTCCACCCACTCCAGGTGGGTCTTGATTGATTTAACTGGAATCCTTTAAAAGAAGAAGCACTTTGGAAAAAGCTAGAGAATGAGAGAAAGCCATGAGATTCTGAAAGAGCAGAGAAAGCCACAGAACCAGAAAGCAGAGACTCCACCAGCCAGCAACTTTTGGAGATGAAAAAGGAAAACACCTCCCAGGGAGCTTCATGAATCAAGAGTCCTGGAGAGGAAGCTAGCAAACTTTGCCATGTGCCCTTCCAGCCAGTAGAGAAATGCTGAACACCATCAGCTTTCTTGAACCAAGGTATCTTGACATGATCCTATACTTAGAAAACCCTGAGAAATCTATAGCAAAGCTACTTGAGCTAATAAACAAATTCAACAAAGTGGTGGAATACAAGATTAATGTGCAAAAATCTGTAATGTTTCTATACACAAGCAATGACCTATCTTTGAGGTGACAACTAAAGAAAAACTTCCATTCAAAATAGTGACCAGAAGAATCAACTATCTAAGAATAAGCCTAACCAGGGATTGTCAGGGATTTATACACAGGAAAACTACAAAAAATTACTAAAAGAAATTAGAAAGTCCTAAATAGATGGAAAGACATTCCTTGCTCATGGATAGGAAGGTCGAATGTCATCAGGAAATCAGTTCTACCCAAACTGGTCTACAGATTCAATGCAATACCAATCAAAATCCCAAGAACCTACTTTGAAAACTTGGAAAAGCTGGTTATCAAATTTATTCCATATAAATAAGAAACCCTGAATAGCTACAGATATCCTAAAAAGGAAGGGCAACTTGGGAGGACTATCACTTCCTGTTTTTAAAGCTGACCAGTGGAATAGAATCAAGACTGCAGAGATTGACTACCAAATTTATGGACATTTGATCTTTGATAAGGTCCCCAAATCCACTGAACCCTAGTTCTAGACAAAATAGTCTTTCCAATAAATGGGCATAAGGGAACTGGATTCCAATAGTCAAAAGAATGAAATAGGACCCCTACCTTACACCCTATATAAAAATTAATTCAAAATGAATTAAAAACCTAAATGTAAGAGCCAGCACCATTAAACTTCTAGAAGAAAATGTAGGGAAATATCTTCAAGATCTACTAATAGGAAAAAGCTTCTTAAATTTTACACCTAAAGCACAAGCTATAAAAGAAAAAGAAAATAAAAATAAAAAGACAAGCGGGAACTCCTTATGATTAAGAGCTACTGTCCTCATGGTTTAAAAGGTGAAAAATCAGCCAATTCAATGGGAGAAAATATTTGGAAACTACATATCAGATAAAGGCTTGATATCCTGTGTACATAAAAAAAAATTATACACCTCAACAACAAAAGATCAAACAATCCAGTTATAAAATGGGCACAGGAAATGAATAACCACTTTTCTGAAGAGCCAATACAGATGGCTAAAAAAGCACATGAAGAGCTGCTCATCTTCATTGGCTATAACGGAGATGCAAATTAAGATGACAATGAGCTATCACCTCACACCTATAGGAATGGCTGCTATTAAACAAACAGGAAAATATAAATGTTGGAGAGGATGCAGAGAAATCTCATTCACTGTTAGTGGGAATGTAAAATGGTTCAGCTGCTGTGGAAGTCAGTTTGGTGATTCCACAGAAAACTAAATACTGAGCTGCTGTATGACCTGGCAATACCAATACTCAGAATATGCAGAAAAGAGCTGAAAGCAGTGTCACAAAGAGACATTTACACACTGATGTTCATAGCAGCATTATTCACAATTGCCAAGAAATGAAAACAATACAGGTGCCATCAAATAGATGAGTGGGTAAACAAAATGTGGTATATGCATATGATGGAACATTATGCAGCAGTGAGTCAAAATGACATCCTGAACCACCTGACAAGAGAGATGAGCTTTGAGGACATAAGATGGAGTGAAATAAGCCAGACACAAAAGGACAAATGTTGTATGATTTCATTGTTATGACCCTAGTAAAGCTTTCAGTGTTTTGGAGTAGCTAGAAGGAAAAACCTGAGATGAGAATGGTAGCCCATAACAAACTCTGGGACCTGTTCTGTAGCTATTTGTTGAAGTGTGCTTTGAAAATTATTGCTTTCCTCTTTCATTACTTTGTATATATACATTTCTCTGCATCCTCTCCAACATTTATATTTTCCTGTTTGTGTAATAGCAGCCATTCCTATAGGTGTGAGGTGATAGCTCATATATATGTATCTTATATTTTACAACAAATAAAACAGTAAAAAAACCCTGAAAATTATAAGAAGCTATAGTAATAGTAATATTAGATAAAATAAATTCCTGAAATCAAAAATTTGAAAATATTTAGTAACATACATCACCACTACAGCAAAGTTGATATTTGTAATAACTTTCTACTTGATGTTTTGAGAGCATACACAGTTTTGATAGTTAATCAAATGATATTGAAGATAGTGTTTAATATTTAGAATTTTTAAAAATCTGGTATTTGTATCTGTAGATGTTTTTCTTCCCTGCTTTAATTTTAAGTTGGTTTATGAAATATGTTGTGCAAACAGGCTCTACAGCAATTATTTTTAACTTGTTTTATTGTATAATACAGTATGTGTACAAAACAAAGACAGAAAAAAAGTAATAATTTTCAAAGCACTCTTCAACAAATAGTTACAGGGCAGTTCCCAGAGTTGGTCATGGGTACAGTGATTATTTAGAATATTTATTTTAATTTTCCTATGGATAAACTAACTAAGATATCCATTTAGGTGGTTAAGATTGTCATAGGTTAGTTGTAAAAGCATTTGTATCTTTATATTTTCCTGCAATCAGGAAAGTGGTTAGTAGCATAGGTCATTATGATAGCAATGTAGATATTTGTAATAATTTTCTACTTGATGTTTTGAGAACATTCACAGTTTTGACAGCTGATCTAATGGTATTTATGTTAGTGTTTAATGTTAAGAATTCAAGAAACTTTGATATCTGAATTTGCAGATTTTTTCCTTGTTGCCTTAATTTTAAATTGGTTTATAAAACTTACTGTGCAAACACAAGTTTTATAATGATTATTTGGATTTTTTACTTAAATATGCATATGAATAAGCTAAGATATCCATTTTTGGTGGCTCTAAGCATATTATTTGTTTTCTTAAATGAAAGCAAACAAACAAAAAACAGCTTCAAGGCAGTCAACAGTGACTTAGTGGCAGAGTTCTCACCTACCATGCTATGCTGGAGACTAGGGTTCAATTCTTGGTGCCTGCCCATGTGAAAAAAAAAAACAGCTTCAAGTCTTTATCATTCCATCCCAGTGGCTCCAACAGCAAATCACCCCACAGGTGTGGGCACTGCTGAGTGATGCCCTGGAGAGCGGGGCCCAGCGAGGGGTGCAGGCTAACCCTTTACTTTTAATCTAATGATCCTTATATTTCAAGGGTGTTTCTTGAGGCAGCATATACCCAACTGTTGATGTTTTTAAAATCTTCTCTGGTTGTTGCTGATTTTAAATGGTAGATTTAGACTATTCATACTTAAACCAATTATTGATATGATTGAATTATTATCTGTCATATTTATAACTGTTTTCCATTCCTTGCCTTTGTTCTTTTTCTTTCCTTCCTTCCTTCTTTCTTTTCTTTCTTTCTTTCTTTTTGGTCTTCCTCTGGTTTCAATTGAACATTGAATATGATTGTATTTTCTTTCCTCCCCTAGCATTTTTATTAAAACTTCTTTTTAAAGTTCTTTTGTTGTTGGCTTAAAGTTAGCAATATTCATTTACAGTTAAATTAAGTCCACTTCCAACAACACTATAGTGCTTCGCAGGTAATGCGAGTGTCTTAACCTGCGTCACCCGAATCCTTCCCATCACCCCAGACATGGCAGATCTACATGCTACCACGATCCAACGCGCTGTTGCTGTTCTCATTTGAATAGTCATTTGTGAGATCAATTAAGAATGAGAAAAGCAAACAGATTTTACTTTACTGCCATGTATTCCTTTTGAACACTCTTTCTTTTTTATGTAGAGCAAGGTTTCTGACCTATATCAATTTCCTTCTCTCTGAAGAAGTACTTTTAACATTTTTTGCAGGGCATGTCTACTGGCAACAAAGACTCAATTTTTGCTTATTGGAGTAAATCTTTATTTCTTCAGTATTGAGGTATAATTTGCTGGATATAGAATTCTAGGTTGGTGTATTTTTTTCTCTCATTAATTTTGATATTTCACTCTAATCTCATCCTGCTTCTCTGGTTTCTGAAGAGAAGTCTTACAGAATTCTTACTGTTGTTCTTCTGTAAGGAAGGTGTTTTTATTTTTTGTTGGTTTGTATTTTGCTCATTTCAAGATTTTCTTCTTGTCTTTGATTTTCTGTGGTTTGGATGTGATGATCCCAGGTGCAGTTTCTTTGATATTTGTCTTGCTTTCTGCTCTGTGCATTTCCTGCATCTGGGCTTGGTGTCTTTCATCAATTTCGGAAAATCCTCAGCCATTATGACTCTATACCTTTCTTCTGTTCCTCTCCGTCCACTCTTCCCCTTCTGGTATTCCCATTAACCATATGATCTCCCATTTATAATTGTCCTACAGTTCTTGTATATTCTGTTCCATTTTTTTCATTCTTCCTACTCTTTGCAATTCAGTTTTAGGAGTTTCTGCTGACTCATCTTCAAGGTCTCTGATTCTTTCCATGGTGTGTCCCATCTACTGGTTATCCCATTATCATGGTCAGCTTCATGTGTCAACTTGACCAAGTGGTGGTACCTGTTTGTCTGGTTGGGCAAGTGCTGGTGTGTCTGTTGCGATGAGGACATTTCATAGAATTAAATCATGATCATGTCAGCTGCATCCACAGCTGATTCCATTTGTAATCAGCCAAGGGGAGTGTCTTCTGCAATGAGTGATGCTTAATCTGATCACTGGAAGCCTTTTAAGGAGGATTCAGAAGAGACAGGCTGTCTTCCTGCTTCGGCTGGCAAGCCTCTCCTGTGGAGTTCATCCAGACTCTCCATCGGAATCGTTGGCTTCACAGCCTGCCCTGTGGATTTTGGACTCTGCATTCCCATGGTCATGTGAGACACTTTTATAAATTTTATATTTATGAATATTTCCTGTTGATTCTGTTTCTCTAGAGAATCCTAACTAATACACCTATGAAAGGCATTCTTCATTTCTGTGAGTGTTTTCAAATGTAATACTCTCTTATTCTTTTTTAAAGTATTAATCTCTCTGCTTAAATTACCAATCCATCTTGCACATTGTCCACTTTTTCCATTAGGGCTGTAAGCATATTAATCATAGTTATTTAAAATTCCTTATCTTATGATTCAAATATTTCTGCCATATCTGAGTCTGATTTTGACACTTGTCCTGCCTCTTTAATGTATTTTTCATGTTGTACATTATGAAAGTTTTTGTTGAACACTAGATACGGTGTACCAGGTAACAGGAAATGAGGTACAATGACATTCAGTATGAGGTTTAAAATGTTGGTGGCTAAGCAAAAGCTGTAAGAGTTAATCACTAAAATCTACTCTAGTGTCTTTGTTGTGTGTCCCCTGTTGACTCCAGGTTTCCTAGAGGCTTCATTAATAAGGTCCCAGCCTTTCAGTTCTTTCTGGTGTAATTCCCTGCAATTACATGGGAACCTACCCATGCAGCAGTAAGGTGAGAGGCGTGGGAGGAAGAGTTCCAAAATCTTATGGTTTGGTCTCAATCACTGACTAGGATTTTGCACCTAAGCAATAATATTTACAAATGATTCTCAGCTGCATGCCTGCTTGGGGCAGACAGAATGTCAGTAGGTGGCTCAAATTGGGTATTCTCCTTACCCCACATCAAAATCTAGAGGGGGCTGGAGGTGAGGTTTTCTTTTGCTCCCTAACAGTCAGATTCTGGTACAATGGATTACTTTGAAGGAAAGAGAACAGAGCACTATGGACATATTTCAAAATGATTACTGTACCCTTCTGAGGTTAGAACAAGCCAGCCCAGCTCGAGGCATCTGTTAGCCCTGCAAGCCCCAGGGTGAAATCAAATTCTAAACTGCAGCCTGCTATGAGGACAAGCTCCAGGAAACTGCTTAACCACAGGCCAGTGCACTAGCTGGGGGATTTTTTGCCCCAGTTCTCAGAAAAGGTAGAGAAAAACAGAGAGGGAAGGAAAGGAAGGTCTGCTCAAGGGGGATTAGAAATTTCCACTGTTAAGTTGGAGACCCTCTACGGCTAGCTTTAAGCTCACCAGCACAGTGAAAAGCAACACTTATAATTCCACCCCCAGTCTTATCAGCAATGCCCACCCTCACTGGGCACCCTATTTCAATAAACCCCTCTGCTGCTGTCTGCTCTGCTGATCTTTCATTCTTTTAATGATGAGAGAATAGACATGACTTGGAGCTGGGCCCCAGCATCAGCCAGTGCTGGCCAAGCTCTGGTTATACTTCCATCACTGGACGCCTGAGAATTTCCTCCATTCTTCACAGTGGGAACCTGGTGAGGCTCCTGGAGGTAAACCCTGAAATTCATGTGAACTCCCTTTGAAATAAGCCCCTGGCTGTTTATCCCTGAATTTAGACCAAACAGGGCCTTCCATGATTAATCAATTACAGTCAAGCATTCTGACTGCTACTGATTGTGGACAAGAGCTTTGTCCCTGGAGTTCTTCTCCAGATAAACTGTTTTTCTTAACACACCTCTCTCATACTTGTGGGGCAGTGGTTTGAGCTGTGACCTCAGTTCTCTCATGATCTAGGAAGAGTTCCTGTTTCTCAGTTTTTCTAGCTTCTTCCTGTATGTCAGAATGGGGGCAAAGGCTCCCATGCTCCGCACATGCAGATGTGACACCAGAAACTTCACCATGAACATGAAAGACACTTTAAACAGATAAAGCAGTTCAGAAAACTCCTAAGCACTTCAAATCTTGGCTGGCTGGAGGGTGCTCACATGCACCCAGTGAGGCTTTGCTCAGCACAGAGAGGTCAAGCGTCAGTGCCCTACCCAGGAAAAGGCTTCCCCAGCCTCATCCACATCAAGCAGGCTCCTGTGAGGTGTGGTCTTCCTGCATGGGCTTCAGATATGACTCAGAAAAACCCAGTTTAAAGAGAGAAGCCTTAGCTGTGTGACATAACCCCAGGAAGATATGAACACTACCGGAGTCCAGCTCCATGGTGAGCACTTAGATGGAGTCAGCATCTGCTGAGAGCATAGCACCATTTTCTTATGTTCTGTGCCCTCAGGGGAAGCACCAGGCTCTTCTTCTTGCTTGTGAAAGCCCAGGAATCAGCCACTCTTCAAGGAACACTGGTTCCTTTCATTAGAGAATTTTCTTTATAGACCCAGATCTGAGGATGAGTCTGTCTCTTGATATTGGGGTGCCCTGCTTCAGGTCTCTGCAGTGGACACAGTTAGTATAGGAACATTTCTAAATCCAGCACAAAACTCACCTATAGGCATTACTGTATCTACCCATGAGTATTTTTAGAAACAAGGGTGCATATTAATACCTCCGTTGCTAATCCAACAACACTTGGCTTATTCTGCTGCAACCCCCACCCCGGTCCATTTCAAATTTCTTTCTCCAACATAGGGGAGAATCAACCCTGAGTAGCTACTACACATTCACAATTTGCTCAACGCTCATATACAAAAAAAAAAAGCAAAAGAACTGCTGATACACTACTCGGTACCCAGCAAAAAGAAAATTTACCAACTTGAGTACCATGTTGGTTGGCAATTCTTTTTTCTGTTACCCTTGCAGAACCCAGCTATAACATTGGACCTAGGATGTGCTGAAGCCTTGCTCCTCAATTCTAGGGGACACCCGACATCCTTACATGATGGCAGGTGATTGGGACAGCATCGTCCATCTTAAAGTTGGCCCAATCTCTATTCACAAAGGGCTTCATCCTGCACACTTAGAGCTGCCTCCCCAAAGCCTGCTCCTCCCCAGCCCAGTTTTTGTATCCTCTGCATCCTTCCCAGGGCCCTGTCTACCTTCACCACCCCATAGCTGCTGTGTGAAGGTTACTCTGTGTCCACAAGGGTAAAGAATCTGTTTTGGATCTTTTGTTCACCTCATTTTTGGCACTGTATGGACTATTATGGATTCAAATGGACTTTAGACAGCTAATTGTGCCAATTTTTGTACATGCTCCATATTTTTTTTAACTACTATCATCAGGGCCTGAGAACCTGCCTTCATTCCACAGATCCTTGTGGTTTCCTTGTGATGTGTCATGCAGTCTTCAGACCTTGGTGGACAGTGGCAAAGGCAAGAAGAAGCTCCCGTACCAGCAGGATAAAGGCAAGATGATATAAGGATTATAAACATATACACACATTACAACAAGCCCCTAAAATATGTGAGGAAAAAATGACAGAATTGAAGGGAGAAAAAGATAGTTCTACAATAATTGTTGCAGAGTTATTAAACAAATAGACTTAAAGGACCTATATTGAACATACCCAACAGCAGACTACATGTTCCTCCCAAATGAACATGCAGCATTTTCTAAGAGTGACCATATATTAGGCTTTGGATTAAATCTTAGTAAATTAAAAAAATATCAAAATTAGATGATTATCTTATCAGACCACAACATAATTATTTTCATGATAAAATCTTTGATGCACAAAATTTTTTGTCTTGTTGAGGTCTGATTTATCAATTTTTTCTTTTTTTGATCATATTTTGGATGTAAAGTCTAAGAAACCATTGCTTAATGCAGGGTCTTGAAGATGCTTTTCTATGTTTCTCCAAGACTTTTTTAGTTATTGTCATTATGCTTAGGTCTTTGATTCTCTTTGAGTTGATTTAAGTATATGGTGATAGTTTGGGATCCACTTTCATCATTTGCATATGGCATCCAGGTTCCCATCACCATTTGTTGAAGAGACTATTCTTTCCCAATAGAATGGACTCAGAACCTTGTTAAAAGTCAGTTTTCCATAGATGTGAAGGTTTATTTCCAAACTCTCAATTCAATTCTATTGGTCTATATCTTTTCCTTTGTGCCAATACTATGATGTTTTGATTGCAGTGGCTTTGTAATAAGTTTTAAGATTGGGAAGTGTCAGTCCTCCTGTGCTGG